>NC_080166.1:60371665-60716665 GCF_950295315.1 Erinaceus europaeus | reverse complement strand
CATGTGCTGCGGGGATCGAACTTGGGACCTCATGCTTGCGAGTCCAAAGCTTGACCACTGTGCCACCTCCTGGACCACTACTCTCTCTCTTTCTCTCTCTATGTCTCCATGTGCATTGATATCTCCTGTCCACATTATCTCACTGGCTCTCACCTCTAAATTAAAAAACAAAACAGCAGTGGAATCTACCAGGTGCCTAAAGAAAGATGTTCATTGAATATAAATTAATATATTATAAACACCAGATACTCCATACATCATAGGGAAAAAAACAAAACAATAGTTTGAGGGTAATTGTGGCACTCACGTGTTTAAATCCACTGTGCAAATAGCCACATTACACAGAACGTTTAGAAACAACCAGGATGGCAGTGTTTTGCTGCTGCCCTGTGGACATGCTGAAGAATGCATCTGAATATAAAAAGCTGTAACTCTCCCTATACTCTCCAGGTAATTATATATATGAAACTTAATTTTAATTATATATATGAAACTTAATTTAAAAAAAGTATTTAAGAAATGCACTGTGTACAAAGCGTGAGCTCCTCTTTTTACAAAATAGAAACAAGCTAGATTATTGTGTTTTGCTGCCACCTTGTGGACACACTGTAAAATGCATCTGAATAGACGAATTCATCAATTCCCAGTGTAAGTCTTATATATTCAGATATTCGTATCACTGCACTTAAAAATACCATGGAGGGCGAGGGGGAAAGCAAAATGGTGATGCAAATAGACTTTCCAGCCTGAGGTTCTGAGGTCCCAGCTTCAGTCCCTTGAACCATCATCAGCCAGAGCTGAGTAGTGCTCTGCTAAATAATAATAATAATAATAATAATAATATAGAAGCTGGGGAGATAGCTCAGTGGTGGAGAGCAGGACTTGAATGTGTGATCCCAGGTTAAATCCCTGTCCATCCTGAGCCTGGTTGTTTCTCTGGAACCTTTTCCCTCATTAGATGTATAGAAAGTGTAGAAGGTGTTTTTTTATATTATTAACTTTTATTTATAAAAAGGAAACACTGACAAAAAACATAGGATAAGAAGGGTACAACTCCACACAATTCCCATCACCAGATCATCTCCATATCCCATCCACTCCCCTGATAGCTTTCCTATTCTTTATCCCTCTGGGAGTATGGACCCAGGGTCTTTGTGGGATGCAGAAGGTGGAAGGTCTGGCTTCTGTAATTGCTTCCCCGCTGAACATGGGCATTGACAGGTCAACCCATACTCCCAGTCTGCCTCTCTTATTTCACTAGAGGGGTGAGGTTCTGGGCTCCAGGACACATGGTGGGGTCGCCTGCTCCAGGGAAGTCTGGTTGACATCATGGTAGCATTTGGAACCTGGTGGCCTCTCTGGAGAATCCCAAATTGAAAACCTTTTTTTTTTTTTTTTTTTTTTTTTTTTTTTACTACAGCAATACTCAACTCTGGCTTATGGTGATGTGTGTGGGCGATTGAACCTGGGACTTTGGAGTCTCAGGCAAGAGAGTCTCTTTGGTTGGCTTTTTATATTTTTATTATTTATTTTCCCTTCTGTTGCCCTTGTTTTATTGTTGTAGTTACTATTATTATTGTCATTAATGTCGTTGTTGTTGGATAGGACAGAGAGAAATGGAGAGAGGAGGGAAGACAGAGAGGGGGAGAGAAAGATAGACACCTACAGACCTGCTTCACCGCTTGTGAAGAGACTCCCCTTTGCAGGCGGGGAGCCGGGTGCTTGAACCTCCTTGTGCCGATCCTTGTGCTTCATGCCATGTGCACTTAACCCACTGTGCTACCACCCCAAGAGTCTCTTTCCATAACCATTATACTATCTACCACAACCCAGAAGTACTTTTATTTTTTAACAATATTTTTATTTAGTTTTTATATTTATTTTCCCTTTTGTTGCCCTTGTTTTTTATTGTTGTTATAGTTATTATTATTGTTGTTGTTGTTGTTAGGACAGATAGAAATGGAGAGAGGAGGGGAAGACAGATAGGGGAGAGAAAGAGAGACACCTGCAGACTTGCTTCACCACCTGTGAAGCGACTCTCCTGCAGGTGGGGAGCCGGGGGCTCAAACAGGAACCTTATGCCAGTTCTTGCACCAGAAGTGCTTTTAAATGAATGAATATAGACCACCAGCTTCTCAGAAGAGGAGAAAGACCCCGAGACCACAGGGAGGTAGACAAACACACCAGAGAGCAGTAGCCTCAGAAGAAGGGCAGATCGCCTGCTCCTTGGGGACCTGATTCCAAAGACCGTATCCTAGCCGTACCTTGTGGTGAGTTCGCGGTGCTCCCATTCCGTTATTAAACCGCTCAGCCCGATTATGTCAGGAGGCCTGCTGCCTTCCCTTCTGTGTCTGAGGAACAAGCGTTTATACCTTAGCGCTCTAGAGCAAGGGCTGCCCTTGGTCAGCAGGGAGCTGCTGTGGTGTCTGTGGGAACCTCGGCTCAATCAAGAGGCCTCCCCCTCCACCAGGCTCTAGCCAGTTGGGGCCAGGGAGCTTTCTCCTCTCATTTTCTCCCTTTATTTAATAGGATAGAAACTGAGGGGAGAGAGACAGAGAGACACCTGCAGGCCTGATTCACCACTCCTGAAGCTTTCCCCCTATAGGTGGGGGACCTGGGACTTGACCCCAAGTCGTCCTGCATTTTACTATGTGTGCTCAACCAGGAGTGCCACCACCTAGCCCCAAACCATTGTATAAACTCGCTATTAACTGGATCCTGCTTGGACAGTGAGGTTGTTTTGATGCTGTTTTCTGTGACAGTGCTTATTTAGATTACTCAGTCTTGACTGGAGAGCTGAGACGCTGAAGATCAAAGCCCGCTCTGGGCGCCTGGCTTTGCTGGAGGCACCTGGGCCTCTGAGCTGAACATCTGGGTCCTCTAGCACCGAGAGGTCTCTAGACCAGTGTCGGGAACAATGTCTGCCCGATCCTGTCCTTTATTCCCCTCCAAAATCAAATTCCAAAGAACAGCAGCACAGGGAAAGTTTCACAGGGGATGGAGCTAAGCAGTGGCGTCTCCATGTCTCCCTTCCCTCTCACTCCCTGTCTACTTGGATCTCCCTAAGTGTCCCCCACCCCCAATTAAAACAAGGAGTCCGTCATGAGCAGGAACTCTGCAGACACCTACTTACACAGAGACACTCATGGTTAAATAAAGAAAGACATGCTAAGTAAACACACATAATAGCCTGTCTCCACACTGACTGCCATCTAAGCAGAAGGAAGCATTTCATGGATAATCTGTATAGTTCACAGGGTAAGATCTGGGGAAATCCTGGGCTCTCGATAGTCCACAAGTCAGAGACACCTGACTGCAACGCTCTGCTGCCACCTCCTGGCTGTGCCACAGGATGGGGAGGGCTGCCATCTGGGGTGGGGTGGGGTGGGGTGGGGTCGGCTGGGGTGGGGTGTGGATGCCTGGCTCAGGGGTCAGGAAGTATGTGCCTATGAAAACAACTGGCTCAGACATCATTTTCTCCAATTGTGACTTTTATTTTTCTTAAAGAAATACGTCTGGGGCCACTCGGTGGCACACCTGATTAAGCGCACACATTACAATCCTCAAGGACCCGGATTCAAGCCCCAGGCCCCCACTTCAGGTGCAAACTTCACAAGTGGTGAAGCAGGTCTGCAGGAGTGTCTTTCTCTCTCCCTATCTCCAATTCCCCTCTCATTTTCTGTCTCTATACAATAATAAATAAATATGTCCTAAAGTGAGCTGTATCTGTTTGGATCCATATCAGAAAGGAATATATTGCTCCTAAAAGATTGGGGAAATATATATTCACAGATATAATCAGCCCATATTGGTGACCTTGGGAGAATCACTGCAGTTTACCGTGGGGAAGATGGGACACAGAACTCTGGAGGTGGGAACGGTATGGAATTCGATCCCTACTACCTTACCATTCTGTCCATCAATGCTGAGTCACTCATGATTAAAAGAGCTCTCTGCCGTTTGTAGACTAACAAACTGACTGAGCTGACTGAGCTCAATCTGCCTTGTTTTCTTGCCGACACAACTCACTGAAGAAAAGGTCAGAACTGCTTAACCTCAGGCCCTGTCCTCCTCATGAGGTGGACACACACACCCAGGAGCAAAAAGCAAATGGCTGAGGACAGCTTGACCCTGGGATGGGTCAACTTGGAACCAACGTCAGAAGACACAAAGCTGGGGGGCTGAGCAGTGGTGCACCGGCTGAGCGCACACGTTACAATACACAAGGACCTATGTTTGAGCCCCCCAGTCCCCACCTGCAGGGGGAAGCTTCATGAGTGATGAAGCAGTGATGCAGGTGTCTCTCAGAACCTCCCCTTCCCAGAGCCCTGCCCACTAGGGAAAGACAGAAACAGGCTGGGGGTGTGGATCCACCTGCCAATACCCATGTCCAGTGGAGAAGCAATTACAGAAGCCAGAATTCCCACCCTTCACACCCCATTAAGAATTTTGGTCCATACCCCCCAGAGGGAGAAACATCAGGGCAAGATTACTAGAGGGCTCTGAACCCCAATTCCATTAGGACCTGGAGAGAGAAGAGATAAAAAGAAGGACATTTGGAAGTAGTAACATGTATAGGTATGACTTAGAAAGGAAGAGAAGGCAAAGCCATAGGAAACATAGGCAAATATATGTGCATATATATGAATATCGATATTATAGAAATAATAGTCTATATCTATAATATAGAAATAATAGTCCCCATCTGTTACCTTGGGAGAACCACTGGTTTCCAATGGATGGAATGGGACACAGAATTCTGGTGGTGAGAAAGGTGTTTATTTCTAGTGCAGACACTGAACAAGCAATAACCCTGGAGGCAGAAAAAAAAAAGGTTAAATTTATTTGTTACATTTGAGAGAGTTTCCCATGAGGCAGAGAGAGGCAGAGCACACCGCTGCAGTGCCTGCGTGCAGGGGTCAAACCTGGCTCTTCAGGCATGAAAGACTGACAGTCTGCCAGTTGAGCTACTGTCCTAGTTTCGGTTTGGTTTGCTCCCATGACAAGCACCAGTGTAACTAATATCAGAGCCCCCCCCACACACACACCATTTCTAGGAGGCAAACTTCCAAGTCTAAAGGGACAGTGACCTGTCATTTGGAGACATTCTACCGACAGCCTGCTTCTCAGAGGGCCTCCTGTCCTCTGCGTGGCTCAGACGTGTGAGGGGGAGAAGGTCCTCAATGTTACTTATTGGATTAAAATGAAATGAGCCCTTCATTAAAAGCACAAACCAGAGTAGTCAGGCGGTAGCACAGCGGGTTAAGCGCATGTGGTGCAAAGCGCAAGGACCAGGGTAAGGATCCCAGCCTGCCAACCAGGCCAGGGAACCTGGAGCCTCAGCCACATAAGCCTGGTGCTCTGCCCAGTCAACTCTGCCTCCTGCCTCTCTCTAGCTCCTGGCAAGAAGCTGCCAAGAACACACCCTGTGAACAGACTGCAAACACCCTTCCCACATGAACACTCAAGGGGAGCAAGGACGCCCACCAGTGACAGTGCTGTGAAATGTCGCCACCTTGTGGACACGATGTAGAATGCACCTGAGGGGAGAGGAGCCAAGCAAAGGGTTCCTCACCAATATTCTCTTCATTTTCTTTTCCTCACACACATCCAGTGAGAAGAATACACAGAGACACACCACAACACCACTCAACTCAAGCTTATGATGCTGCCAGGTATTGAGACTGAGATTTTGGGAGGGATTGATAGCATAATGTTTATGGAAACAGACTCTCATGCCAAAGTCCCAGGTTCAATCCTCCACCCTACCAGAAGACAGAGTTAAACAGTGCTCTGGTAAAAAAATCAAACAAACAAAACCCTGATTTCTTGGAGTCACAAGCGTGAAAGTCTTAGGAAGAACTCCATTCATAGCTCCTAAACCCCAGATTTTATTCTAAACATTTGCATTGTATTGTATTGTATTGTATTGTATTGTATTGTATTGTATTGCATTGCTTGCACTGCATTAAATTTAGCTACTGATAGAGAAATAGAGAATGTTGCTAGCTAGTAAGCTGTCTCCCAGCCCATGGAATTCTTTTATAAATAAGTTTATTTTACTTTACTTTGTTAATAAGTTTAGTAATGAGACACGGGACCCTTCTGTCTCTGTAGACACCCAACCAGGCCAGAAAACCTGGTTCCTCAGCCTCAAAAGCCTGGTGCTCTGCCCAGGGAACCCTGTCTCCTGCCTCTCTCTAATTCCGGGAAGGAAGCTCCCAAGAACAAATCCTGTTAGCAGGCTGCAAGCACCCTGCCCAAAGCAACAACTAGTCCAGACCAAGGGGCAGTGCAATGGGAACAAGCCCACTCAGCAGGGGCCCTGCTGTGTTATGTCGCCGCCTTGTGGACACGGAGCAGAATGCACCTTATGGGAGACTAGAGCCAGCCAAAGGGCTCCCGTATTTCTCCCAATATTCTCTTCATTTTCTTCTCCTGACACAGATCCAGGAAGAAAAACACAGAGAAATACTGGAACACTGTCAGCTAAAGGTAAGGGATTTTCCAGAGACTCAAACTTGGTTCTTGAAGCCACAGGCATGCAAGACCTTGGCTGAAGAACGATTTAAGATAGCTCCTTTTTAGGGATTTCCCGGGGAAGTGCTGGCTTTACCACCCTCCATTGAAATTAGCAGTCAAACCTGTGCCTGCTGGAAGTTCGTTAGCCTAGGACCTGCACCTGGGACACCCATCAGTGGAATTGGCAGGAGAAGAACCTGTGGCCAGATTCTCCCAGGAGTCATCCCTTAAGTGGTAGAGTCTTGGCCTAGCTAGCTAGTGCTGCAAATACCCTATCACCATACAAGTCAAGAAGGAAAGAAAGAAGGATGCCTGCATCCACCTAAGAGCCCTCCAGACATTGGGGCTGTATCCCCTGTCCTCCATGCTAGAGACGTACCTGACCTGGACTGGCAGTCAGCCTGCGCTTCCTCCAGCATAGGACAGCTGAGCTGACCTGAGCTGAGCTGAGCTGAGCCTTAAAGAGCAGCTGGGTGGCCATGGGAACTAGATGGATGGTGGAGTGGTGCAGTGGTGCATCTCCTTTCTGTCTGTCTGTCTGTCTCCTCTCCCTTTCTCACTCTCTCTGTATGTCACTCTAAACTAAAGAACAGAGCCAGAGAGATAGCATAATGACTCTGCAAAATTTCATGCCCGAGGCTCCAAAGGACCCAGGTTGAATCTCCACACCACCAGAAGCCACAGCTGAGCAGTGCTCTGGTGAAAGGGTGAAAGGAAGGGAGGAAGGAAGGAAGGAAGGGGAGGTGGAAGAGAGGAAGGAAGGAAAAGAAGGGCGAACTGAGATGTCTTCCTTTTTTGTTGTTTGTCTTTCTTTTTTTTTTAAAGATTTTATTTATTTATGAGAAAGATAGAAGGAGAGAGAAATAACCAGAAACCATTCTGGCACATGTGCTGCCAGGGATTGAACTTGGCACCTCATGCTTGAGAGTCCAAAGCCTTATCACTGTGCCCCCTTCCAGACCACCACACTATTCATTAATTCCACAAAGAACCTACTTTAACTCAGAAAGGTTGAGAGCACCTCATTCCAAGAAAGACTTTTTTTTTTTTCTTTTTAACCACAACCTTGATAGGCCAACTGGCTTATGGTCCTGTGGAGGATTGAACATCACACTTCAGAGCCTTAGGCACAAAGGCACAACACTCTGTTTACAGGGGCTGGGCGGTAGTGCACTGGGTGAAGCACACATGTCGCAAAGTGCAAGGACCAGCTTAAGGGTCCTGGTTCTAGCCCCTGACTCCCCACCTTCAGGGGGTTGTTTCATGGGCAGTGAAGCAGGTCTGTAGGAGTCTGTTTTAGTCTCCCCCTCTCTGCTCACCTCCTCTCTCAATTTCTCTCTGTCCTATGCAACAATGACAACAATAGTAATAATAACGACAATAACAAGGGTAATAACAAGGGCGAAAAAATGGGAAAAATGGCCTCCAGGAGCAGTGTATTCCTAGTGCAGGCAGGGAGCCCCAGCAGTAACCCTGAAGATGAAATAATAATAATAATAATAATGCCAAGGAGCTGGATATGGTTGAGCAACCACAGTGGAATATGACAGAGGCACAGTTTCCCACTGACCCCACCCATCAATATATTTTTGCACTGCACTCCAAATATATATTTATGTCACCAGGGTTATCTGCTCCACGGCTGGTAAACCTTCCTACACACAAGCTGATGAGGTAGCCAAAGGGATTGAACTCTCCTCCCTCTGTGCTTTACTAGGGAACCACCCCACCCCATTTTACATTTAAAAAAGAACAAGTGTAGGGTGTGGGTGTTACCATAATGGTTATGCAAATGTCAGTCTAATTTCAAGGCCTGAAACCCAATCCCTCATAACATATGCTAGAGCTAAGCAGTACTTTACTGTGGCTAAAAAAAAAAAAGAAAAAGAAAGAAAGAAAGAAACAAAAGAAAAGAAAAGAGGGACAGGGTGTGGTCCACCTGGTTGAGTGTGCAAGGACCCAGGTTCAAGTCTCAGTCCCCACCTGCTGGGGAAAGCTTTGTTAGTGGGGAAGCCTGTCTGCATGTGTCTCTCTATCTTTCTGTCTCTCTCCCTATCACCTTCTAACTGCTTGATTTCTGGCTGTCCCTATCCAATAAATAAATAAAGATAAAAAAACAGAAAATATAAAAAGAAAAGTATAACTTAAAAATCAGCAACAATGCCTGGTGAAATAGCTCACTTGAAAGCATTTTTTCCATGTGTGCAACTCAAGTTTGATCCCAGCGTCCACCAGATTGAAAAAAAGTTTCAGTGCTATGTGTTCTCTCTCCCTCTCTCTCTCTCTCTCTCTCTCTCAGATATACACACTCCCTCTGTCTCTGTTAAATGAAACTAAAACCAGCATGGATACAATGAAATACAACCCCATAGTTTAAAAAGATGAGCCTGTGTCATTTGAAAAATAAAAACCAAAAAAACTGACAGAGCTGGTGGCTATGCTAAGCTAAAAAGAACTGAGAGACAAGTCCAAGATAATACTCCTTATATGTGAACTTATAGAACCAAAGCAAAGAAATGTACAAGAAAAGGATCACCACACAGGAAGCTCTGCCCCAGAGACCCCTGGTGCACCGGGCCCACCCACCCAAATGCCTGACTCTAATTCTCACCCACATGCTCCACCAGGGGTCCCCACATCTCCTTAAAGCAAAAAGCACCCCCCAAGGTGCTCTCCAACCCAGAAATCCACCTAGAGCATGACTGACCTGGTGCATGTGGCTTTCAAAGCTGCAGACAAGTCAGGAAAACACTAAGTCTAAACACTTCAGTTCAGTCAAGCAGCTCACAAGATCTTCAGCAGCAGAAATGGTGGCCCACTTGCCCCATGCCTTGTATCTGTGGCCGGGCTGTAATGTCTTCTGGGGGTCAGCCATTTCAAAGCCTGCTTCCCTAAAGCAGACCAAGCCTTGCTCACCTCTCCCGGCAAAGCCAAAATCAGATTTCAGTCAAAACGAGACCAGTCGCCTACCAAATCCAGGCTGACATTTTACAATGTCTATAGGGGTGGTGCTGGTGTTAGATTTGGTAATCCAAGAAATTCACCAAGAGACCAGGGTGATGTAAAGACAAAATGTACTAGCCCAGGATAGGGCTAGGGCTGAGAACCCACAGCTGTATTGGGTGCTCAATCCTGATTACAATTTCTTTTCTTTTCTTTTTTTTAATTTATTTCTTTATTGGGGAATTGATGTTTTACATTCAACAGTAAATACAATAGTTTGTACATGCATAACATTTCCCAGTTTCCCATTTAACAATACAACCCCCACTATGTCATTTATCATCCTTCATGGACCTGTATTCTCCCCACCCACCCACCCACCCCAGAGTCTTTTACTTGGGGGCAATATGCCAATTCCATTTCAGGTTCTACTTATGTTTTCTTTTTTTTTTTATTTCTTTATTAGGGAATTAATGTTTTACATTCAACAGTAAATACAATAGTTTGTACATGCATAACATTCCCCAGATTCCCATTTAACAATACAACGCCCACTATGTCATTCATCATCTTTCATGGACCTGTATTCTCCCTACCCACCCACCCACCCCAGAGTCTTTTACTTTGGTGTAATACTCCAATTCCATTTCAGGTTCAACTTGTGTTTTCTTTTCTAATCTTGTTTTTCAACTTCGGCCTGAGAGTGAGATCATCCCATATTCATCCTTCTGTTTCTGACTTATTTCACTCAACATGATTTTTTCAAGGTCCAGCCAAGATCGGCTGAAAACGGTGAAGTCACCATTTTTTACAGCTGAGTAGTATTCCATTGTGTATATAGACCACAACTTGCTCAGCCACTCATCTGTTGTTGGACACCTGGGTTGTTTCCAGGTTTTGGCTATTACAAATTGTGCTGCCAAGAACATATGTGTACACAGATCTTTTTGGATGGATGTGTTGGGTTCCTTAGGATATATCCCCAGGAGGGGAATTGCAGGGTCATAGGGTAGGTCCATTTCTAGCCTTCTGAGAGTTCTCCAGACTGTTCTCCACAGAGGTTGGACCAATTGACATTCCCACCAGAAGTGCAGGAGGGTTCCTTTGACCCCACACCCTCTCTAGCATTTGCTGCTGTTACCTTTTCTGAGGTATGACATTCTCACAGGAGTGAAGTGATATTTCATTGTTGTCTTGATTTGCATTTCTCTGACAATCAGAGACTTGGAGCATTTTTTCATGTGTTTCTCAGCCTTTTGGATCTCTTCTGTGGTGAATATTTTGTCCAAGTCCTCCCCCATTTTTGGATGGGGTTATTTGTTGTCTTGTTGTTGAGTCTGGCAAGCTCTTTATATATGTTGGTTATTAAACTCTTATCTGATGTATGGCATGTAAAGATCTTCTCCCATTCTGTGAGGGGTCTCTTGGTTTGGGTAGTGGTTTCTTTTGCTGTGAAGAAGCTTTTTAATTTGATGTAGTCCCATAGGTTTATACTTGCCTTAGTCTTCTTTGTAATTGGATACATTTCATTGAAAATGTCTTTAAAATTTATGCGGAGAAAAGTTCTGCCAATATTTTCCTCTAAGTATCTGATAGTTTGTGGTCTAACATCCAAGTCCTTGATCCACTTGGAATTTACTTTTGTATTTGGTGAAATACAGTGATTCAGTTTCATTCTTCTGCATGTTTCAACCCATTGTTTCCAACACCATTTGTTGAAGAGACTCTGCTTTCCCCATATAATAGTCTGGGCCCCTTTGTCAAAGATTAGATGTCCATAGGTGTGGGGCCTCATTTCTGGGCTCTCAATTCTACTCCACTGGTCAGTGTGCCTGTTCATGTTCCAGTACGAAGCAGTTTTGATGACAATGGCCCTATAATACAGTTTGAGATCTGGGAGTGTGATGCCTCCGGTTCTGTTCTTTTTTCTCAAGATTGTTTTGGCAGTTCTAGGTCTTTTCTGGTTCCAGATAAACATTTGTAGCATTTGTTCTATTCTCCTAAAAAATGTGCTTGGGATCTTGATGGGGATAGCATTAAATTTGTAGATGGCTCTGGGTAATATATTCATTTTGATGATGTGAATTCTTCCAACCCATGAACATGGAATATCTTTCCACTTCTTTGTGTCTTTTTCAATTTCTTTGAGTAGTGACTCATAATTTTCAGTGTACAAGTCTTTCACTTCTTTGGTTAGGTTTACTCCTAGATATTTTATTGTTTTTGTTGCTATAGAAAAAGGAACTGATTTCTGGATTTCAATTTCTTCTAACTTAGTGTTTGCATAGAGGAATGCCACTGACTTTTGAATGTTAATTTTATAGCCTGACACATTACTGTATTGCCTGATGATTTCCAAAAGTTTCTTTCTGGATTCCTTGGGTTTTCCCATGTATACTATCATGTCATCTGCAAATAAGGAGAGTTTGACTTCTTCTCTTCCAACCTGTATGCCTTTAATTCCTTGCTGCTGCCTGATTGCTATGGCAAGAACTTCCAACACTATGTTGAATAGTAATGGTGATAGTGGGCAGCCCTGTCTAGTACCTGATCTGAGTGGAAATGCTTCCAGTTTTTCACCATTGAGTATGATGTTGGCTGTAGGTTTGCTATATATAGACTCCACTATCTTCAGAAATTTTCCATCTATTCCCATTTTTGTAGTGTTTTGATCATAAAGGGATGTTGTATTTTGTCAAAGGCTTTCTTTGCATCTATTGATATGATCATGTGGTTTTTGGTCTTGCTTTTGTTGATGTGGTGGATCACATTGATTGATTTATGTATATTAAACCAACCTTGCATGCCTGGGATAAACCCCACTTGGTCATGATGAACAATCTTTTTGATATACTGCTGTATCCGGTTGGCTAGAATTTTGGATATTGGTCTGTAGTTTTCTTTTTTGGTTGTGTCCCTGTCTGCTTTTGGTATCAGGGTGATGTTGGCTTCATAGAATCTGGCAGGGAGTATTCCAGTGTCTTCAATCTTCTGGAAGACTTTTAAAAGTAGAGGTATTAGTTCTTTTTTGACGGTTTTGTAGAATTCATTTGTAAAACCATCTGGTCCAGGACTTTTATTTTTGGGGAGATTTTTGATAACTGTTTCAATTTCATTAGCTGTGATGGGCCTGTTCATGTTATCCACTTCCTCTTTACTTAGTTTTGGAAGTTGGTAGGTATCTAGGAAATTGCCCATTTCTTCCAGGTTCTCTAGCTTGGTGGCATATAGTTGTTCATAGAAGCCTCGCATGATATGTTGAATTTCTGCGGTGTCTGTTGTGATTTCTCCTCTTTCATTTACTATCCGATTTATTTGGGTCTTCTCCCTTTTTTGTTTTGTGAGTCTGGCTAAAGGCTTGTCGATTTTGTTCACTCTTTCGAAGAACCAGCATTTACTTTTGTTGATCTTTTGTATGGTTTTCCTATTCTCAATGTTATTTATTTCTGCCCTAACTTTAGTGATTTCTGTCCTTCTGGTTGCTTTAGAGTTCCTTTGTTGTTCTTCTTCTAGGTCTTTGATATGTGCAATCAGGCTGTTTATTTGTGCCTTTTCTTGTTTCCTAATGTGTGCTTGTATAGCTATGAACTTCCCTCTTAGGACTGCTTTAGCTGTGTCCCAAATATTTTGATAGCTTGTGTCTTCATTTTCATTGAACTCTCGAAACATTTTGATTTCTTCCTTGATTTTGTCTTTGACTCAGAGGTTGTTAAGAAGTGTACTGTTGAGCTTCCACATTTTGGCACTGTTACTAATCTTTTGTTGATTGTTAAGTGTTAGTTTAATTCCACTGTGGTCTGAGAAGATGCTTGGGATGATTTCAGTGCTCTTGAATTGGCTGATGCTGTCTTTGTGGCCTAACATATGGTCTATCCTTGAGAATGATCCATGTGGATTTGAATAAAATGTGTATTCCAGTTTCTTGGGATGAATGACTCTGAAAATGTCCAATAGTTCTAGTTTATCTATCTCTTCATTTAACTCCCTTATGTCTTTACTGATTTTCTGCCTGAATGATCTGTCAAGTTGAGATAGTGGGGTGTTGAAGTCCCCTACTATGATTGTGTTACTGTTAATATATTGCTGTAGCTCTTTCAGTAGAATTTTGATGTATTTAGATGGCTTCTCATTGGGTGCATAGATATTAATAATTGTTAAGTCCTCTTGATTGACTGATCCTCTGAGCATTAAGTAGTGGCCATTCCTATCTTTTTAAATCTTATCTGTTTTAAAGTCTATCATGTCAGATATGATAATAGCTGTTCCTGCCCTTTTTTGTGGACCACTGGCTTGTATGATAGTTTTCCATCCTTTCACTTTAAGTCTGTGTTTGTCTTGTTGAGTTAGGTGAGTTTCCTGTAGACAACATATTGTTGGGCTGTGTTTTCTGATCCATCTTCCTACTCTGTGTCTTTTAATAGGTGAATTCAGGCCATTGACATTTATTGATTTCAAAGATTGAAGATATTTTAATGCCATTCTTGCACAGTTTTAGAGTGTTTTGATATATGTCCTATTTGTGGTGGTCTGGTTGTTTATTGGAGACCTTTCAGAACTTCTTCCAGGGCAGGCTTGGTGATGGTTGCTTCCTTCAACTGTTGCTTGTCTGAGAAGGTTTTGATGCTTCCATCTAGTCTGAATGACAGTCTAGCAGGATATAGTATTCTTTGCTGAAAGCCTTTCTCATTGAGCACTCGATAGATATCTTGCCATTCTCTTCTGGCTTGTAGTGTTTGTATGGAGAAGTCTGCTGCTAATCTTATGGGTTTTCCTTAGTAGGTGACTCTTTGTTTTTCTCTTGCAGCCTTGAGGATCCTTTCTTTATCCTTATTCCTTTCCATTCTAAGTATGACATGTCTTGGTGTCTTTAGGTCTGGGTTAATTCTGTTTGGGACTCTCTGGGCTTCTTGAATCTTTATGTCTTTGGTGTTGTCTAGACTAGAGAAATTTTCAGCTACTATGGCCTGGAAAATGGTTTCTTCCTCTCCTTCTCTTTCTTCCTCTGGTAAGCCAACAATGCGTATATTGTTTCTTTTGAAGTCATCCCATAGGACTCTGTTGTTGTTTTCAGCATCTCTTAATCTCTTTTTGAGATCTCTTTCTTCTTTTTTGTTGTCTCTAATTCATCCTCAGTCTTGCTAATTCTGTCTTCAGCCTCATAGATTCTATTCTCTCTGCCCTCTACTGCTTTCTGGAGTTCATCTATTTTGTTGCCCTGCTTTGATACTGTTTTAGCTTGTTCAGCTAGTTGCATTCTTAGCTCAGCGATTTCAGCTTTCAGCTCTCTAATAACCATGAGATAATTAGTATTTTCTTCCATATTCTTATTTGTTGTTCCTGCATTTCTGATTACAATTTTTTCAAATTCTTTACTCACTCCTGTTATTATTTCCTTAGCTAATGTTTGGATGTTGAACTCGTTGTTTTGTGCTTCACCCTCTGAGGACTTTTAGCTGGACTCTTGTCCTGGTTCAAGTCTCCAATATTTTTTCTTGTTGTTTTAACCATTTTATATATTATGTTATGAGTTCCCTTTATCAGTACTTTTCAAATTATTGATCACTATTGCCTGGATTGACTTGTGTGTAAGTAATTTAATTAAAGGGTTTACCGTGGTGGAAGTTAACAGTTTTTTCAGTCCCTGAGTTGGAGCTCAGTGGTGTAAAAGCCTCTTTTTTTTTTTCTTCCATGTAAGCTATGGGAGCCTGAGGGCTTTTAAACTATCAATAGGCTTCTTAGCTTAATCACTGACTCCTGATCAAGAGATAAGGCAGGGTGTGGCAGAGATAATCCAGTGGTTATGCAAGGAGACCTTCACAGCTCCTCAGCTATGCCACTGAGGTATAGGTCTTCTCCTGAGTTTCCCGGTTAGATCTCTGTCTCCTGGTGTCCCTCCCTTTTGCTGCTCCAGATTCTGAGGGTAGTAGCAATGGAGACTCAGAGTTGCACTTGGTGAGTCTCTGGGGAGTCCTTTCCTCCCTTCAGCTGTCCCCTTGTTGGTGGAGCAGACTGAAGGTGGTGTCTCCACTGATAAACTGTTGAACTGTTAGCAGTCACTTAATCTCTCCTTAGGCTCCTCTCTCCTCTCTGTCACCAGCCACACGTGTTTGTACTCACGGGTGATTTAGTGGGTTCCTGTGGTCATTGTAGTCCTGTCTTGTTTCGGTCCGGGTGGTCTCCTTTGGTATTCCTAGTTGATCCGGTAGAGGAGAGGAGAGGAGAGGAGAGGAGAGGAGAGGAGAGGAAGCGATCTGCTGCTTGTAGCTCCCTGATTACAGTTTCTACTGGGCTTAAATAGGGCTCAGTGTGACAGGTGGTAACAAGCTGTTACTTTGAAAACCCCTTCTATGAGATGCATCTTAAGTAGATTTTAAGTTCCCATTTTAGTTTTAGGTCTTAAGTTTTAAGTTCCTCTTTTCTCTTAGAAGTTAAGTTGTTTGCTGAGTGGAGTGAAAAGTCCTTTGCCCTTTTCCCGTTGAAAAACAGGACTAATCAGTGGAGGCCATCGGGTGTTTTTGCAGAGTTCTGCATGAGGTCTAGCCTTATCAGGACCTTTGTACGGCTTTAGAGGTATACTGGTCTCCAGATGGTGTGGTCAGATGGTAGGGGGATGAGGAGACCTAAACCCTGGTTAAGTCCTATTGGTTGTGTGGTTTTGCAATGCTTAAAATTTGTCCGCGCTTTGCTTTGAATAGATCCCACTTTTTGCTTGGTTTAAAATGATTGGATTCCGCCTTTTCTATAACATGTAATTGGATGTAAGTTGAAAAGGTGATGTGTTCCCCTCCCCGAGTGTATTCTGAATTCCTATAAATTGTAGGACTTGAGCCCTGTTCAGGGTTGAGCTTGGTGGACTGCTGCCAGTCGCCATCTCTGCCCGGATTTGAATTCGTAAATAAAATCTTTTGCTTCCTTGCAGTGGATGGTGGTCCGATTTTGCCCGCTAACACTCAGGACAAGGGGCCTACATGACAAGCATCATGTCAGTTTAGTTAAAAAAAGTTTTTCCAAGCCATAGCAGGAGGAAGGGGGGGTAGGGGTTGCGACCCTTGGTTATCTATCTCCCCTTCTGTCTGGTCAGCAGGATGTAGCAGGTTGGGGAGTGGCCTTTGTAATTGTCTCTCCTCAGCAGGAAATGTTTCCTTAACTGATCCTTGTCAAACAAGTAGTTTACTGGCCTTTCCAGGGGGCCCATTTTCTCGAATTTTACTTTTTTTAACCCTTTTATTTCTGGAACAATGTTTTACCTTCTAACACTGGCTGTGTGAGGGTTAAGAACATGGAGGCTGGGACTGTCGGGGTTCTCCCCGACAGGTAGTCGCGAGGAGGGGAGATCTGGGCCAGCCGGACCCCCCTTCTGGGGCTGAGTGGGAGGGAGAGTGTCGACAACTTGAGAAAAGACACCACACCAAGTCGGGAGTTCTGTCAAGGCAGTGACTCACTTTATTGAGAAAAAGACCATTTTTTATAGGCAGGGGGTAGAGGCAGGGATGGGAAGATAGGGTGAGATGACGTTAGAGGTGGTGTGAGGTGGCGTCACCATCAGTGGGGCCTATGCTCTTTACGCATCATCAGCTGGAGGGCAGAGGTGAATTTAGGTTCGGCCTACAGGAAATGCTGTGTCACTCTGAGGAAGTTAGTGACCATCAGCGAAACTCGAGCCAGGCTTACGGAATGTCTGCTGGGCCTAGAATGGGGCCAAGCAGACCCCAACATGGGGCTTGAATTCTTAACTATGCATCTGCTCAGAAGCTAGCCTGCTGCTTCCCCTTTGCATAGGTTCCCCTCTGGGAGCTGGGGATGGGGGCTGGGGGTTGGATTTTGGCTTTCTGGGTAGTTTCTTTTCTCCTCTTCTAACTGCTCCTCTTTCTTTTCCTTCTTGTTACCAGAAAATGCTTGGCTAGGTTTTATGGTCTGCTGAAAACTGAAGCTGGGAGTTCAGTGCCTCAAGCATGAAAGTCTATTGCAGGGAATGGGGCGGTAGCAGAGTGGGTTAAGAGCAGGTGGCACAAAGCACAAGCACCAGTAAAGATCCTGGTCCCAGCGCCTGGCTCCCCACCTGCAGGGAAGTCACTTCACAGGCGGTGAAGCAGGTCTTCAGGTGTCTATTTTTATCTCTCCCTCTCTGTCTTCCCTTCCTCTCTCCATTTCTCTCTGTCCTATCTAACAATGGTGACATCGATAACAACAACAATAACTACAACAATGAAAAACAACAAAGCAACAAAAGACAAAATAAATATTAAAAATAAAGAAAGTCTATTGCATACAATGCTCTGAATAGTTTTCATGACTGTCTTCAAAGCAGTCATTTCCAACTTCATCTGTTCTTGACATTAGTAATAGCCAATGTATAGGTCACACAGCAAATAGTTGTTTTTCATCTCTACCAACTTGTCCTGGGTCTTCCTATTTATTTATTTATTTACCAGAACACTGCTCAGCTCTGGCTTCTGGTAGTGCTGCTGGATGGGTGCAGCTTGAGCCTGACACTCTCCAGCCCCAGGCAGGAGAGTCTCTTTGCATAACAATTATGCTAACTCCCCACCCTAAGTAAATCTAAAAAAGAAAGGTAGGGCAGGCAATGGCTCCCTGGAATTGCACTGCTGTACCCTGTGAATGGGCCAGGTTTGAGCCTGGACCCCACCTCATTGAAGGAAGCTTTGGTGTTACGGTCTCTTTCATTCTTTCTGCCTCTGTGCTCTCTATCTAGATCAAAGTTAAATCAATAGGGGACCAGGTAGTGGCACATCTGGTTAAGTGCACACATTACAACGCACAAGGTCCTAGGTTCAAGCTCTCAGTCCCCAACTGCAGGGAGAATGCTTCGCAAGTGCTGAATCAGGGCTGCAGGTGTCTCTCTGTCTCTTCCCCTCTACACCTCCCCATCTCCTCTTAATTTATCTCTGTTCATCCAATAATAGAGAAATAAACAAAAAAAAAAATAAATAAAGAGAAGTTATGAAATAGAGACTCAGTGGAAATTGATGGTGCAACTGAAAACATAGTCAATATTCTTCAGTTCCAAATGGATGAATCAGGAGGTGATTATAGCCCTGTTCATCCCTTCCCCCCCCCCCCACGGCCCAGCATTCACAGTTGTCTTTCTGCCACACACCTTCCCCATCTATGACCAGTGAATTTCTCTTTACTGACAGAGGCAGTTCCCACATTCTCCTGCGCCTTGACTCCAGAGCATTCTGTTCCTGCCTTGCCCAGATAAAGTTCACTCAGTCCCCTGTGTGTTCCTGGGGAGAAGACATTGGGGCTCTAGAGAAATCCCCATCTCTGACCACACATCCTGCCATAACTAAAGTCCTTGCTGGGAGACTCAATTAGCATTTAATCCAAGTACAGATGGCATGGTTATGCCTAGGTGGTGGCACATTGTATAAATAATATTAGTGTCTCAAAAATAACGTCCCAGATTGGATCTTTCTCCCTCTCCCACCCCTCTCTCTCTCTCTCACACACACACACACACACACACACACACACACACACACACCATACATTTTTTAAGAAAACCTAATTTGTTTATATTCATTTTGGATAGACACTGAGAGGGAAAAGGAAAAATTGAGAGTGGAAGAGAGACCCTAGTCAGCACTAGGCAAGACCAACTAGGCAAGTTGGTCCCTGCTGTGTTCTGTCGCCGCCTTGTGGTCACAGAGGAGAACACACTTTGTAAGGTCACCACAACCCTAAGCCACCAAAGGGCAGAAGGTAGATAGCATCATGGTTATGCAAACAGACTCATGCCCAAGGCTCCAAAGTCTCAGGTTCAATCCCCAGCACCACCATAAGCCAGAGTTGAGCAGTGCTCTGGTTAAGTTATATATATACATATAGTCATGAAAGATAGGTTTCATGAAAGAAAGATGAGAAGTCCTAGGCAGTCCCTTCTGCCCAAGAAGAAGAAAAGGCTTCCATAACTATCAATATGGCTCTCTCTCTCTCTGTCTCTCTCTCTCTCCCCACCACCCATCAGGGTGGTGTGTGGTTTTAATAAATAACATCTTGAAAATGTTACATCCCCTATTGATGCTATTTGAAAAAAATCAGAGAGAGACAGTGAGAGAGAGAGAGAAATCACATTGCCTTGGGTTGCTCAGTGCTAGGAAAGTAGAAAATCCATACAGCAGGAACAGAGCTTTGGGCAGTACAAGGGGACTGTGTCAAGGTCTCCTCTTTGGCCAGGGCGCTGGAGAGTTTGCATTTGCCATGCTGCACAGGAAGTCACTCTTTTTTTTTTCTACAGGGGAAAAACAGGTTTGTGTATTTAGGCAATTAAGTCAAGAGAGGGGGTCACAGCATTTGTTCCTGGGGAAAGGCAGGGGAGTGGCAAGAATTTTGGTCCATATCCACAGAAGGGGAATAATTATAGCAGAAGGTGACAAGAGGGCTTTGTACTCCAATTCTATCAGGACCTAGAGAGAGAAGAGGAAAAAAGAAAGGACATTTGGAGGTAGTAGCAGGTGTAGGGGTGACTTAGAAAGGAAGAGAACTTGCCCTCACTGCAGAGCAGCAATGGTAGGAACTGCCAGCACACACACATGCACGTGAGCACCCAGGCACACACACTCACACACACGTGTGCCCACACACACACACACACACACACACACGTGTGCTCACACACACAGGTATCCATTTTCACCTTCTTAATTCAGAGTCAATAGCTCTCTAAGTTGTGTAAATATTCTCTAGTCCCTCCCTCTTTTGAACTTAAAGCTATATATATATATGAGCTCCAGGGTTATCGCTGGGGATCCATGCCTGCACAGTGAATCCACTGCTCCTGGAGGCCATGTTCTCTGTGTTTTGTTCTTTTTGTTGTTGGGTACGACAGAGAGAAATCCAGAGAGGAGGGGAAGACAGAGAAGTGGAGAGAAAGATAGACACCTGCATGCAAGGATCCAAAAGACAGATGCAATTTGTTTATCACTGTTGTTGTTATTGTCATGGTTGTTGAATAGGACAGAAAGAAATGGAGAGAGGAGGGGAAGACAGAGAGGGAGAGAGAATGATAGACACCTGCAGACCTGCTTCATTACTTGTGAAGCCACTCCCCTGCAGGTGGGGAGCCAGGTGCTTGAACCCTCCCACCACCACCACCAACCCAGGTCTTTAAGATGCCCCAGGTATTTAAGCTGGTCCTTGAACTTTGTGCCATATGCACTTTACAAGGCACCTCCAAGCCCCCTAGTATTACTGTTTAACCAAAGCATTGCTCAGTTCTGATTGATGTGCTGCAAGGGATTGAACCTGATCTTTGGAGCCTCAGGCATGAGAGTTTCTTTGCATAACCATTATGTCATCTACCCCTGCCTTTGAAATGTAATATTTCATACTAGCAAAGAGAAAAATGCCCCTTCTGTGGTGGCCCAGGAGGTGACTCATGCGATAAAGCTTTGAACTCACAAACATGAGGTCCCAAAACCAATGTGTAATCACAACTGACAATTGACGCTTGGTTCTCTCTCCTTCCCTTTTTCTCACTGGAATGAACAGTAAATATGTAAACAAAATGAAGCAGGGAGGGGGATACCATAATGGTTATGAAAAAAACTTGTTTCTCTGCGCTCCTCTCCCGGATCAACTAGGAATACCAAAGGAGACCACCCGGGACTGAAACAAGACAGGACTAGAATGACAACAGGAACCCAGTAAATCACTGGTGAGTACAAACATGTGTGGCTGGTGACAGAGAGGAGAGAGGAGCCTAAGGAGAGATTAAGTGACTGCTAACAGTTCAGCAGTTTATCAGTGGAGACACCACCTTCAGTCTGCTCCACCAACAAGGGGACAACTGAAGGGAGGAGAGGACTCCCCAGAGACTCACCAAGTGCAACTCTGAGTCTCCATTGCTACTACCCTCAGAATCTGGAGCAGCAATAGGGAGAGACACCAGGGGACAGAGATCTAACCAGGAAACTCAGAAGACCTATATCTCAGTGGCATAGCTGAGGGGCTGTGAAAGTCTCTTTGCATAACCACTGGATTATCTCTGCCACACCCTGCTTTATCTCTTGGTCAGGAGTCAGTGATTAAGCTAAGAAGCCTATTGATAGTTTAAAATAGCCTACAGGGAATGAAAAAAAAAGAAAGAGGCTTTTAAACCACTGAGCTCCAACTCAGGGATTGAAATACCTGTTAACTTCCACCACTGTGAACCCTTTAATTAATTTACTTAGACACAAGTCAATCCAGGCAATAGTGATCAATAATTTGAAAAGTACTGATAAAGGGAACTCATAACATAATATATAAAATGGTTAAAACAACAAGAAAAATATTGGAGACTTGAACCAGGACAAGAGTCCAGCTAAAAGTCCTCCAGAGGGTGAAGCACAAAACAACAAGTTCAACATCCAAACATTAGCTAAGGAAATAATAACAGGAGTGAGTAAAGAATCTGAAAAAATTGTAATCAGAAATGCAGGAACAACAAATGAGAAAATGGAAGAAAATACTAATTATCTCATGGTTATTAGAGAGCTGAAAGCTTCTTCTAGCGTTTGCCAGCTGAAAGCTGAAATCGCTGAGCTAAGAATGCAACTAGCTGAACAAGCTAAAACAGTATCAGAGCAGGGCAACAAAATAGATGAACTCCAGAAAACAGTAGAGGGGAGAGAGAATAGAATCTATGAGGCTGAAGACAGAATTAGCAAGATTGAGGATGAATTAGAGACAACTAAAAATGAAGTAAGAGATCTCAAAAAGAGATTAAGAGATACTGAAAACAACAACAGAGTCCTATGGGATGACTTCAAAAGAAACAATATACGCATTATTGGCTTACCAGAGGAAGAAAGAGAAGGAGAGGAAGAAAGCAATTTCCAGGCCATAGTAACTGAAAACTTCTCTAGTCTGGACAACATTAAAACATAAAAATTCAAGAAGCACAGAGGGTCCCAAACAGAATTAACCCAGACCTAAAGACACCAAGACATATCATACTTAGAATGGAAAGGAACAAGGAAAAAGAAAGGATCCTCAAGGCTGCAAGAGAAAAACAAAGAGTCACCTACAAAGGAAAACCCATAAGATTAGCAGCAGACTTCTCCATACAAACATTACAGGCCAGAAGAGAATGGCAAGATATCTATCGAGTGCTCAATGAGAAAGGCTTTCAGCCAAGAATACGATATCCTGCTAGACTGTCATTCAGACTAGATGGAGGCATCAAAAACCTTCTCAGACAAGCAACAGTTGAAGGAATCAACTGTCACCAAACCTGCCCTGAAAGAAGTTCTGAAAGGTCTCCTATAAACAACCAGACCACCATAAGTAGGACATATATCAAAACACTCTAAAACTCTACAAAAGAATGGCGTTAAAATATCTTCAGTCTTTGATATCAATAAATGTCAATGGCCTGAATTCACCTATTAAAAGACACAGAGTAGGAAGATGGATCCGAAAATACAACCCAACAATATGCTGTCTACAGGAAACCCACCTAACTCAACAAGACAAACACAGACTTAAAGTGAAAGGATGGAAAACTATCATACAAGCCAATGGCCCACAAAAAAGGGCAGGAACAGGTATTCTCATATCTGACATGATAGACTTTAAAATAGATAAGATTTAAAAAGATAAGAATGGCCATTACTTAATGCTCAGAGGATCAGTCAATCAAGAGGACTTAACAATTATTAACATCTATACACTCAATGAGAAGCCATCTAAATACATCAAACTTCTACTGAAAGAGCTACAGAAATATATTAACAGCAACACAATCATAGTAGGGGACTTCAACACCCCACTATCTCAACTTGACAGATCATCCAGGCAGAAAATCAATAAAGACATAAAGGAGCTAAATGAAGAGATAGATAAACTAGAACTATTGGACATTTTCAGAGTCATTCATCCCAAGAAACTGGAATACACATTTTACTCAAATCCACATGGGTCATTCTCAAGGATAGACCATATGTTAGGCCACAAAGACAGCATCAGCCAATTCAAGAGCACTGAAATCATCCCAAGCATCTTCTCAGACCACAGTGGAATTAAACTAATACTTAACAATCAACAAAAGATTAGTAACAGTGCCAAAATGTGGAAGCTCAACAGTACACTTCTTAACAACCTCTGAGTCAAAGACAAAATCAAGGAAGAAATCAAAATGTTTCAAGAGTTCAATGAAAATGAAGACACAAGCTATCAAAATATTTGGGACACAGCTAAAGCAGTCCTAAGAGGGAAGTTCATAGCTATACAAGCACACATTAGGAAACAAGAAAAAACACAAATAAACAGCCTGATTGTACATCTTAAAGACCTAGAAGAAGAAGAACAAAGGAACTCTAAAGCAACCAGAAGGACAGAAATCACTAAAGTTAGGGCAGAAATAAATAACATTGAGAATAGGAAAACCATACAAAAGATCAACAAAAGTAAATGTTGGTTCTTCGAAAGAGTGAACAAAATCAACAAACCTTTAGCCAGACTCACAAAACAAAAAAGGGAGAAGACCCAAATAAATCGGATAGTAAATGAAAGAGGAGAAATCACAACAGACACCGCAGAAATTCAACATATCATGCGAGGCTTCTATGAACTACTATATGCCACCAAGCTAGAGAACCTGGAAGAAATGGGTGATTTCCTAGATACCTACCAACTTCCAAAACTAAGTAAAGAGGGAGTGGATAACATGAACAGGCCCATGCCCATCACAGCTAATGAAATTGAAACAGTTATCAAAAATCTCCCCAAAAATAAAAGTCCTGGACCAGATGGTTTTACAAATGAATTCTACAAAACCTTCAAAGAAGAACTAATACCTCTACTTTTAAAAGTCTTCCAGAATATTGAAGACACTGGAATACTCCCTGCCAGCTTCTATGAAGTCAACATCACTCTGATACCAAAAGCAAACAGGGACACAGCCAAAAAAGAAAACTACAGACCAATATCTCTGATGAACATAGATGCGAAAATATTGAACAAAATTCTAGCCAACCGGATACAGCAGTATATCAAAAAGATTGTTCATCATGACCAAGTGGGGTTTATCCCAGGCATGCAAGGTTGGTTTAATATACATAAATCAATCAATGTGATCCACCACATCAACAAAAGCAAGACCAAAATACACATGATCATATCAATAGATGCAGAGAAAGCCTTTGACAAAATACAACATCCCTTTATGATCAAAACACTATAAAAAATAGGAATAGATGGGAAATTCCTGAAGATAGTGGAGTCTATATATAGCAAACCTACAGCCAACATCATACTAAATGGTGAAAAACTGGAAGCATTTCCACTCAGAACAGGTACTAGACAGGGCTGCCCACTATCACCATTACTATTCAACATAGTTTTGGAAGTTCTTGCCATAGCAATCAGGCAGGAGCAAGGAATTAAAGGCATACAGATTGGAAGAGAAGATGTCAAACTCTCCTTATTTGCAGATGACATGATAGTATACATGGAAAAACCTAAGGAATCCAGAAAGAAACTTTTGGAAATCATCAGGCAATACAGTAAGGTGTCAGGCTACAAAATTAACATTCAAAAGTCAGTGACATTCCTCTATATAAACACTAAGTTAGAAGAAATTGAAATCCAGAAATCAGTTCCTTTTTCTATAGCAACAAAAACAATAAAATATCTAGGAGTAAACCTAACCAAAGAAGTGAAAGACTTGTATACTGAAAATTATGAGTCACTACTCAAAGAAATTGAAAAAGACACAAAGAAGTGGAAAGATATTCCATGTTCATGGGTTGGAAGAATTCACATCATCAAAATGAATATATTACCCAGAGCCATCTACAAATTTAATACTATCCCCATCAAGATCCCAAGCACATTTTTTAGGAGAATAGAACAAATGCTACAAATGTTTATCTGGAACCAGAAAAGATCTAGAATTGCCAAAACAATCTTGAGAAAAAAGAACAGAACCGGAGGCATCACACTCCCAGATCTCAAACTGTATTATAGGGCCATTGTCATCAAAACTGCTTGGTACTGGAACATGAATAGACACACTGACCAGTGGAATAGAATTGAGAGCCCAGAAATGAGGCCCCACACCTATGGATATCTAATCTTTGACAAAGGGGCCCAGACTATTACATGGGGAAAGCAGAGTCTCTCCACAAATGGTGTTGGAAACAATGGGTTGAAACATGCAGAAGAATGAAACTGAATCACTGTATTTCACCAAATACAAAAGTAAATTCCAAGTGGATCAAGGACTTGGATGTTAGACCACAAACTATCAGATACTTAGAGGAAAATATTGGCAGAACTTTTCTCCGCATAAATTTTAAAGACATTTTCAATGAAATGTATCCAATTACAAAGAAGACTAAGGCAAGTATAAACCTATGGGACTACATCAAATTAAAAAGCTTCTTCACAGCAAAAGAAACCACTACCCAAACCAAGAGACCCCTCACAGAATGGGAGAAGATCTTTACATGTCATATATCAGATAAGAGTTTAATAACCAACATATATAAAGAGCTTGCCAGACTCAACAAGACAACAAATAACCCCATCCAAAAATGGGGGGAGGACTTGGACAGAATATTCACTACAGAAGAGATCCAAAAGGCTGAGAAACACATGAAAAAATGCTCCAAGTCTCTGATTGTCAGAGAAATGCAAATCAAGACAACAATGAAATATCACTTCACTCCTGTGAGAATGTCATACATCAGAAAAGGTAACAGCAGCAAATGCTGGAGAGGGTGTGGGGTCAAAGGAACCCTCCTGCACTTCTGGTGGGAATGTCAATTGGTCCAACCTCTGTGGAGAACAGTCTGGAGAACTCTCAGAAGGCTAGAAATGGACCTACCCTATGATCCTGCAATTCCTCTCCTGGGTATATATCCTAAGGAACTCAACACATCTATCCAAAAAGATCTGTGTACATATATGTTCTTAACAGCACAATTTGTAATAGCCAAAACCTAGAAGCAACCCAGGTGTCCAACAACAGATGAGTGGCTGAGCAAGTTGTGGTGTATATACACAATGGAATACTACTCAGCTGTAAAAAATGGTGACTTCACTGTTTTCAGCCGATCTTGGATGGACTTTGAAAAATTCATGTTGAGTGAAATAAGTCAGAAACAGAAGGATGAATATGGAATGATCTCACTCTCAGACCGAAGTTGAAAAACAAGACCAGAAAAGAAAACACAAGTAGAACCTGTAATGGAATTGGCATATTGCACTCAAGTAAAAGACTCTGGGGTGGGTGGGTGGGGAGAATACAGGTCCATGAAGGATGATAAATGACATAGTGGGGATTGTATTGTTAAATGGGAAACTGGGGAATGTTCTGCATGTACAAAATATTATATTTACTGTTGAATGTAAAACATTAATTCCCCAATAAAGAAATAAATAAAAAGAAAAGAAAAGAAAAAAACTTGTATGGGGCCAGGTAGTGGCACATGGAAGTACAAGGTCTCATGCAAGGATGCCAGTTCTAGCCCCCATTTCCTCACCTGCAGGGCGTTCCCTTCACTAGTGGTGAAGTGGTCTTCAGCTGTTTATCTTTCTCTCTCCCTCTCTATCTTCCCTCCCTACTCAATTTCCCTCTGTCCTGTCAGAATGCATAAATAAATAAATAGCCACTAGAAGCAGTGCATTCAAAGTGCAGGCACCTAGTCTCAGTGATAATCTTCGAGGCAAAAAAAAAAAAAAAATGAAAGAAAAAATTGAAAAGACTTTCATGCCTGAGGCTCCAACAACAGAGGTTCATTCCCAACACCATCATAAGCCATAGCAAATTTTTTTTTACTCAGCTCTGGTGGTAGGTAGAAACTGAATTTGGGACTTTGGAACCTCCACCAGGAAAGATCCTTTGCACAAACATTATGAAGTGTATTTATCTGGCCCCACCCACTTGCTTGTTGATAGCTAATCTAGCCTGCAGTCCTGAGGGACCTCCTAGTGCCTCAGGCATGAGTCTCTTTGCATAACCATTATGTCATCTACCCCTGCCTCTGAAATGTATTTTTTCACAGTAGCAAAGAAAAAAAATAGTCTGTTCTATGGTGGCCCAGGAGCTGAGTCATTGGATAAAGCTTTGAGCTCACAGACAGGAGGGACCAAAATATATATATTTTGCATCACAATTGCAAGAGTGATGATTTGGTTCTCTCTCCTTTGCTTTTCCTTCCATGAATAAACAGTAAATACATAGAAAAAAAACAAAACTTGGGTGGAGGCCCTGGAGGGGAATACCATAATGGTAATGAGAAAAAGTTTTATGGGACTAGGTGGTAGCGCACCGAAATACAAGGTCCCATGTAAGGATCCCAGTTCTAGCCCCTATTCCTCACCTGCAGGGAGTTTCCTACACTAGTGCTGAGGCCAGTTTCAGCTGCTTATCTTTCTCCCTCTCTGTCTTCCCCTTCCAATTAATTTCCCTATGTCTTATCAAAAAAATTAAATAACGTAAAAAAAAAAACTGACCACAAAGATCTGTGGATTCATAGTGCAGGCACCAAGTACCAGCAATAACACTGCAAGCAAAAAAAAGGAAATAAAAAAAGGAAAAAAAAACTTATATGCTTTAGGGTCAAAAACCCGAGGTCAATCTCCAGGAATATCATACACCGTATTTAGCATTTTCCCCCCACATCTGATTGAAGGTAGGCATTGAATTTTGGATTTTGGGACTTCTGGAGGCGGAGCTATGAGCAGTAGCAGATCTCTTTCTCTCTCCTCTCCTCTCCCGGATCAATTAGGAATACCAAAGGAGACCACCCGGGACCGAAACAAGACAGGACTAGAATGACCACAGGAACCCACTAAATCACTGGTGAGTACAAACACGTGTGGCTGGTGACAGAGGAGCGTAAGAAGAGATTAAGTGACTGCTAATAGTCCAGCAGTTTATCAGTTGAGACACCACCTCCAGTCTGCTCCACAACAAGGGGACAGCTGAAGGGAGAAGAGGACTCCCCAGAGACTCACCAAGTGCAACTCTGAGTCTCCATTGCTACTACCCTCAGAATCTGGAGTAGCGACAGGGAGGGACACCAGGGGACAGAGATCTAACCAGGAAACTCAGGAGAAGACCTATACCTCGGTGGCATAGCTGAGGGGCTGTGAAAGTCTCTTTGCATAACCACTGGATTATGTCTGCCACACCCTGCTTTATCTCTTGGTCAGGAGTCAGTGATTAAGCTAAGAAGCCTATTGATAGTTTAAAAGCCCTCAGGCTCCCATAGCCTACAGGGAATGAAAAAAAAAAGAGGCTTTTAAACCACTGAGCTCCAACTCAGGGATTAAAATACTAGTGAAACAACAGTTAACTTCCACTACTGTTCTTCTTCTTCTAGCTGTGGACCCTTTAATTAACTTACTTAGACACAAGTCAATCCAGGCAATAGTGATCAGTAATTTGAAAAGTACTGAGAGAGGGAACTCATAACATAATATATAAAATGGTTAAAACAACAAGAAAAATATTGGAGACTTGAACCAGGACAAGAGTCCAGCTAAAAGTTCCCCAGAGGCTGAAGCACAAAATAACAAGTTCAACATCCAAACACTAGCTAAGGAAATAATCAAATGAGTGAGTAAAGAATTTGAAAAAATTATAATCAGAAATACAGGAACAACAAATGAGTATATGGAAGAAAATACTAATTATCTCATGGTCATTAGAGAGCTGAAAGTTGAAATCACTAAGAACGCAACTAGCTGAACAAGCTAAAACAGTAACAGAACAGGATAACAAAATAGATGAACTCCAGGAAACAGTAGAGGGGAGAGAGAATAGAATCAATGAAGCTGAAGACAGAATTAGCAAGATCGAGGACAAATTAGAGACAACTGAAAAAAAAGTAAGAGATCTCAAAAAGAGATTAAGAGATGCTGAAAACAACAACAGAGTCCTATGGGATGACTTCAAAAGAAACATTATACACGTTATTGGCATACCAGAGGATGAAAGAGGAGAGGAAGAAAGCATTCTTCCATAATATACACGTTATTGGTATACCAGAGGATGAAAGAGAAGGAGAGGAAGAAAGCATTCTCCAGGCCATAATAGCTGAAAACTCTAGTCTAGACAACACCAAAGACATAAAGATTCAAAAATCCCAGTGGGTCCCAAACAGAATTAACCAAGACCTAAAGACACCAAGACATATCATACTTAGAATGGAAAGGAATAATGATAAAGAAAGAATTCTGAAGGCTGCAAGAGAAAAACAGAGTCACCTACAAAGGAAAACCCATAAGATTAGCAGCAGACTTCTCCATACAAACACTACAGGCCAGAAGAGAATAGCAAGATATCTATCGAGTGCTCAATGAGAAAGGCTTTCAGCCAAGAATACGATATCCTGCTAGACTGTCATTCAGACTAGATGGAGGCATCAAAAACCTTCTCAGACAAGCAACAGTTGAAGGAATCAACTGTCACCAAACCTGCCCTGAAAGAAGTTCTGAAAGGTCTCCTATAAACAACCAGACCACCATAAGTAGGACATATATCAAAACACTCTAAAACTCTACAAAAGAATGGCGTTAAAATATCTTCAGTCTTTGATATCAATAAATGTCAATGGCCTGAATTCACCTATTAAAAGACACAGAGTAGGAAGATGGATCCGAAAATACAACCCAACAATATGCTGTCTACAGGAAACCCACCTAACTCAACAAGACAAACACAGACTTAAAGTGAAAGGATGGAAAACTATCATACAAGCCAATGGCCCACAAAAAAGGGCAGGAACAGGTATTCTCATATCTGACATGATAGACTTTAAAATAGATAAGATTTAAAAAGATAGGAATAGCCACTACTTAATGCTCAGAGGATCATTCAATCAAGAGGACTTACCAATTATTAACATCTATGCACCCAATGAGAAGCCATCTAAATACATCAAACTTTTATTGAAAGAGCTACAGCAATATATTAACAGCAACACAATCATAGTAGGGGACTTCAACACCCCACTATCTCAACTTGAAAGATCATCCAGGCAGAAAATCAATAAAGACATAAGGGAGCTAAATGAAGAGATAGATAAACTAGAACTATTGGACATTTTCAGAGTCATTCATCCCAAGAAACTGGAATACACATTTTACTCAAATCCACATGGGTCATTCTCAAGGATAGACCATAAGTTAGGCCACAAAGACAGCATCAGCCAATTAAGGAGCACTGAAATCATCCCAAGCATCTTCTCAGACCACAGTGTAATTAAACTAACACTTAACAATCAACAAAAGATTAGTAACAGTGCCAAAATGTGGAAGCTCAACAGTACACTTCTTAACAACCTCTGAGTCAAAGATGAAATCAAGGAAGAAATCAAAATGTTTCAAGAGTTCAATGAAAATGAAGACACAAGCTATCAAAATATTTGGGACACAGCTAAAGCAGTCCTAAGAGGGAAGTTCATAGCTATACAAGCACACATTAGGAAACAAGAAAAGGCACAAATAAACAGCCTGATTGTACATCTTAAAGACCTAGAAGAAGAAGAACAAAGGAACTCTAAAGCAACCAGAAGGACAGAAATCACTAAAGTTAGGGCAGAAATAAATAACATTGAGAATAGGAAAATCATACAAAAGATCAACAAAAGTAAATGTTGGTTCTTCGAAAGAGTGAACAAAATCAACAAACCTTTAGCCAGACTCACAAAACAAAAAAGGGAGAAGACCCAAATAAATCAGATAGTAAATGAAAGAGGAGAAATCACAACAGACACCGCAGAAATTCAACATATCATGCGAGGCTTCTATGAACAACTATATGCCACCAAGCTAGAGAACCTGGAAGAAATGGGTGATTTCCTAGATACCTACCAACTTCCAAAACTAAGTAAAGAGGAAGTGGATAACATGAACAGGCCCATGCCCATCACAGCTAATGAAATTGAAACAGTTATCAAAAATCTCCCCAAAAATAAAAGTCCTGGACCAGATGGCTTTACAAATGAATTCTACAAAACCTTCAAAGAAGAACTAATACCTCTACTTTTAAAAGTCTTCCAGAAGATTAAAGACACTGGAATACTCCCTGCCAGCTTCTATAAAGCCAACATCACTCTGATACCAAAAGCAGACAGGGACACAACCAAAAAAGAAAACTACAGACCAATATCTCTGATGAACATAGATGCGAAAATATTGAACAAAATTCTAGCCAACCGGATACAGCAGTATATCAAAAAGATTGTTCATCATGACCAAGTGGGGTTTATCCCAGGCATGCAAGGTTGGTTTAATATACATAAATCAATCAATGTGATCCACCACATCAACAAAAGCAAGACCAAAAACCACATGGTCATATCAATAGATGCAGAGAAAGCCTTTGACAAAATACAACATCCCTTTATGATCAAAACACTACAAAAAAATGGGAATAGAAGGAAAATTCCTGAAGATAGTGGAGTCTATATACAGCAAACCTACAGCCAACATCATACTAAATGGTGAAAAACTGGAAGCATTTCCACTCAGATCAGGTACTAGACAAGGCTGCCCACTATCACCATTACTATTCAACATAGTGTTGGAAGCTCTTGCCATAGCAATCAGACAGGAGCAAGGAACTGAAGGGATACAGGTTGGAAGAGAAGATGTCAAACTCTCCTTATTTGCAGATGACATGACAGTATACATGGAAAAACCTAAGGAATCCAGCAAGAAGCTTTTGGAAATCATCAGGCAATACAGTAAGGTGTCAGGCTATAAAATTAACATTCAAAAGTCAGTGGCATTCCTCTATGCAAACACTAAATTAGAAGAAATTGAAATCCAGAAATCAATTCCTTTTACTATAGCAACAAAAACAATAAAATATCTAGGAGTAAACCTAACCAAAGAAGTGAAAGACTTGTATACTGAAAATTATGAGTCACTACTCAAAGAAATTGAAAAAGACACAAAGAAGTGGAAAGATATTTCATGTTCATGGGTAGAAGAATTCCACATAAGCAAAATGAATATACTACCCAGAGCCATCTACAAATTTAATGCTATCCCCATCAAGATCCCAAGCACATTTTTTAGGAGAATAGAACAAATGCTACAAATGTTTATCTGGAACCAGAAAAGACCTAGAATTGCCAAAACAATCTTGAGAAAAAGAACAGAACCGGAGGCATCACACTCCCAGATTTCAAACTGTATTATAGGGCCATTGTCATCAAAATTTCTTGGTACTGGAACATGAACAGACACATTGACCAGTGGAATAGAATTGAAAGAGGCAGCAGAGTTCTGTTTGGTGATTAGTTTGGTTTACTTTATGAATCATTGTTCCTGAATAAAGAAATATCGCTTCCCTGCCCAGCCGTATGTCTCTGGTCGTCTCTGTTACCCGCCCATGAAGCTAGCCTGGCCAGCTAGAGCCTCCGAATTTTAACAACAAATGGCACCCACGTGGACCTGACCTGCGCATCTCTCAGATAAGTGAAGACAATTTGGCTACCTATGTACTATGGCCTTCTCTTCTTCTTGTGAAAAGATCTCCAAAGGCCTCTGCTCTTTCTTCACGAGACTGTTTTGCTGTTTCTGGAACATTTATCTCTTGACCACTCCGTGGTTTCCGCTCGCTCGGGCGAACTCAGAACAGCCAGCAGGAGGAGCCAGTGGGAGGGAGGCGAGGCACGGAGCTGCTGTTTCCACCTGGTTAAACAGCCAGCCAGCCGGCTGCGCCTATTCAACCCCGCGCACCGCGCCCACAGCCCTGCAGCCCGCAGGGGGCTGACACCAGCACACAGGAGCCCGATGCCACCACACAGGAGCCCGATGCCACCACGCAGGAGCCCGATGCCAACACGCTAGAGCCCGATGCCAACACGCAGGAGCCCAATGCCACCACACAGGAGCCCAATGCCAGCACGCAGGCCAGCCCACAGGAGCCGGCTCTCCACCGCGTGGCGCAGGGCACTGGACGCGTGATCCTTCCACGCTGCTCGGCCACTGCGAACAGGGCAGCAGACATGGCAGGGTCATGGGGCAGGGCTGTGGCAGCCTATCATGGCCGCCACCCCTGGGCACCTCGGCCCGCGCCTTCTACAAGGCTGGCCCGCCCGCCCTCATGCTATGAATTCTGGAACGATCCCGGACCTCCCGGACATCCCGGGCCCCTTTCCAAAACTGGACACGCTGGCTGAGATCCTCAGCTCTGGTCTGAAGACAGACAAGCCGGAGTACGCAGAGACTCGTGCAGAGATCGCAACCTGCAATTCCTAGAAGTGAAACTGCCCAAGAGACCACCATTGGACTATGCAACCCCCCAACAACTAAGACAATACAGATTTAAATTCGTTTTTAAAATGACATGTCTTCGTAACAAAGGTTTCTCTCCTTGTGTATTAATGACCATGTTTATGTGTGTGTTTAAAGTTTGGTAAACAGTAACTTTATGGCTAAATTCTTACTAGACAAAGTTAAATGAAAAAGGTTTTCAACGTAATTCTCATAAAGTTAAAATTAATTTACATTTAAAGTCTGAGGTAAATATTAGTTAACAATATATTTTAACTAAGTTGGTCTAAAGACCTGCGCAAACCTAGGGTGTATCTCCATCTTGAATGGGTATAACAAAAGGTTAAATAGACTTGTTGATATGTAAAACTCTCCATTCCCTTCTCTATTAGAAATGGTAGATCGCACAATGGCTATGCTAATTATTCTCATGCCTGAGGTTTCCTTTCCTGCGCACACCTAGGGTGTGTCTCCATCTTGAATGGGTGTAACAAAAGGTTAAAAGACGTTGTTGATATGTAAAAGTCTCAAATTCCTTCTCTATTAGAAATTTTAGATTGTGCTGTGGTTATGCTAATGACAAGTTTTGTTTCATAGTAAGTAAATTGCAGCCAGCTGCCTTTGGGACTCTAGGCCGTTCCCCACCCCCATGCAAATGCCTGTCGAGGCAAGTACGCCCCCCAGAGGCAAGAAATTTTTTAAGCTGATAAAGTTTTTCCCACAGAGGCAAGAAATGGCCCCCTCAGGCCTTCCCTTGGCAGCACACTGGTTCTTGTTACTTGCTTACATGTTTCTCCATGTTTGTGCCAGTTTCTTTTTTTTAAATGCCTGTACGATATAGGTTTCTGTTCACCCCACACCCTTGATACTGTAGTCATTTAGTTAAAAAGAAAAGGGGGAATTGTTGTATTCTTTACATTGGGTTGTTCTAGCTCTCCCCCTGCCAAGAAGATTGGATCAGTCCTGCTAGTTTCACGGGCCCGCTTGGCCGTGCCCCAAGGAACCCCGAAGATATTCCAGAGTTCCAGAGTTTGAGAGTGCTTGGCGCCGCCGCAGAGGAAAGAGGCAGCAGAGTTCTGTTTGGTGATTAGTTTGGTTTAGTTTATGAATAATTGTTCCTGAATAAAGAAATATAGCTTCCCTGCCCAGCCGTATGTCTCTGGTCGTCTCTGTTACCCGCCCGTGAGGCTAGCCCAGCCAGCTAGAGCCTCCGAATTTTAACAACACAGAAGTTTGGCCCCACACCTATGGACATCTAATCTTTGATAAAGGTGCCCAGACTATTAAATGGGGAAAGCAGAGTCTCTTCAACAAATGGTGTTGGAAACAATGGGTTGAAATATGAAGAAGAATGAAACTGAATCACTGTATTTCACCAAATACAAAAGTAAATTCCAAGTGGATCAAGGACTTGGATGTTAGACCAGAAACTATCAAATACTTAGAGGAAAATATTGGGAGAACTCTTTTCCGCATAAATTTTAAAGACATTTTCAATGAAACAAATCCAATTACAAAGAAGACTAAGGCAAGTATAAACCTATGGGACTACATCAAATTAAAAAGTTTCTGTACAGCAAAAGAAACCACTACCCAAACCAAGAGACCCCCTCACAGAATGGGAGAAGATCTTTACATGCCATACATCAGATAAAAGTTTAATAACCAACATATATAAAGAGCTTGCCAAACTCAACAACAAGACAACAAATAACCCCATCCAAAAATGGGGGGAGGACTTGGACAGAATATTAACTACAGAAGAGATCCAAAAGGCTGAGAAACACATGAAAAAATGCTCCAAGTCTCTGATTGTCAGAGAAATGCAAATAAAGACAACAATGAGATATCACTTCACTCCTGTGAGAATGTCATACATCAGAAAAGGTAACAGCAGCAAATGCTGGAGAGGGTGTGGGGTCAAAGGAACCCTCCTGCACTTCTGGTGGGAATGTCAATTGGTCCAACCTCTGTGGAGAACAGTCTGGAGAACTCTCAGAAGGCTAGAAATGGACCTACCCTATGATCCTGCAATTCCTCTCCTGGGGATATATCCTAAGGAACCCAACACATCCATCCAAAAATATCTGTGTACATATGTTCTTGGCAGCACAATTTGCAATTGCCAAAACCTAGAAGCAACCCAGGTGTCCAACAACAGATGAGTGGCTGAGGAAGTTGTGGTATATATACACAATGGAATACTACTCAGCTGTAAAAAATGGTGACTTCACCGTTTTCAGCCGATCTCGGATGGACCTTGAAAAAATTCATGTTGAGTGAAATAAGTCAGAAACAGAAGGATGAATATGGGATGATCTCACTCTCAGGCCGAAGTTGAAAAACAAGACCAGAAAAGAAAACACAAGTAGAACCTGAAATGGAATTGGCATATTTCACCCAAGTAAAAGACTCTGGGGTGGGTGGGTGGGGAGAATACAGGTCCATGAAGGATGATAAATGACATAGTGGGGATTGTATTGTTATATGGAAAACTGGGGAATGTTATGCATGTACAAACTATTGTATTTACTGTTGAATGTAAAACATTAATTCCCCAATAAAGAAATTAAAAAAAAAAAGAATTTTGGATTTTGGAACCTCGGACAGTAAAGAACCATTGCATAACCATTATGATATTCATCTACATAGCCCCAAAACCATTGTGGTGGCTCCTGGGGGACCCTAGGTGCTCTAAGGGGACACTCGCATCTCTGAGGGGATCCTGGTAGCTACTGGGGTACTTTCATGGCTCCCGGGTGACGCTCGAGGCTGGGGGAGTGCTGGCTTTACCACACTCCATTGGAATTAGCAGTCAAACCACAAAGATCAGTGGATTCATAGTGCAGGCACTGAGTACCAGCCATAACACTGCAGGAAAAAAAAAAAAAGGAAATAAAAAAGGAAAAAGACATATGACTGGGGGTCAAAAGCCTGAGGTCAATCTCCAGGAGCATCATACACCATACATAGCATTTTCCCCCCAGATCTGACTGAAGGTAGGCATTGAATTTGGGATTTTGGAACCTCGGACAGGAAAGTACCATTGCATAACCATGATGATATCCATCTACGTAGCCCCACCAGCATTCTGGCAGCTCCCGGGGGACCCTGGCGGCTACACTACCTTCCACTGGAATTAGCAGGCAAACCTGTGCCTGCCCTGTGCACAAGGCTAAACGCACATAGTATGATGCATAATGACCCACAAAAGGATCCAGGTTCAAGCCTCTGGCAAAGGGGTTGCTTCATAAGTAGTGAAGCAGTTCTGCAAGTATCTCTGTCTCTCTCCCTCTCTACCTCCCCCTCTTCTCTCAATTCTCTCTGTCTCATCCAGTAAAATGGAGAAAAATGGCCTCCAGGAGCAGTGGAGTCGTAGTGCCAGCAGGAGCCCCAGCAGTAACTCTGGAGGCAATAAAATAGTAAAAATTTAAAAAAGAGAGAAGCTCTAGGGGGCCAGGCAGTGGCACCCTGGGTTAAGAGCACCCATTGTCATGTGTGAGGACCCAGGTTCGACACTCTTCCCCACCTGCAGGGGGGAAGCTTCATAAGTGATGAAGCAGGTCTGCAGATGTCTCTTTATTTCTCGCTCCACATACATCTCTCCCTCACCTTCCCAACTTCTATTTGTCCTATCAATTAAAAAATCATAATACAGTCTTCACCACTGTGTCCTCATTTGCTACACACTGAAGACTTTGCCCCCGGGAATGTCCCGTAGCCACTGCACCATCTCTTGCTCACTGTCTGTTTGTGGAAGGGACTCAGAGCCCAGCAGTGTAAGTGACCTGGATCAGCCCTGTTGTCTCCTTGCCAAGCACCCACCTGCTTCCACACCTGCAAGGACACAGCCCTGAATGTCAGAGAACATATCCTCTTCGCCAGCAAAACCACGTGCTACAGGAAACCCCACTCACAGAGTCTGCCTCCACTGCATGTCAGCACATGGGTCTAGCTTCTGCCCTTTGTGGGACACAAAAAAATGTAGCCCACTTTCCCCAACTGTCCTCTTTGCATTCTGGAAACAACTGTGCTGTCTTCAGATACGCCATCCCTCCTTCCCCTAGCCCTTACACAATCACAAACCAAGAGACTCCTTTCCCTGTTCAGACCCTCAGTAAGACTCAATTGGGATCCAGACCACAGAGCAAACGCTCTGCTGTCTATGCACTCAGGGCAACAAGAAGTTGGGACTCTAAGAGAGATGCTTAAACACACACACACACACACACACACACACACACACACACAACCTTATTACAAGGTGGGGAATTACAGACTCTGTGAGAATATGAGACTATAGCCCCCCCTCACGCAGTCTATGAAGTGGAAGGAAACACACCTGCCTAGACTCTGCCCAGGGAAGGGGGCCCATGAAATCAGGTGCAAAGGATTTCAGATGAGAAGATGAAGAGGTGAAGAAAACGCTCCCAGCAGACTGAGGAATTGGTCAGCCATATTTTCTGTTTTGGAAATAACTCTGGCATGTCCCAGTTTGGAGAGAGCTGGGAGAGAGATGAGAAGACATGTATTTGCGGTACAGTCCCGCGAGGGGCCTCCGGGTCCCGCTGGAGAACTTGTGGGGACAAAGGAACCGTTCATTTTTTATCTTTACTTATTATTAGATAGACAAAAAGAGAAATTGAGAGGGAAGGGGGAGAGAGACAGAGAGACACCTGCAGCCCTGCTTCAATACTCACAAACCTTTCCCCCTGCAGGTGTGGACCGGGGGCTTGAGCCTGGGTCCTTATATACTGTAACGTGTGTTCTCAGCCAGGTGTGCCACTGCCTGGCCTCAATGTGTCGTTTCTTTTAAACGGTGAAAGTGACTAAACTGGCATCGTTTAGGTGAGGGGCTTTAGGGCAGGATTTTCTGCCTGTAACTGATTTTCCTGCCAGGGTGCCTGCTTACAATCTGATCCTGGTTTCTGATCCTGGTTTCTGATCACAGTCAGAATCATCCCACAGCCTGTGACAAGGTGAAGGCTTATAGCATTGTAGGAGCCTCATGGGGCTTCAGAGATTTCAGGAAAGGAGACTGAGTATCCACTCAAACTAAATTGGCTTTGTCTTTTTCTCTTACCTGACTCAGAGCCTAGGCTCAGAGGGAGCCGCGTTAGTGCCCGGACAGGCGCCGTGCATTGTGCAGCAAGACTGCTGGCAGAGAGTGTCCGCATGGCCTTGCACACCTTGCCTCCCCTCACGTCCTTGAGCCTGCACAGGGCAGCTCTGCTTCCACAGGTGATGGGAATAATGAGCAGATGGAGGGGCCGCCTGTTGGACAATCAGTTCACCAGCCCCCAGCGGCAGGGAAAACTCTCTGACTTGTCCTAAGTGTCTTGTCCTCTCAGGAGGCCCCTCCGTCGGACTGTACCCCAAATACATGTCTTCTCATCCCTCCCCCAGCTCTGAACAGTTCCTTTGTCCAAGGGGCCCCCGGGTTTGGAGAAGTTGTGGGGACAAAGGAGCTGTTCATTTAAAAAAAATATTTATTTATTCCTTTTTGTTGCCCTTTTTTTTTTTATTGTTGTAATTACTATTGTTATTGATGTCGTCATTGTTGGATAGGACAGAGAGAAATGGAGAGAGGAGGGGAAGACAGAGAGGGAGAGAGAAAGACACCTGCAGACCTGCTTCACTGTCTGTGAAGCGACTCCCCTGCAGGTGGGGAGCCAGGGGCTCGAACCGGCATCATTAGGCCAGTCCTTGCACTTTGAAGAACTGTTTATTTTTTATCTTTATTTATTATTGGATAGACAAAAAGAGAAATTGAGAGGGAAGGGGGAGACAGAGAGGGAGAGAGACACTTGGGACCCCTCGAACCTTCCGCCAGTCCTTGCACTTTGCACCACCTGCACTTAACCCACTGCGCTACCCCCCTAACTCCCCAAGCTCATTTATCCTTAAGAAAGTCTGAAGTGATAATCTGATGACACTGCAGGTTTCCAACTGCTGAATTCCCTCACAAGCATTATTCCCTCACAAGCATTATTTCATGTTCTTGTTGTTTGTCTGTTTAAGGTAAAGACAGAAAGATAGTGAGAGGTCCCAGCACTGAACCTTCCTCCAGTGTGTGGTGAGGGAACCAGCTGGCTGCATAGAGGGAAAGCAAGCACTGTGCAGGTGAGCTATCAGTGGCCCTCGGGGTCTTTCTCCAGAAGAATGTTTCTTCTTTTCTAGAAGAATGTTTCTAGGATCGGCTTTTAGTATGCCCCGCGGCTTTCCTCACTCAGGAGGACCAGCTGTGAGAGGCTGTGTTTTGTGTTAAAACACTACTTCCCATTAAAAAAATGTGGGTGCTGTGCTTGAAGTGGAAGAAAGGAAGGGAAGGGAAGGGGAAGGGGAAGGGGAAGGGGAAGGGGAAGGGTGAATGGAGCTTGGCTGTGGAGCGCCTGGTGGAGCCCACAAGTTGCCCTGCACAGTTCCAGCCCCCAGACCCCACCTGTGGGGGGAAGTTTCACAAGTGACAAAGCAGTGCTGCAAGGGTCTCTTTCCCTCTCTATCTCCCTTTCCCCTTCTCAGTTTCTCTGTCTTAGCAAATCAAATACATGTTTTTTTTAGAAAAAGGTGTGGGCAAATATTATGTTGGCAACTATTAATTGAACATTTGTTGATATGTCCAGACTGTCTATTACTCACACCTTTATATTCTGCTCTCATTTTTAAAAAATTATTGGAGAGAGACAGAAATTAAGAGGAAAGTGGGAGATAGAGAGACAGCAGTCCGGGAGGTGGCACAGTAGATAAAGCTTTAGATTCTCAAGCATGAGGTCCTGAGTTCAATCCCCAGCAGCGCATGTACCAGAGTGATGTCTGATTCTTTCTCTTCCTATCTTTCTCATTAATAAATATTTAAAAAGAGAGAGAGGGAGAGAGAGACATCTGGAAGACCTGCTTCACCACTCCTGAAGCTTTCCCCCTGCAGGGGGGGGCCAGGGACTTGAACCCGGGTCCTGTGCAGTGTAATGTGTGCGCTTAACCAGATGCGCCACCGCCTGGCCCCTTAACTAATTTTTTAAAATATTTATTCCCTATTGTTTTTTATTATTGTTGTTGTTGGATAGGACAAAGAGAAATGGAGACAAGGGGAAGACAGAGAGAGGCAGAGAAAGATAGACACCTGCAGACCTGCTTCACCATCTGTGAAGCGACTCCCCTGCAGGTGGGAAGCCTGGAGCTTGAACCGGGATCCTTAAGCAGGTCCTTGTGCTTTGCTCCACCTGTTCTTGACCTACTGCACTACCACCCAACTCCGTCCTTAGCTAATTTTTTTAAACATTTATTTATTTATCTATTCCCTTTTGTTGCCCTTGTTATTATTGTTGTTGTTGATGTTGTCGTTGTTGGATAGGACAGAGAGAAGGGGAAGAGAGGGGGAGAGAAAGACACCTGCAGACCTGCTTCACCTCTTGTGAAGTGACTCCCCTGAAGGTGGGGAGCCGGGGTCTTGAACCGGTGTTGGCATGCTTCTAGTTCTGCTTCTGGGATCCCTTCTGTTACATTGCTTGACGTTGTGGTCTATTTACATGGTCATTCTGTTACATTGGTTTGGTCTCACTCCCCCTGCCTCCAGGAGATTTTGGTTTAGTCTTTGCCTTTTCACACTTCTTGCTTCTCCCCGCCCCCTATCCTATATACTTCCTGGGTTCCTGACTGCCGCTGGAGGAGAGAGAGGCAGGACAAAAATTGGGTGGTGGCACCAAAGTAAAAACCCTGTGGTGAGGGGTAGACATGCAGCTTCCTGGACTGGTGGGGGGTGGGATGGGTCACTGTCTTTTGGTGGTGGGAATGGTGTTTATGTACACTCCTAGTAAAGTGTAGTCATATAAATCACTAGTTAATTAATATGAGAGGGGGAAAATTAATTGTATGTCTTGAAGTTTTTAAAACACAGACTGAGTCTTTTTAATATATAGGCTGTGTATTTGATATGCGGACTCTCTCAAAAGCCTAGACCAAGTAGATCAGAAGCAACCAATGGCACAGCTACATACAAGATACTGGGTACTATACAGCAAATTCTAACAAAAGGACTTTTCAAAGTTAACCCAATTACCAAATAATGTGATGATAACATTAACTATCCATTGTCTTTTTGAACCCTAAGACAGCAGGAACCTCACATCTCCACTATAGAGCCTATATTTTCCCCAGTCCTGGAACCTTAGGATAGGGCCCACTTTCCCGCATGCCTCTCCCAATCCATATCAAATAATATTGCATCTGCCGATCGCAATCTAATCAACACGATTGCCACCTCAACATGCTTCAGCTCAGACTGTGTCCAGAGAATTCACATGTGGAATGACAACCCTTCAGATTCATTACTCGGGTGAGACCTTTCCTTTCATAGTATACTCTAATTCCATCCCAGGTGGTTCACTTTCTAACAAAGTCCCAAAACCTAGATATACACCAGGTTCTGTGAGAGAGAGCATATGTTCACACGTATCCGTAAACTACTGCAAAATATATACCTGAAAGCAGAAGTACACTAGAGTTTGCAGTGAGTACCTCCCTAACACTTCCTCTCCACTATTCCAAGCTTTGGGTCCATGATTGCTCAACAATTTGTTTGGCTTTGTATGTTAACTCTCTTTTCAGGTTCCAGATGCCATCAGGATGCCGGCCAGGCTTCCCTGGACTGAAGACCCCACCAATGTGCCCTGGAGCTCCGCTTCCCCAGAGACCCACCCTACTAGGGAAAGAGAGAGGCAGACTGGGAGTATGGACCAACCAGTCAACGTCCATGTTCAGCGGGGAAGCAATTACAGAAGCCAGACCTTCCACCTTCGGCAACCCACAACCACCCTGGGTCCATGCTCCCAGAGGGATAGAGAATGGGAAAGCTATCAGGGGAGGGGATGTGATATGGAGATTGGGTGGTGGGAATTGTGTGGAGTTGTATCCCTCCTACCCTATGGTTTTGTTAATTTATCCTTTCTTAAATAAAAAATAAATTTAAAAATAATGGGTGGTGATTGGATTAGTTTCTTGAACCGTTCGCTCGTGAATAAAGAAATACTGCTTCTCTGCTCAGCCATGTGTCCCTGGTCATCTGTCTCACACTGTGAAGCTAGCCCGGCATACTGGCACTGTGAACACTGACTGACAAACCGGGATCCTTATGCTGGTCCTTGAGCTTGGCGCCACATGCGCTTAACCCACTGCACTATCGCCCGACTCCCCCCTTAACTAATTTTTTAAAAGATTTATTTGGGAGAACCTCTGAGCCTCAGGCAGCAGTGTTTTTTACAGAGCTATTATGCTGCCTCCCCAGTCCCAAGAACCCATTCTTAAGGGTCAGATCAGTCGAGTGAACCCCAGCCATTGGTGGGGTGACAGATGTCACAGCCAGATAGCCCTCATCCAAAGGTCCAATGCTTTATACACCATACCACCTCCCAAGCCACTTAATCTATTGTTTTTAGATTTACCTGTTTGATGAAAGGCCAAGGCAGCACTCCAGTACACATCAGGGATTGAACCTAGGACCAGATTGGCAGCATGTATGCTCACCCGCTGCCTGACATCTTCACCAATTTCTATTCCCTATTTTGCCATTTTGACCAGAGCACTACTTAGCTCTGGCTTATGGTGGTGTGGGGTTTGAACCTGGGACTTGGAGCCTCAGGTCTCTCTGACTGAAATAGTCCCACTGTACTCAAGTGGACTGTAGCCACGGTAAAAAACTCCCAGCTTCTAGAATGTCGTGAGACAAGACTGGGGTGTCACTGAGGTTAGAACATTCGGGTTTGGATACAGTGGGGTCTTTGTAGTGCTGGTGTGGGAAGAAGAGATGAGTTCTGCTTTTAAGATGAAGTTAAGATTTGATTTAGCTTGTGGGGGGGGAATCACACCAACACATCTAGACTTCATTAAAAGTGTGGCCTGGGAGGCTGGCAGCACAATCGATAAAGCAAAGGTCCTGGCCAGAGTGCCACACATGCTGGAGTGATGCTGTGGTTCTTTCTCCCCACTCTCTCTCTCTCTCATATATATATATGTTGGGAAATTGTGCAGATGTGGCTGAACACTGGCAGGGCCCACAAACCACTATATTTCCATGCAAGTATTATTTACAGATCTCCATGTTATCCCCTCAGGGTATTGCTAATTCAGTTAAAACCACTGCAACAGTTGCTAAGGGCACTTCCACCTTCCCAACATGCCTTTTGCTTCTCTCCACCCTTTACTAGCCAATCCCATCTTGACTTGCCACTTCCGGAATTCTCCCATAAAAGCCTCTCCTGTTTCCCCTTTCGTTCTCTTCTCTCTTTTCTCTTTTCCATGACCCGACCCGGAGAAGGGCTGGCGGGCATAGTGGGAAGCGGCCATTTTGCTAGCTCCACATGGCCTAAACCACTGTGCTCTCACCCAATTCTGGAGCGTCTGCGTGAATAAAGATTTGCATTCTCGCTCCGCCATGAGTTCCTGGTCTCTCTCCCCTGAGACGCAACCCAACATATATATTTTAAGAGCTAGTCTAGGCTTCTTTGCAGCTTTAGGAACCCCTCTCCCACTAGCTTAGTACTGAGTAATTGCATCTGACTGATACTCGCCCCCATGAGTGTCTCTGCTGACTGAGTCGTGTGGATGAGTCCCTGAGCCATCTCCACTACAATGTGGAGCCTTAAGGGGAGAGAACAGTTCAAAGCAAGATCTTTCATTTTTCTTTATTGGGGGAATTAATGGTTTACATTTGACAGTAGCTGGTACATATTTCTCAATTCACCACATAACACTGTAACCCTCCACGTAGTTCCTCCTCCGCCATCAAGTTCCAGGACCTGAAAGCAAGAAGTCTTAGTCCCCAGTGGTGGTGCAGAAAATAGAAAGCCAACAGCCAAGTGTGGGATAGCGCCACAGCACAGAGGAGAGTTAGACCCCTAGCCCTGACACTGTGCAAACTCAGCACTGAGCCCCGGAGAGTCCTTCTCTGTGGTGATGAATTTGAACTTAAGAGACAGAAGCGTGTTTTGGGTAACAGCTGTTTGTTCCTTCCTACTTCACTACTCTTACTCTGTCCTCCTGGCATTGTGTTGAGGGGACCAAGAACACTGCTGTAAGGGGTGTGTGTGTGAAGATGACGTCACTGTGCTCTTATGACCAGTGTGTATATTTTTGAGTTTTTGAAGATGTAATCTAATGAGAGCCCAACACACCGCACAGGTCTAGCATGGGCTGGTGCTGAAGACTGAGGCTGGGTCCCCCAAGACCTCAGGCACACAGGTTCCATGCTCTGGTGTGGAGCTCTCTCTTGGGCCGTGCTGTCACTTCTTATCAGGATGACAGGAACGGCCTATCACTGGTGACAGGAGTTGGCGCAGTCGGTAAATGCCAACTTGCCCTGGCTGGTGCTGACAGTCCCTGAGTGGCCTGTTTCATTATTACTTGGATTGTGTCCCTAGGAACAACAGCCCACAACTGTTGGCGGGGATTTGGGGGGGGGGTTTAAGCACACTCTACCAGGTGTGAGGACCGGGTTTCAGGCCTGTGACCACAACATGGGAGCACCAAGCAAAATGGGAAGCTCCTTCAGTGGTGGAGCAGTGCTGTGGTGTCTCTCCTTTCTGACACTGAAGGGAGAAGGAAAACAGAGACCCAGTCTGCTGACAGCTTTGTGCAGCACACACACACACATACAATAAATAGAGAGCTAGGCTTCCTTCATCCTCTCCACCTGGAAACCTGTTCTCTGGAGGTGCAGAGGAGGGGGCTTCTTAGACAGGAGCTGAGGGGGCTTGGCTGAAAAACAGAACCCTGAGTTCCTCACCCTGCCTCAGAGCTTCCAGTTCTCTGTCAGCTCGACATATTTTTTTATCATCACTTCAACTTCGAGAGAGAGAGAGAGAGAGAGAGAGAGAGAGAGGGAAAGGAACTGGGTTTCAGGAAGTAAAGATGGCCTGGGTCCTCACTCATTGCCACCTGTCTGTCTGGGGCTCTTCTGGCTGGTCTCAGAAGGTGAGGAATATAAAGGACAGAATAGGAGAGGGGAACCAAGGTGGAGGAGGTCAGGTTTTAGAGGGCTGGTCTTTAAGAGACAGTTAAGGCAGAAAGAGAGAGAGACAACACCAAAGCTTCCCCCAATGCAGTGGAGGCCAGGCTTGAACCTGGGTCACACACACACCACAGAGCAGTGCACCATCCAAGCGAGCTATTTCACTGGCCCTGCCATCTGGTTTTTAAACAGAAAGGCTGTTACTTTTGTTCCTAAGGGGTAAGCATATGTGTGCCCCATCGCCAGTCCTTAACCTCAAGCTCAGTATCACCAGCTAGAAAATTTCCCCAAGGCTGCACCTGAAAAAGAAAAAAACTGATATTTTTTTTTCTGGTTGAAACACATCTTTCTTTTTCCCCAGAGTACTGCTCAGTTCTGGTTTATGGTGGTGCTGGGGATTAAACTGATGGCCTTTGGTGCCTCAAGCATGAAAATCACAGCTTTTAATTTTCAAGTAGGTACCTGGACAGCTCCGATAAAGGCACAGTGTGTCTTTTGACTCAAGTACACAAAGGTAGAAGATCCTAATGGAGCACCAGCTCCCAACATCACCTTCACCAGCAGTGATGGGTAAGTGGTGAGCTTTTTTGTGCCCATCTTCTCAAAGAACTCTGGATAGCCAAGGCTCCCTGTTCAACAGCTGTCTGCCGTAACTACCTTGGCAAGTGTTAAGTCACGCTGCTGCCGTCGGCCGCTCAGTCCATCTCCTGGAGGAAGACGCACACAGTTAGCAGGCCTCCCAGATGACCCAGACTCGGGACTGGGTACCTAGGGCCCAGAGCCAGTGTCCTCTCCACAGAAATGGAGGTGTTGTTGGCACAAAGACCCACTGGAGGGGCTGGGCGTACGCACACACACTCACACACTCACACACACGTACACACAGGGCCTTACATCTTGGACGAGGTTGTGCACGTAGGCGAGCAGGTTCTGGTTAATGAAACGGACGGTGGTGCGGAAGATGGTGCCCAGCAGAGAGGGGGCGTGGGCTGCCACCCTCCTGGCCAGCAGCAAGGCCAGCGTCAGCGTCAGCCGCTCCACGTCTAGCTCCCGGGGGCCCGCATGCATGGCCTGGTCCAGAGCCTCGGCCAGCCGCGCTGCCCTCTCCTGGGTGGGGGGTGGGGGGGGACAAGAACAGAGGGTTGCAGGGTGCCGCCCAAGCTCACGCTCCCCTTATAGCTAGGCCTCTGCCGCGGCAGGAAGGCGGCGATTCTGAGCCTCGCCTTGACGCTGTGTACTCTGGCTCTGAAGGGGCTGCATGGCACCATCCCAGGGCACCCGACCCATGACTTAGAAGCTGTGGGTATGCGTGCCCAGTGTAGGGAGGTGGGTGAGGGGCATCTCTGACAGTGCCACCTTCAGGGAACCCTGAGCTTATCACTGCATAGCTGGCACTGTGTGCCGGGAGAGGGGAGAGGCTGACAATTGTCAGGTGAGTCTCTTTCCATGCGGTGGGAGCTGGGCCCAATCTGGGTCCATCTGGGTCTCACTCAAGACCACACAGTGCACTGTCTGAGGGAGCACCTCACTGGCACTCCTGCCAGCCTCTCTCTGTACACCAGCACACGCCCGGCAAGTGCCAGGAGCCTCAGCAGCAGTGTGTCCCCTGCCCGACCCTGTATCTTTCTTTCTATATTATTATTTTTGGATAGGGACAGAGAGAAATTGAGAGAGAAGGGTGGGATAGAGAGACAGACACCTGCATCCCTGCTTCACCACTTGTGAAGCTTTCCCCCTGCAGGTGGGGATTGGGGGCTTGAACCTGGGTCCTTGCACACTATAATGTGCAAGGTGTGCCACCTCCTGGCCCCTCTGGTGACATTTTCATTCAAATCCCTAGGACTGAAGGAAGAGGAAGTGATTTCTGAAGGGAGAGGAAGTGGTTTCTGCATCACCAATGTTTTCTTAATCTTTGAGGGTAGGGAAGGTGGCTTGATGTGAAGGGGTCCCTCACTCACCCCCTCAGACAGGTGCCCGTCCCTGAACTGTGCAGCCAGACGCTCCACCAGTGCCGGGGGGATCCTGCGGTCCATGCTGTCCCCGATGTCCGCCAGGCGCCGGGCGATGGCCTGGATGGCCTCCTCCTGGCTCTCGGAGTCTGTGCGTGCAGGCGGGGTAGAGGGGGCACGTGGGCGTCAGACCCCAGTCCCTCCCTTCTCTCCCTCCACACCCCCTCCCCATCCACAAGGCAGAAATCGGGGCTTTGGAGTTGCCTGCTCTGTGTCTCCTGCCCGGTGCACAGAGCTCCAACAGCAGTGCAGAGCACGTGCTCAGAATGAATAGGGCTGGGTGGTGGCGCCAAGGTTAAGCGCACATAGTATAAAGCGCAAAAGCCTAGGTTTAAGCCCCTGGCCCCCACCTGCAGGAGAGAAGATGCAGGTCTCTCTCTGTCTCTCTCCCTCTCTGTCTCCCCCTCCTCTCTGTTCTATCCAATAAAATGAGAAAAATGGCTGCCAGGAGCAGTGGATCTGCCCCAGCCCTGGAGGCAAAAAAAAAAAAAAAAAAATCAAAAAACACAGTGAGGGAATGAAACACCTCTGAGCAGGTAAGTGTCAGCCCATGTCAGCTCTAGCCAGCCTTTTCTTTGCCTGTACAACTCCCTGGGGTGTCTTGCTTACGGGATAGAGAGCTGACACACTAAAGGCATGGGACTGGGGCTGGGCACAGAGGCCAGCCTGGGGGAACAGCCTTGGATCACTCCTGCACCTCCTTGGCCTTCCTGAGAGTCATCTGCTCTCACTCTGCGAGGGCCGGGCAAAAGACACAGCTGGATGCTGACAGGTGGGGCACCCCAGGGCAGGGCACAGCCAGAAGAGGGCAGCACAGCAGTCCCAGCCATGGCCAGCAGAGGGCAGTGCACCACAGTGCTGGGAGCTCGCAGGCTGGGGGGGGGTGTCAGGGCTGAGGCTTGGGGACTCACCCCCAAGAGAGCTGTGCACCCAGCCAGGGCCCATCTCATCCAGGGCTTGAGTCTGAAGAGCCCCCTCCCCAGGTCCCAGCACGATCACCCTGGGCCTGAGTCTCCCCATATGTGGTTAGGCGCTGCAGGGCAGAGGGGCACAGGGTGCAGCAGAGTGATGGCATCCACGGTGAGGGGCAGGTGGCAGGGCTTCTGTCCGTGCCCTGCCTCAGCAGCCTCCTCTGCCAGCCTACCTGCCTGCTCTTCGACCCCAGGGCCGAGGCTGAAGCGGCTGCCGTCCGTCTGCAGCTCGTCATCAGAGACCTCCAGCCGGTAAGGGAGCACCCCAATGGCCCCCTGAGGCAACTTTGGCCCTGCAGGCCGAAGACCCTCGTACTGAAACCCGGGCAGGAACATGGGATGGGGCAGCTCAGCGCGCAGCGTCTCCAGCTCCTGGTGGAAGCCATCGCCGTCGCAGCAGTTCTGCAGGAAGCTGAACACCAGCAGGTTGGTGACAGGCGTGTCCCAGAGGCCCGGGCCGTTGCTGACCTGTGGGCAGAGGGCAGAGGACGGTCAGGGTCCGGCCACCCTGCCCGTCAGAGTGGCCAAGGCGGGAGAGGAGGACGCTGTGCATGGCTGCCTTACTGTGGGTGCACACGGGTTCCAGCCCCATGCCATTGGAGGAGGATTTGGTGCTGTGGTTCCTCTCTCTCTAAGGGGGGGGGGGAGACAGCTGTTGTCTACTTCAGGACAAAGTGGTGATTATATAAATAAATACGGGGAGAGACAGGGCAGGGGTAGACAGCAGAACGGTTATGCAGAGAGACTCCAGTGCCTGAGGTTGCAGAAGTCCCAGGTTCAATCCCCTGCACCATCATAAGCCAAAGTTTAAAACAAAAAAGTGAAAGTGGTCTGGGAGGTGGCAGTGGATACAGCATTGGACTCGTAAGCACGAGGCCCTGAGTTCAATCCCCAGCAGCACGTGTATCAGAGTGGTGTCTGGTTCTTTCTCTCTCCTGTCTTTCTCACTATTAAATAAATAAAATCTTAAAAAAAAAAAGATATCTCCTGGATGGTTTTGCTCATTTGTGGAATGCATAAAAATCAAAATACATGAACTTGTGAGAGGGAAAGAGGAAGGCGTAACCAAACTGTCCCTAAAACTGTTCTCAGCTTCCTCCTGAGGGCCTGGTGGGGGTGGGGGCAGAGCTCTGGTGGGGGGTGTTGTGTGCACCTGTCCCGCTGGGCTTTCACGCTGGCGTGATGTGCCGCTGATTCACCAATACCATTACATTCAATGGGGGGAGGGACCTAGGCAAATGCAGGCAAGGCACAATTCCAACTGTGGCACTGAAGGCAGGGCAAGGACCACTGGGACCTGGGTGTGTCTGCTCCCAAGACCATGGCAGCTTTCAAAGTCTCGAGTCAGAGGGTCCCTCTGTCCATCCACTCAGTAGACCAGCAGTAGACTCAAATGCGGTGGGGGTGCAGGACTCAGGCCAGTTTCCTTGTGTGCAAAAGTGCTAACCAGGGCTGGCTCCGGGCCCTGCCCAGGTCCCCTCTCCAGGTGTCCACCCCCCAGGCGGATAGCGCGTCTGACCTGAGAATCCATGGTGGTGGCTTTAGCGTCTCCCATGAGCTTGTGACTAGCAGGGGTGCCGGGTCAGCAGCCTGGAAGAAGACACAGCAGACATGGGGTGGGTGGTTGTCCCCTTCGGAGCCCCTCAAGAGCTACTGTGTTTGCAATTCTGTGGGTGGGCAGCCCATCACACTTCTGCAGGGTGCTTGGGGCTCCCTGGGACCAAGGAGGCAGAGGCTAACAGCCCCCTCTGGGGTGGAGGAGCTGCTCTGTGGGGGTGGGGGGTTGCAGGTGCCCAGGATGGGTCTGGGGAGGCTGGAGGCATGGATGTAGCTGAATAGGGGTGCACATCTGGCTTGGTTTCCTCCGGAAGGACTTTTTTTTTGTTTGTTTTTTTGAGCAGAGCACTGCTCAGCTCTTGTTTATGGTGACGTGGGGGAATGAACCTGGGACTTTAGAGCCTCAGGCATGAGAGTCTCTTTGCAGAAAAATTATGCTATACCCCCACCCTTTCCTTAAATTTCCTAATTTAAGTAAATTAAAACAAGTCTGTCCCCCAAGGTGTTTTTTTTTAGAATGATGCTTTATTATTTTTTAAATTTTATTTATTATTGGATAGAAACAGAGAAATTCAGAGGGGGAAGAGAGAGATGGAGATGGAGCCAGAGAGACACCTGCAGCTCTCTGCCTGGGGACGGGGGACTTGAATCTGGGTCCTTGTGCACTGTAGTGTGTGTTTAATGTTCTTTTAAAAACTTATTTATTTATTTTGGGTAGAAAAAGTGAAAGAGGGCAGTCGGGAGGTAGTGCAGTGTGTTAAGGGCACATTGTGCAAAGTGCAATGACTGGCATAAGGATCCCAGTTCAAGCCCCCGGCTCCCCATCTGTAGGGGGGTTGCTTCACAGGCGGTAAAGCAGGTCTGCAGGTGTCTGTCTTTCTCTCCCCCTCTCTATCTTCCCCTCCTTTCTCCATTTTTCTCTGTTCTATCCAACAACAATGACAGCAATAGCAACAACAATAAACAAGGGCAACGAAAGAGAAAAAATTTAAAAAAATAAGTTTCTTTAAAAAAAAAAGAAAGAAAAAGTGAAAAAGACTACAGCAACAAAGCTTCTTCCAATGTGCTGGGAAGTGGGCTTACACATGGCAAAGCAACGCACTGTCAATGTGAGCTATCCCCCACCCCCCCTCTATGGGAGCACAGCCAGGCCCGTGGCGGCTCTTTGGAGCTGAAGGCAGTTACTGCGGCCCCTTCCGTGAGTACTTCTGTGAGTCATCTTCGGGGCGGGGCCGGTCCCACAGCACCCAACACCTGCAGCTCTGACCTGACCACGGGTGAATTTAACCCCCCCACACACACTTTTTTTCAGGTTTTTTTAAAGACTGGATTTATTAGGGGCGGGGGGGGACGGGGAGGCCAGAGCAGAACTCTGGTACGTGCGGTGCTGGGGATCAAACCAGGAATCTCAGTCTAGTTCTCTACTAGTTCCGACATTTCTCCAGGCACAGAGATTTCCTTTTTTCCTTCCTCCTAAGAGAGAAAGGTGGGCCAGTGAAGTAGTTCCGTGAGTGCCCCAACTTGGAGCCCTGCCTCACTGCACTGAAGGAAGCTCTCTCTCTGAAAATGTCATCTATGTGGTGAAGCCCTAGAGACAACTGTAAAGACAGACAGACAGACAGACAGACACACACACACACACACACACACACACACCTGGTGGACCAGTGATCAGCTCTGGCATACGATTGTGCCAGGAACTGAACCCAGAACCGTGAAGCCTCAGGCACGCAAGTCTGGTGCTCTGATGCCGAGATATCTCCCTGGCTCCTCCTCCCCTCTGGAGCCCCAGACTCCCATCACATACCTAAGCTCAAGTTTCTGTCTGACCTTCCTATGGGGGTGAGGTTCTCGGACACAATTTGTGGGGAGCACCTGGCTGAGTGCACGTTACAGTGCGCAAGGACCTGGGTACAAGCCCCTGGTCCCCACCTGCAGGAGGAAAGCTTTGCGAGCAGTGAAGCAGGACTGCTGGCGTCTCTCTCCCTCTCTTATCTCCTGCTCCCATCTCTATTTCTGGCTATCTCTATGCAATACATAAAGATAATAATAAAAAAGAGTCACAAGGAAATTTGCACCTCTCCTGTTGATCTGTGTCATGTGGCTTTCATCAGCAATCCCCGCCCAGCAGAGTGAAGGACTCTCCCTCCCTAACAGGAAGCAGGGGATGGGTGCACCGTCCACCCCATCCCGGCCACTCACAGACGTCCTTTGTGTATCTGGAGAGGATCCAAAGGCCGCCCAGTCTGCCTATCAGACAAGGTGCCAGCTTCTGGGTCAGGTGGTCAGGTCTGTCTTTCCCTGTGGCCTGGCCATGGCTCACTGACAGACTCCATTCTTTGGTGGCCTGGGGGCTGGGGCTCAGGGCAGCCCTCCTGGGGAGGTGTGATGACCACTGTGCTGAGCTTGGCCTGTCAACCTCTAGAGTCTGTCACAGCTCGTTCAGAGACGCTAAGCTCCCTGGTCCCACTACCAAGCTGTTCTTTTTTTTTTTTTTAATATTTATTTATTTATCCCCTTTTGTTGCCCTTGTTTTATTATTGTAGTTATTACTCTTGTTATTGATGTCATCATTGTTGGATAGGACAGAGAGAAATGGAGAGGAAGGGAAGACAGAGATGGAGAGAGAAAGATGGACACCTGCAGACCTGTTTCACCGCCTGTGAAGCAACTCCCCTGCAGGTGGGGAGCTGGGGGGCTTGAACCAGGATCCTTATGCCTGGTCCTTGCGCTTTGCACCACATGTGTTTAACTCGCTGCACCACCACCTGACTCCCCAAGCTGTTCTGTAGACAATATCCTGGGCTTCAGATAAAGGGGAAAAGTTGCAACCCCTGGCTACAGAGCACTGGGCTTGCGAGCAGGAGACCCTGAGTACAACCCGGGCACTGTGTCTGCCATAGGGACACTCTACTTTCCTCTTTATCTACCTTTCTGTGTGTGTGGTCATCATCAGGGCTTTACTTCTCTGACTCAAATGTTTTCAGAGAGAAAGAGATGGGGAGTGGAGTGCTGAGTGGTGGTGCACCAGGTTAAGCCCTCACGGTACTAAGCGCAAGGACCCACAAGGATCTGGGTTCCAAGGCCCACTCCCCACCTGCGGGGGAGGGGAGGGCGCTTCACAGGCCGTGAAGCAGGTCTGTGGGTGTCTTTCTCCCTCTTTACCTCCACCTCTTCTCCTCATTTCTCCCAGGAGGTGGCTCAGCTGTACAACACCCACCTGCCCTGCCTGTGTGAGGCCCTAAGTTCAATCCCCAGTACCACACGAGAGTAACAAAGACAGAATGAGCAGACCACGAATGGGTGTTGGGGCTGTGTTTTGCGTTCTCTCGCTCTTTCTCTTGGTCCTCTCTCATGAAAACTGGGTTGGGGAGGTGACTCAGTGGGAGAGTGTGGGCATGACAACCCCAAGTTCTGGCACGGGCACCGCATTTCACAGAAAGGTTGACTTGGTGGTGTGGTACACATAACTCACCAGTGAGGGCGCCTGCAATGGGACCCAGGTTCAAGACTCTGGTCCACCGTGAGAGGACCAATGGCAACTGAGGGACTGCCCCTTTACTGGGTGCCCTCTTAGAGTGGCACGCACACTCCACAGCAGCAGCTAGAGAGAGACAAGACGCCACTCCTTGTGTGTTGTGGGAGGCCAAGCTTACGCCCCAGGTTAATGTTTGACTAGCCTGCTCTGCTTCATTGCTACCCTGGCATGTGATGATCACCCACTCACACGCTGCACCCAGGGCCCAAGCTCAGGTCACCTGAGTCCACTCTGGTGATGTTGCTACAGAGGAACTTTGTCAAAACTTGATTCAGTTTTGTTGAACACAAATGTACACTTTTCCTTCTTTCTTTTCTTTTTTAATTTAATTAATTTATTTATTATTGGATACACAGAGAGAGAACTTTTGTCTGGGTTCAAGTCCTGGCATCTCGTGGGAGACCCAGGGTGCTGGGAAGCCACACAGAGGGTGGAACAGTGCTGTGATATGGAGCTGGGTAGTGGTGCGCCTGGTTAAGCGCACAGAGTGCAAAGTGCAAGGACACATGCAATGATCCCAGTTGGACACCCCGGCTCCCCACCTGCAGGGAGCTCGAACTGGGATCCTTATACCAGTCCTTGCGCTTCGCACCATGCAGGTCTGCAGGTGTCTTTCTCTCCCCCTCTGTCTTCCCCTCCTCTCTCCATTTCTCTCTGTCCTATCCAACAATGATATCAATAACAACAACAATAATAACCACAACAACAATAAAACAACAAGGGGAAAAAAAAAGGTAAAAAGAAAACAAAAGAAAAAGAAAAAGGCAGCCTCCAAGGAGCAGTGGATTTGTGGTGCAATAACCCTGGAGGCAAAAAAAAAAAAAAAAAGAGAGAGAGAGAAAGAAAGAAAGAGGAAAAAGAAATAGCGAAACAAGGACTTTTGTAGAACATCAAATGGCAGGAAGAATGAACAGGTGTCTGGGATTTGATGGAGCCAGTGAGGTGACACTGTCTCTAGGCAGTGGGTCTCCTGGGTCCTTGCCTGCACCACCGTGCCCTTGAATGCACCAGGACACCAGCCTAGCACTGTAGCTGCACTAGTCACGGGTAGACGGGGCAGGGAGGGCAGGCTGGGCTGCCCACTTTTGCTCAGACATCCGGCCCTTCCCTTGGCCCCCTGGCAGACCACAGGGGCTCCCCCAGGTCGTGCACTTCTTTCTTTGGGTTTCAGTTCTCAGCAATCTTCACACTGCCCAGGGGCTGCAGCCAAGCACACTGGCCACTCCACTTCCGAGAGAGAGAGACAGAGAGAGACAGAGAGACAGAGAGAGACCTGGTGTAACCAGACTTCTGCGGGAGCCACCCAGCCTAGCAGGTGGGAGACTGAGAAATTTAAGCAGCAGAGCCCTTCGGCCTCAAAGACACCGGAACCATTCATATTCATCGAACCCAGGCCCTACTAGCAGCTTGTTCACTCTAGATCAACAGAATGATCTGACACTTTATATACAGAAAAGCCCAAAGAATCCATCAAAAAACTACTGGTATGGGGGCCAGGGGGTGGGGTCACACCCGGTTGGGTGCACATGCTACAGTGAGCAAGGATCCAGGTTCAATCCCCCCGCCCCCGTTCCCACCTGTATGAAGCTTCATGAGCAGTGAAACAGGGCTGCAGGTGTCTCTCTCTCACACTCTACCTCTCCCTTCCTTCTCAATTTCTCTGTCTCCCTCCAATAAATAAACAAATAAATAAATAAATAAATAAATAAGGGGAATTCTAAAGAATAAATAAAAAAGCAAAAGACTTCTGAGAGGCATGGCCCTGGACTAACAATAAACAGCTAAGACTCTCCACCCAAAACAACAAATACTGAAAACCACCGAATCCACAAACTTCACTAAATTGCAGCTGAGATGTCTGCAGACACCAAGGCCTCAGGTGGGTGCTGGTGTGCACGGATGGGGTGAGAGGGGCGCAGGACTGAAGCCAAGCACCTGGAGGCTGGGAGCTCCAAGAACAAAGGGCACCATTTTGCCTCTGAGAACAGCAGTCCTCAAGCCGTGCAGGTGTGGACTGTGATAGGGGCATCCTCTGAGCTTTAGCTCCTGGCCTGGGGCTGAGAGCCTGCTGACCTGGCGGTGGGGACACAGAGTTGCAGGGATTTGCCAGACAAGTCTGGTTCCCCCCCACCCGCAACACAAACTCAGGCAGTCATTCAGAAAGTGATTGGCAGCAGCTGGCAGGTAAAAGGTGATAGGCAGCAGCTGACGGCCAAATGGTAAACTGAGTCCTGCTTCTTCAAGCACAGTTGCCACCTAGTAGCAGCCCTCCACGCCCCCCACCCACACCCACCCCTCCACCCTCCGGTTTGAATTCAGACTGAAATCCTACAGAGAAGCCAAATAAACACACTACAGAGAGTTACAAACAGCTCAAGGGAATAACAAGAAGCATAACCCCTAGGGCATGTGGCATGCTCATGGTGGGAATGGTATGGGATTGGAGCCTCTTCTTCTTCTTCTAGCGTTTGCCCTTCTTCTGTAGCCAGTCAACAGCGTCAGGTTGAGCCTGATGTAAAGTTTCGAGACCTCCTTTGAATCTGGAGAGGTGGCAGTCATTGACTACGTGGGTCATAGTCTGTCTGTAGCCGCAGGGGCAATTCGGGTCGTCTCTGGCTCCCCAGCGATGGAACATAGTGGTGTACCGGCCATGGCCTGCTCGACAGCGATTGAGGAGGGCCCAATCATAACGTGCTAGGTCAAAGCCGGGTTGACGCTTGCAGGGGTCTGTGATGAGGTGTTTGTTCTTTACCTCAGCCTCTAATACCAGTCTTCTCAATCAGTATTAAACCATCAGGAGAGGGGGTCGGGCAGTAGCACATTGGGTTAAGCACACGTGGTGCAAAGTGCAAGGAATGGTTGAAAGATCCCGGTTCGAGCCCCCAGCTCCCCACCTGCACGGGAGTCACTTCACAGGCAGTGAAGGAGGTCTGCAGGTGTCTATCTTTCTCTCCCCATCTCTGTCTTCCCCTTTTCTCTCCATTTCTCTCTGTCCTATCCAACAATGACATCATCAACAACAATAATAACCACAACAATGATAAAACAACAAGGGCAACAAAAGGGGAAAAAACAGCCTCCAGGAGCAGTGGATTTGTGGTGCAGGCACGCCAAGCTCCAGCAATAACTCTGAAGGCAAAATAAAAAATAAAAATCACTAGGATAAAGAGAGGAAGAAAGAAGCTGACCCAACCCCCACCGCCTAGTATATAAACAGGTGAGACCTAGTAATCTCAATAATAGCACCACCTGCTGGCTCAGCAGTAACCAGCACAACAGTGTGCAAACAGCAAAACAAACTCCAGAAAGTGACAACTCAAGACAGACAGAAAGGAAACAGAAGGACCCCAGGAAATTTCAGAGGAATTTTAGAAGGACTCCAGGAATTTTCAGATGGACCATCAGAGGGAGACCACAGAAAACTCATTCTGAGATTTCTCCAGGAATCTAAGCACAGTATGAGAAACATACTCCAGGTTCGAGTCCCCAATCCCCACCTGCCGGGGAAAGCTTCACGAGTGGTGAAGCCGGACTGCAGGTGTCTCTCCCTCCCTATCACCTTTTTCCCTCTTGATTTCTGGCTGTCTCTATCCAATAAACAAATATAATAAAACAAATAAATTTTAAAAATTTAGAATGACAGCACATTCATGCATGAGAATGGGGATTCTAGCCCCTAGTCCCCACCTACAGGGGGAAAGGTTCATAAATGATGGAGAAAGAAAGGAAGAGGGAAAAAAAAATTATCTGTCAGATTTTATGAGCTCCTGCTCTCACTTAAGACCAGTTTTGTTGTGCTTTTATGATAGCCTCAACTCTCTTACCAATCTTTCTTTTATATATATATTTTTCCCTTTTGTTGTCCTTGGTTTTTATTGTTGTAGTTATTATTGATGTGATCATTGTTGGATAGAACAGAGAGAAATGGAGAGAAATGGGGAAGACAGAGAGGGGGAGAGAAAGACACCTGCAGACCTGCTTCACCGCTTATGAAGTGACTCCCCTGCAGGTGGGGGGCCGGGGGCTCCAACAGGGATCCTCACACCGGTCCTTCCGCTTCACACCATGTGCACTCAACTTGCTGTGCGCTGCACCACCGCTTGACTCACCCTTATCAGTCTTTCTATTCACCCCGCCCCACTGAAAATCCTTCTTCCTCTTCACCAACATGTTCACACAGCTGTTCTTTCTGGTTATTTTCAGATTCTTTCCATCCATCGCATCTTATGTAAGAGTTGTTTGATCTCACCGGTTTTTATGCTTTATTTAATTTTATTGGTAAAGCTCCTGTTTTTTAAATTGTCACCTTTGTTTATTTATTGGATAGAGACAGCCAGAAATTAAGAGGGAAAGAGTTGGTAGAAAGGAAGAAAGACAGAGACACCTGCAGCCCTGCTTCACCACTCGTGAAGTTTTCCCCCTGTGGGGACCTGGGGCTTGAACCTGGGTCCTTGCGCATGGCAACATGTGCGCTCATCCAGGTGCGCCACCACCCAGCTTCCGATCTCATCGATCTTTCTGCATCTTCATCATGTGCCTATCTCTCTTATTAAATGTACTAATTTTCTACGTGAAAAAGAGACAGCACAAACAAAACCACTCACAGAAAAGGAGAAAATGTCTGCAAATCATCCAGATGGCAACTAGCCAGAGAACATGCTTTTAACACAGAAGATTAAAGTGGGAGGACAAATTATGCCTAGGAGGTGGCGCAGTCTCTAGAGTTTGACCTTAAGCATGTGGTCTCAAGTTCAATCCCTGGCATCACATGTGCCAGAGAGATGCTCTGCTTTTCTCTCTCTCTCTCTCTCTCTCACTCTCTCATTAACAAAGAAGTTTTAAAAAATAATCTGGGGAGGGGGGTGGTTGGGCACAGCAAGAAGCACATGGACCCAAACAAGGATCCCAGTTCAAGCCCCCGACTCCCCACCTGCAGGGGAGTCTCTTCACAGGCGGTGAAGCAGGTCTGCAGGTGTCTGTCTTTCCTCCCCTCTCCATTTCTCTCTGTCCTATCCAACAACAACAATGGAAAAAAAAAAAAGGGGGCCCTCCAGGAGCAGTGGATTTGTAGTGCAGGCACCAAGCCCCATCAATAACCCTGGAGGCTAAATAAATAAGTAAATAATTCAGGGGAACTGGGTGGTGGCACACCTGGTTGAGTACAGACATTACAGCACATAATGACCCAGGTTCAATCCCCCAGTCCCCACCTGCAGGGGGAAAGCTTCATGAGTGGTGAAGCAGGACTGCAGGTGACTCTAAGTCTCTCTCCCTCTCAATACCTCTCTATCTCTATCCAAAATACATTTTAAAATATTAAAAAATAGTAATAATTTGGGGGGGTTGGGTGGAGGTACATCTGGTTGAGCACTCATGTACAAGGACCTGCGTTCAAGTCCTAGGCCCACACCTGCAAAGGAAAAAAGCAAAAGCTACGAAGCAGTGCTGCAGGTGTCTCTCTCTGTTCCTATCTTCCCCTTCCCTCACAATATCTCTAACCCTATCAAAATAATAATAATAATAATAAATAATTTGGGCAATTTTTTGGGGGGGCCACTGTGGTTATGGCTCCAAGGCTCTGTGCTGTGTGAGTCCATCGCTCCCATCAGACTCATTTTTGGGGGGCAGAAAGTGAGAGAAAGAGACACTAGCCCACTGCTGTGGGTGCTCACACCTAGTGCAGTTTCCCCTTTCCCTGCAGTCACCTCTGGGTGACTGGGCAAAGCATCTCAACAGGCCTCAAAGACAATATACCAGCGAGCATATGGGGTGCCCTGAGAAAGTCACTTGCCAAATGAGATGTTTCGGATGATAACAGGCACTGGTGAGGGTGCGGAAATTCCCACAGGCTGTGCGGAGAGCTCTGGCCACCCTGTCACTCAGCAACTTCCCCCCACCCCCACCCCAGGAGCACAGGAGCCCTCGGCATTGCACGAGGTATTCACAGCCACGAAGGAGAAGTGACCCAGATGTTCAGCCAAGGTACCAATACTCTGTACAGAAGCTGGGCTGGGAGTGAGAGGGCTCCAGGCCACTTACTCTGTACCACCGTTCCCTTCCATCCTGCTTTGGGGCTCAGAGGCCCTCCCTCCCTCCCAGTGAAAACCCACCTCCAGGGGCGGGGGAAGGAGCTCAGCCAGTACAGTGCAGGTCTTCCTGTGTGGTCCCAGGCAGGGTTGTTTTGTTTTTTGAGTCCTGAGAGCAGCAAGGGCAGTGGGGGAGGAAAACAAAAAAGACTAAGTCCACCTGGGAGAGGTGGAATCTCACAGAAAAGAGATCTGATCTCCCTCTTCCATGAAATATATAAATCTTTCATTTAAAAAAAATTAAGATTATGGCATATACTTTTTATTTATTTGCTTATTTATTTTATTGCCAGAGCCCTGCTCAGCTCTGTTTATGGTGATGTGGGGATTGAACCTGGGACTTTGGAGCCTCGGGGATGAGAGCTTCTTTGCATCACCATTATGCTCTCGCCCCAGCGGTTTCTTTTCTTTATTTCTTCCCCCCACTACCACCAGGGTTATTGCTCACTGCCTGCACCATTCTGCCTCCCACGGGTCATTTTTCTCTCTCCTCCAGAGAATGACAGGCGCAGAGGGAAAAAGAACCAAGAGAGGAAAGACACCTGCAGCACCACAAGTGAAACTCCCCTCTGCTAGGTTCTCCCAAGTGGTGGCTCAGGGCTCAAACCCAGGTGCATATACATGTGCTCCACCAGTCCCCCAAACACATAAATCCTAATGAATTTCCCACCTTCCCACATACCCCCTGGCCACCCCTCTTGAGGGGAGGGCAGAATCACAAGGAAACCAGCTTGTCAGAACTCTCTGGGGGTGGTTCTCAGGGCCCTGTCTGGACCCAGCAAGTGGAATAGGACAGGAGCAGCGGGGCACCGGGCTGTGTGATCTTCCTGCGAAACTTCCCCATTCTGTCAGTGAAGACAGGAAGAGAAGAGGGGAAGGAGGGGGACCTGCTGGGTGGTTCTGGGGGAAAATCCCAACGGGGATTCACGGCCCTGCCCTGGGCAGGTCACTGACTGCCTGCACCTTCAGGTTAAATCAAGCCTGAAAAGCACAGGTTCAAGGCCGGAGTCAGCTCTGCTGAGACACAAGGCGGTGGGGGGAGGGTCGTCTTTCTGCCGGCCCCCTCGGCCCCCAGCAATTCCTGCATGTTCCCAGTTAATGAATGCATGCATGAATAAATGAATGAATGAACGGGAGGGACCCGGACACTGGCAGCGCCCAGCGAGCCGCCCAGACCCCATGGGGGCTGCAATGCTAACTTGCCAGGCCCCAGAGCCGGCCCCCGGCGCGGGTGCTCGCGCCCAGGTCTGCACCCCGCCCCGGGCTGCGCGCCCCCCCGAGGAAGGCCAGGCCCCGGGGTCTGGGGCTCCAGAGTTCGGATCGCGCAGTTCGGGGTCCGATTTAGGGGGTTCGGCCCCCTCCTCCATCGGCTGGAAAGGAGACACCTTCCCCGCCTCGTCGCCGGGGTCAGGGCGCGGGGACAGGCAGGGGTGGGTGCGGGCCGCGGGGACGCCGCGGCGAGGAGACGCACAGCACCCTGGGGCGCACCAGCCCGGCCCGCACGAGCTGGGGGGCGCAGGTCTGGGCGCGGGGACTCGGCCGGGGTGGGAGTACTCACCACACAGGCGCGGGGGGCCGGGAACTGCGGCCGGTGGCGGGCGCGGAGCTCAGTCCCCGGGAGACGCGGAGCCCAGCACCCAGCCGCGTGCCCACTTCCTCTATGGGTGCCGCCGCTATAGTGCTTCCGCAGCCCCGCCCCCGGCCTCACGCCGGATCCTGACCCCGCCCACCCCCCTCCCCTCCCTGCGTGCCCACCCCGATCCTCTGGGACTGCCCGGGAGCCACGCCCCTTAAAGCCACGCCCCTGTCCAGCGAGCCCCGCCTACCACGTCCTCCCAGCCCCTCTGGGCCCGCCCACTCTCCACGCCGCGAGCCCCGTCCATCATCCTCCCCGCCCAGCGCGCCTAGGCACCGCTCACTTCATCCTCCCAGTCTCGCTGGGACCCGCCCACTGGCCCCGCCCACCACATTCTCCCCGCCCACTGGACCCGCCCCGCTCCAGAGCCACGCCCACGGCATCATCCCAGTCGTTCTGGGCCCGCCCACTCGCCCCGCCCCTGCCTGGCAGGCGTGCCACGCGCCCCTCCCTCTCCTCCGCACCTACCCCGTTGTCTGCGCGCGGATTCCCGCGCACACGTGACTCCAACAAAACAGAAACCCGGCAGCGGGTTTCTGAGAATAAAGAGGGGAAATGAGGAGGACGCCGGGAGCGCGCAAGGTTGCGTCTGCATGGACACGGAAACAAACTGGCTCTAAAGTGCTGTGAGCCAGTGACCATCAGGGAGAGGGCTCAGCAAGGAGGAAGGGAGGAGAGCGACCAACACCACGTGCTCACACGACAATGAGCAAAGGCACACTGGCGGCCACAGAACCGGCGGGAGAATCCCGGTTCGAGCCCGGCTCCCCATCTGCAAGGGAGTCGCTTCACAGCAGGTGAAGCAAATCCGCATGTTTTTCCTCTTGTCTTCCTCTCCTCTCTCTCCATTTCCTCTGTTCTATCCTACAGCAATAGAAACAATAACGATGACGACAAGAACAAAGGCAACGAAATGGGAAAAATAGCTTCCAGGAGCAGTGGATTTGTAGTGCACTGAGTCCCAGCAATAACCCCTGGAGGCAAAAAAAAAAAAAAGCAAGTCACACTGGTTGTATGCCTTGTTGCTGTTGGTTTTTCCAGATCTATTATGATGACGACCCTGGAGGTGGTTCAAAGTGTGAGAGATGGTTCTCTTCAAAAGAACATGAATAGAACAACTGTTTAGTACAAAAATGTTTTTATAAATTGTTATCTATGACCACCTGTGGCCAGTCGTTCTGTATTCTTTAGGTTAGATCATGGTTTCTTGCGGTGCTTGCTAATCCAAACTCTCTTCCTCCTTTCCTTATTTAGGCAACAGGGAGATTGTGAGCTCTGCAGCCCAGCCCAGGGGTGGAGGAGACAGTTCTGCGTCAACTCTGTTTCAAGTGAATATTTTTTTTAAAGTTAAATATTTTTATTTATTATTAAATAGAGACAGAAATTGAGAGGAGAGGGTGAAGAAGAGTGACAGAGAGACACCTGCAGCCCTGCTTCACCACTTGTGAAGGTTTCTCCCTTGCAGGTGGGTCCAAGGGCTTGAACTTGGGTCCTTGAGTATAGTAATGTGGGCCACCACCTAGTCCTTCAAGTGAATTTTTATATCTGAGGTGCATATCCACATGGTAAAAGTATATATAAATCACACACACACACACACACACGGAGTTTTCCCCTTGTTGTTATAGCCTTGTTGTGGTTATTATTGTTATTGTTGATGCCGTTCGTTGTTGGATAGGACAGAGAGAAATGGAGAGAGGAGGGGAAGACAGAGAGGGGGAAAGAAAGACAGACACCTGCAGACCTGTTTCACCACCTGTGAAGCGACTCCCCTACAGGTGGGGAGCTGGGGGCTCAAACCAGGATCCTTATGCCAGTCCTTGCGCTTTGTGCCACATGCACTTAACCCACTATGCTACCACCCGATCCCCAGTAAATATGTTTTAAAACAGTGTTAGGAGGTGGGGACGGGGGTGGGGGGGGCGGCCAGCACTGACCATGGTTTCACAAAGAAAGGGTGGAACTGGGCTGGAGAGGCAGCATAATAGTCACACAAATGGACTTTTATGCATTCAACTTCTCACATCTTTCTACTTCTGCTCTTCTGCCTTCCTAAGCAGGCCCCTGAGTAGAAACCACTGTTTCCCCACTTGCTCCTCAGCACTAGCCTGACCTCCACAGTGCACGTGTCCGGTCCAGTAATACTTCTCCAAGCACTGCTGTTTTGTCCTCCTCCTCCCCATCCTCTTCCTCCTGCTCCTTCTCTTTTTCTTCCTCCTCCTCTGCCTCTTCCCCCCTCTTTCTTCTCCTCGTCCTCCTCCCCCTCCTCTTCCTCCTCCTTCCCTCCTTTTCCCTTCCCCTTCTCCCACTCCGACTGGCACTGGGACTTTGCTGGTGCAGTTTCTCTGCTCCAGACACTGGAGTTTCCTCCCTTGCCATAGCACCTCCCAGGTGGTGGCAGAACTTGAGCCAGAGCCACACACAAGGCAATGCAGAAGCCCTACCCAGTGAGCTAGCGCTTCAGCCTGTCACTTTCCCTGAGTGGGATGATTCATTCCTAAGATAGTGCTGCGCCACAGGGCTGGAGAATGTTCTCCCATATGGCATTGATATCTTGCATGCAATCCTTTCAGCAATGCCTACATATCCTGGCCAAAATTTGGAACCCCAAATTTCCAATAACAGTTTAAGAAAGTTAAACTGGGTGAGGGTGGTGGGTAGTGGCGCACCCAGTTAAGTGCACACAGTACTAAGTGCGAGGACACATGCAAGGATCTGGGTTCGAGCCCCTGATCACCACCTGCAGGGGACAAGCTTTGTGAGTGGTGAAGAAGGGCTGCAGGGGTCTCTCTGTCTCTCTCCAATTATAAATAAAGATAGTGGTTCAAAAGGTGCCTCAGTGGATAAAGCACTGGACTCTCCAGCATGAGGTCCTGAGTTCAATCCCCGGCAACAGGTGATGCCTGGTTCTTTCCTCCTATTTTTCTCATAAATAAATGTATTTAAAAAATAACAAATAAGAATATTTAAGAAGAAAAAAAAAAAGCATAAGCTACAGAGAGGGAAGAAGAGAGGGAGGGAACCCAGAGCATCATTCTGGAATATGCAGTGCTGGGGATCGAACTCAGGACCTCATACTTACAAGCCCATGGCTGTACCACTGCCTCCTAAACTGCAGCTGAGTAATGTTGTCTAGGTGTCTGTCTGTCTGCCTGCTTGCAAGTACGGTGGCTCATTTTCCCATCCCTTATCCCCGCAGGACCCTCCAAGACCCAAGTAAGCATCCCCACAGCTCCCACTCTGTGCCTGACTTAGGATTCTGCCCTGTGAGCCCCTCTAAAGGGACCCAGAGTATGGGAAGGGCAGCTGAGGCTCCTCCCTGGGCCGCTGGCCTGGAGGTTCCTGAGGAGACCTGGCCCCGCCTGAGGATGGAGCTGCTCTGGGCCTCCCAGGTGCTTTCCACTCAGGGCTGAGTGCTTTTTGGGGGGTGGGGTGGGGAAAAGTGGGGTATCATGGAACAGAAGGCTTTGGGAACACACCCTGCACAAGGCAGGGTAGGGCAGACGGGGCTGGGGCTCAAGAGCTTCCAGCTAGAACCATATGGTGTGATGTGCAGGAAACGCCAGCAGCTGGCTGGTGACTCAGCACCTGCATGACACTGGAGACCAGGGGATGCCCCACAGTCTCTCAGAGCCGGTCCCCAACTCCCCCCTTGGCTCACAGGCAGCAACAAGGTCCCCACCCAGGAAATAAGTCCGAGTGGCTTTCCTAGAACTGGTGACTCCCAAGACTTTTGTCTTTTGGCCAGAGGCAACCAGAAACTGCTATTTATTGTTTCTCTATTTATTTATTTATTATTTTCTTCCTTTCTTTTTCCTCTAGAGTTATTGCTGGGGCTCAGTGCCTGCACTACGAATCCACTGCTCCTGGAGGCTCCTCCTCCCCTTTTGTTGCCCTTGTTTTTTATTGTTGTTGTGGTTATTATTATTCTTGTCATTGATGTCATTGTTGGATAGGACAGAGAGAAATTGAGAGAGGAGGGGAAAACAGAGAGGGGGAGAGAAAGATAGACACCTGCAGACCTGCGTAACCATCTGTGAAGTGACTCCCTTGCAGGTAGGAAGCCAAGGGCTCGAACAGGGATCCTTACAGCAGTCCTTGCGCTTCACGCAGTGTGCACTTAACCCACTGCATTACAAGCCCGACTCCTATTAGTTTTTTATTTAAATTTTGTTTTGGTATTATCTTTATTTAATATTTTAATTAAAAAATTTTTTTTGCCTCCAGGATTATTGCTGGGGCTCAGTGCCTGCACTACATATCCACTGCTCCTGGAGGCCAATTTTTCCTTTTGTTGCCCTTGTTGTTTATTGTTGTTGTTTTTGTTATTGCTGTCATTGTTGTTGGACAGGACAGAGAAATTGAGAGAGGAGGGGAAACAGAGAGGGAGAAAGAAAGACATCTGCAGACCTGCTTCACCACTTGTTAAGCGACCCCCCTACAGGTGTGGAGCCGGGGGCTCGAACCGGGATCTTTAGGCCAATCCTTGTGCTTTGCACCATGTGTGTTTAACCCACTGCGCTACCACCTGCACTCCCTCTTTTAAAAATATATATTTTTTATTTATTAGTGAGAAAGATAGGAGAGAGAGAGAAAGAACCAGACATCACTCGGGTACATGTGCTGCCAGGAACTGAACTCAGCACCTTATGCTTGAGAGTCCAATGCTTTATCCACTGTGCCACCTCCCGGAGCACATATTATCTTTATTTACTAGAGACAGCCAGAAATAGAGAGGGAAGGGGGATAGAGGGAGAGAGACAGAGAGACACTCGCAGCCCTTCTTCGCCACTTGCAAAGCTTTCCCCCTGCAGGTGGGGACTGGGAGCTCGAACCTGAGTCCTGGCTTGCTGTAATGTGTGCACTCAACCAGGTGTGCCAACACCCACCTCTAGACTTATTATTTTCCAAATCACTTTATGAGGGGGTGTTGATGGATTACTTTACAGTTCCTGCCACATGGGTACAACCTCTCATCTCCCCATGATAGGTGGCCGCAAATATTTTATTTATTAACAGGATGGGTGGGGGCGCAGGCAGTGGCTCATTGGGTAGACTGCCTATGTTACCATGCACAAGGACCTGGGTTCAAATCCCTGGTCCCTACCTACAGGGAGGAAGCTTCATGAGTGGTAGAGCAATGCTGCAGGTGCCTCTCTCCCTATCTAATTTCTCTCTGTCCTATCAAACGAAAGAAAGAAAAAGCCCCCTAGTTTCATCTGCTCTACTCCTACTTTCTGGTTCCTGTTTATTAAACGATGTGTCCTGCTTTATATCTTACCACTTTCCAGCCACCAAGTTGCAGATGCTACCATGACGCGAACCTGACTTCCCTGGGCAGACAACCTCACCAATGTGTCCTAGAACCTCCCCTCCCCAGAGCCCTGCCCCACTAGGGAAAGAGAGAAACAGGCTGGGGGTGTGGATCCACCTGCCAACACCCATGTCCAGCAGAGAAGCAATTACAGAAGCCATAACTCCCACCTTCTGCAAGCCCCCAAAATTTGGGTCCATACTCCCAGAGGGATAAAGAACAGGGAAGCATCCAGTGGAGGGGATGGGATACAAAACTCAGGTGGTGGGAATTGCATGGAATTGTACCTGTTATCTTACAGTCTTGTTAATCATTATTAAATCACTAAGAAAAAAAAAAGTGGAGGTGGAAGGCCAACAGGAGCAGTGAATTCATTACATAGGAACTGAGACCCACTGGTAACCCTGATAGCAATAAAAATTAATTAAAAAATGAGTGAACCCTGGTCCAGGAGGTGGTGCAGTGGATAAAGCATTGGGTTTTCAACCATGAGGTCTTGAGTTCGATCCCCAGCAGCACATGTACCAGAGTGATGTCTGATTCTTTCTCTCTTCCTATCTTACTCATGAATAAATAAATTCTTTAAAAAAATTAGTGGGGGGAGTCGGGCGGTAGCGCAGTGGGTTAAGCACACGTGGTGCAAAGCACAAGGACCAGCATAGGATCCCGGTTCGAGCCCCCAGATACCCACCTGCAGGGGAGTAGCTTCACAAGAGGTGAAGCAGGTCTGCAGGTGTCTGTCTTTCTCTCCTCCTCTCTGTCTTCCCCTCCTCTCTCCATTTCTCTCTGTCCTATCCAACAACGATGACATCAACAGTAATAACTACAACAATAAAAAACAAGGGCAACAAAAGGGAATAAATACTAAAAAATTTTTTTAAAAAAATGAGTGGGGAGTCAGGCGGTAGCGCAGTGGGTTAAGTGCACGTGGTGCAAAGTGCAAGAACCAGCTTAAGGATCCCGGTTCGAGCCCCCGGCTCCCCACCTGCAGGGAAGTCGCTTCACAGGCGGTGAAGCAGGTCAGCAGGTGTCTGTCTTTCTCTCCCCCTCTCTGTCTTCCCCTCTCCATTTCTCTCTATCCTATCTTAACAACGACAATATCAATAGCAACAGCAATAATAACTAAAACAACAATGAAAAAGAAACAAGGGCAACGAAAGGGGAAATAAATAAATAAATACATATTTTTTTAAATGAGTGAACCAGGGAGTTGGGCGGTGGTGCAGCAGGTTAAGTGCACATGGCGCAAAGCACAAGGACCATTGAAAGGATCCCGGTTTGAGCCCCTGGCTCCCCATCTGCAGGGGAGTCGCTTCACAGGCGATGAAGCAGGTCTGCAGGTGTCTGTCTTTTTCTCCCCTTCTTTGTCTTTCCCTCCTCTCTCCATTTCTCTCTGTCCTATCCAACAACAACAGCATCAATAACCACAACAAGGGCAGCGAAAGGGAAAATAAACAAATATTAAAAAGAAAAAATGAGTGAACCAGAGCACTCTGGCACATGCAGTGCCAGGGACCTCAATCCTTCAATCCCAAATATCACCTACTGTGCCACCACCAGGCTTCAGCCTTTTCTCTCTGTTCTATCCAACAACGACGACATCATCAATAATAACTACAACAATAAAAAAGGGCAACAAAAGGGAATAAATAAATATTTAAAAATTTTTTTAAATGAGTGGGGAGTCGGGCCTTTTCTGTTCTGGGCTCTTCTGATGGTGTCATACCCAGCCCAGGCACAGTGTGGGGATCTGGGTACAGGGCAGGGCTGGCCTGGGAGTACGGGCTTGGACGCTTCCTGTGAAGACGTGAGAAAGAGGGGTTTATGGCAGAGGCAGTGAGAGTCAGGAGGACTTGTGTTCTTAGAGATACGTCTCCCCACGGGGTACCCTGGAGCTGCACCTGGGCACAGAACAACTTTACCTGTTTGCAGGTCCGCAAAGGCTGGAGACTCATCCCTGCTGCAGTCCAAGCAGGCCAGGAGGGTCAAATCCAAGGTCAGCCAGCCAGCCAGGCTAGGGAGGGGTCAGACTCCTGGCCCAGTGCTGTCACAGGGCCACCTGGCCTCTAAGAAGTGTCTCCTCCGGGCCCGGTAGGGGGACAGGCAGGAGTGCGGACTCGAAGGGTCACCTATTTGGTGTTTTTTTTTTTTTTTTTTTTAATACTGAGAAAGTGAAAGAGACCACAGCGCCAAAGCTTCCCTCAGTGCCATGGTAGCTGGGCTGGACGCTCGTTTCTCATGTAGCAAAGCAGTGCACTACCTCAGTGAGCTGTTCTGTTGGCCCTTAGGGTCATCTTTACTACCACCAAAGAGAAAAGGTGACGAAGTGGGGTGGCACACTGGACTCTCAACCATGACGTCCTGAGTTTGATAGTCTACATCGCATGTGCCGGAGTGATGCTCTGCTTCTCTCTAATGAATGAATCTTAGAGAAAAAAGGAGGAGGGGCCAGGTGGTGGTGCACCTAGTTTAAGCACTCACATTAGAGTGTACATGTATGAGGACTCAGGTTCCAGGCCCTGGTCCCTACCTGCAGGGGGAAAGCTTCACAAGCAGTGAAGCAGATCTGCAGGTGTCTTTCTCTCTCCTACTCTATCTCCCCCTCCCCTCTCAATTTCTCTCTGTCCTGTCCAATAAAAAAAGAGGCGGGGTAATGGTCACCAGGAGCGGTGGATTTGTAGTGCCAGCACCAAGCCCCAAGATAACCTTGGAGGCAAAAAAAGAAAGAGAGAGAGAGAGGGAGAGGGAGAGGGAGAGAGAGATGAGACTGGGGAGGAAAGATGGATGGGAAATGAGTTCAACTGTGTCCTTGTCCAAGTCCCATGGGCCAGAAGCCCATGGGCTGCTGGGATTCTATGGAGCCCAGACCAACATGCACGGCACCCCCACTCTCTAGTCCCCAGGGCTCTCCAAGGTCTGAGCAAGCAACCCTGAGGGCCAGCTCTGTGCCTGACCTGGGACTCTACCCCGGGACCCAGCAGAAAGGGGTGGGCCAGCTCTTGGAGGTTGCTGGGTGAAGGAGCCATGCCAGCCAGGGGTGGGGTTGGAGAGGCCCTTTCACTGCAGCCAGGCCTTGTCCTCTTCCTTCTTGGCCTGTGTCTGCAGGAGTCTGTCATAACTTGTTCTAGAAGGCTTGTGTCACGGTTCTCTAATTTTCAGGAAATTTCTTCTTTTTAAAAAAATATTTATTTATCCGCTTTTGTTGCCCTAGTTGTTTGATTGCTGTAGTTATTACTGTTGTTGTCATTGTTGGATAGGAGAGAGGAAGGAGAAGGAAATGGAAAGAGGAGGGGAAGACAGAGAGGGGGAGAGAAAGATAGACATCTGCAGACCTGCTTCACTGCTTGTGAAGCGACGACTCCCCTGCAGGTGGGGAGCCGGGGGATGGAACCGGGATCCTTATGCCGGTCCTTGTGCTTTGCGCCACGTGCGCTTAACCCGCTGTGCTACCACCCGACTCCCTATTTTCAGGAAATTTCTCCCTGAAGTTTGGGGTGAGGGGGCCTGGGGGCCTGGTATCTCCTTTGAAGTCAGTTAGTACTTGTGTCTTGTATTTGGCTGATCCCATTTGGGTACATGTATACTGATGATGGTTATGTCTGCTTGTGGGACTGATCCACTTGCCAATGTGTGGTGTCTGTCTCTATTTCTTTTTTTTTTTTTTCCCTCCAGGGTTATTGCTGGGCTCGGTGCCTGTACCATGAATCCACCGCTCCTGGAGGCCATTCCCCCCCCTTTTTGTTGTTGTTTTTTTTCTTGTTAGTTCCTTTTTATTTTTGCCTGCAGGGTTATCGTTGGGACTCTGTGCTGGTATGAATCCACTGCTCCTGGAGGCCATGCTTCTCCATTTTAGGACAGGACAGAGAGAAATTGAGAGAGGAGGGGGAGGGAGGGAGGGAGAGAGAGACTTGCAGAGCTGCTCAACCACTTGTGAAGCTTCCCCCCTGCAGGTGGGGAGCGGGGGGGGGGGGGGGTTGCTGGAAACCAGATCCTTGTGCAGGTTCTTGCACTTAGTACTATGTGCACTTAATCACCTGGTCCCCTTTAATTCCTTTTTAAAAAACTGTCTTTTTGTTTGTTTGTTTTTGAGATTTTATTGACTGACAGAGGAGAGATACACATAGAAATAGAGCATCACTCTGGCACGTGCAGTGCTGGGGATCGAATTCTGGACCTCCTGCTTGAGAGCCCAATGCTGTAGCCACTGCACTACCTCCTGGGGCTACATTTCCTTGTTTCAGGCACTAAGTTCTTCACCCATTTCCAGCTGTTTAACTGGTACGAGGCCCCCAGGTTCAATTCCCAACACCACCATAAACCAGAGCTAAGCAGTGCTCTGGTAAAAAATAAAAGGAAGAGGAGGGAGTAGATAGCATAATGGTTATGCAGAGACTCTCGTGCTTGGGTCTCTGAAGTCCCAGGTTCAATCCCCCGCACCACAATAAGCCAGAGCTTAGCACTGTTCTGGTGTTACTCCCTGTGTCTTTGTCTCTCTGCATATCTCTCAGAAATAAAATAAATACTTAAAAAATTTTACAATAAACTAAAAGGAGGCATGGGGGGAGTTGGGCGGTGGGTGATGCACCTTGTTGACAGCCTATGTTACAATGTGTAAGGACCTGGGTTCAAACCCCTGGTCTCCACCTGAAGGGGGAAAGCTTTCTGAGCAGTGAGGCAGTGCTATAGGTGTGTGTCTTTCCCTGTCTCTCCCTTCCCTCTCAAGTTCTCTCTCTCTTAAAGATTTTATTTATTTTATTTCATTTTTAATTTTTTATAATTAAATTTTTTTATTAATTTATTATTGGATAAAGACAGAAATTGAGAGAGGAGAGAGAGAGAGAGGGAGACAGAGAAACATCTGCAGCCCTGCTTCACCATTCATGAAGCCTGCCCCCTGCAGGTGGGGACCAGGGGCTCGAACCTGGGTCCTTGTGTATTGGATTGTGTGAACTTAACCAGGTGCGCCACTGTCTGGCCCCTATTTATTTTTTTATTAATGAGAAAGACAGGGAGAGAACCAGACCTCACTCTGGTATATACAATGCTGGGGATGGAACTCAGGACCTCATGCTTTATCCACTGTGCCACCTCCTGGACCATGAGTTCCTCTCTCTATTCAATAAATAAAAATAAGATACTGGAGAGGGGGGGAAAAAAAGCCTTGCACCAAAGTTAAAGACTCTGGGGTGGGTGGGACAGCTCAGGTCCTGAAACATGATGGCAGAGGAGGACCTAGTCAGGGTTGAACTGTTATGTAGAAAACTGAGAAATGTTATGCATATGCCATGAACAGCTATTATATATATTAAAGATTTTATTCACTTATGAAGAAGATAGGAGGAGAAAGAACCAGACATCACTCTGGCACTTGTGCTACTGGGGATCGAACTCGGGACCTCATGCTTTAGAGTCCAAAGCTTTACAACACAACTGTTATATTTTACTGTTGACTGTAAACCATTAATCCCCAATAAAGAAATTTTTTTTAAAAGCCTGGCAGGTTCCTAATTTTGTTTCTGATCATCTAGCTAGGCTCTGAGGCCAATCTCATTACAAAACTTTTTTTTTCAGGGAGTTGGGCGGTAGAGCAGTGGGTTAAGTGCACATGGCACAAAGCTCAAGGATCGGCGTAAGGATCCCGGTTCGAGCCTCCAGCTCCCCACCTGCAGGGGAGTCGCTTCACAGGTGGTGAAGCAGGTCTGCAGGTGTCTATCTTTCTCTTCCCGTCTTCCCCTCCTCTCTCCATTTCTTTCCATCCTGTCCAACAACAATGATATCAATAACAATAATAACTACAACAATAAAACAAGGGCAATGAAAGGGAATAAATAAATATTTTTTTAAAAACCTTTTCTTCCTTTGTAAGTGAGAGAGAGGGAGCGAGAAACACCTGCAACACTGCTTATGAAGCGTCCTTCATGCAGGTGCAGGTGGTGATTGGGGACTTGAACCTGAGTCTTTTTTTTGTCTCCAGGGTTATCACTGGGGCTCAGTGCTGGCACTATGAATTCACTGCTCCTGGCGGCCACTTTTTTTTTTTCCCTCCAGGGTTATTGCTGGGCTCAGTGCCTGCACCATTAATCCACCGCTCCTGGAGGCCATTTTTTCTCCCTTTTTGTTGCCCTTGTTGTTGTAGCCTCGTTGTGGTTATTATCATTGCCATTGTTGATGTTGTTTGTTGTTGGATAGGACAGAGAGGAATGGAGAGAGGAGGGGAAGACAGAGAGGGGGAGAGAAAGATAGACACCTGCAGACCTGCTTCACCTGTGAAGCGACTCCCTGCAGGTGGGGAGCTAGGGGCTCAAACCGGGATCCTTACGCAGGTCCCTGCGCTTTGCACCACATCCGCTTTGCACCTACTTTGCACCACATCCGCTTAACCTGACCCCCCTGGTGGCCATTTTTTCCATTTTATAGGACAGAACAGAGAGAAATTGAGAGAGGAGGGGGATATAGAGAGGGAGAGACACCTGCAGCCCTGCTTTACTGCCTGTGAGGTGTCCCTGCTGCAGGTGGGGAGCTGAAGGACAGAACCCAGATCCTTGGACTTCATACTATATGTGCCTAAACCGGTGTGCCACCATCTGAGCTTCCTCCGAACCTGAGTCTTCACGCACGGCATGGTGTGCTCAACCAGGGGAACTGCTACTGATAAACCAGTCTTTTGTTTGTCTCAACATTTATATATTTTAAAAAATATATTTATTTATTCCCTTTTGTTGCCCTGCCCTTGTTGTTTTATTGTTGTAGCTGTTATTAATGGAGAGAGGAGGGAAAGACAGGAGGAAAGATAGATAGATACCTTACCTGCAGACCTGCTTCACCGCTTGTGAAGTGACTCCCCTGCAGGTGGGGAGCCAGGGGCTCGAATGGGATCCTTAGGGAACAGGATCCTTAGGCCGGTCCTTGTGCTTTGCACCATGAGCACTTAACCCATTGTGCTACTGCCTGACTCCCTTGATAAGCCAGTCTTTAGAAGCAAAGCAAAATGATGCCTGCAGAATCCAGCATGGTCGGGGCTGGCCCAGACAATGCCAACTACATGTTTCTCCCACAGCCGAGGTCGTGGCTCAGCATCGGCTGTGAGTCCTCTCTCCCATGTCTGCCTCTCTCCACCTTTGGAGCCACTGGTTTGTAATAGCACCCACACACTGACCTGGGTGGACCAGGTCACTGCTGCCCCAGTTGGTACCCTGGAGGGAGGCATGAGCTCTATGACAAGCTCTTCGGGTGGCCGTGTGGCCTCCTAGCCTGGTGACCAGTCTCCATGTAGTGTCTGCTTCAGGGGAAGTCTAGGCGACCGGGCACTGGTGCTCCTGGCTAAGGACCTGGGTTTGAGCCCCTGCTCCCCACGTGCAAGGGAGAAGCTTCACAAGTGGTGAAGCAGGGCTGCGGGTGTCTCTCTCCCTATCTCCCCCTCCTTTCTCAATTTCTCTCTCTCCCTATCTTCCCTTCCTCTCTCAATTTCACTGCCCTGTCCAATAAAATGGAAAATATGGCCACCCAGAGCAGTAGATTTGTAGTGCCTGCACTGAACCCCAGTGATAACCCTGGAGGCAAAATAAAGAAATAAATAAATAAAAGGCACAAACCAGCGATTTGGAGGCAGCTCAGCTGGTACAGCATGCACCTTATCATGCTCAAAGGTCCAGGAAGCACCATGGACAGAAGAGCAGAGCTGTGATGTTTCTCTTTTTCTAAATGAAAACTAAAAAGAGCGGCCTGGGAGGTGGCACAGTGGATAAAATGTTAGACTCTCAAGTGTGAGGTCCCAAGTTCGATCCCCAGCATCCATGTACCAGAGATGTTCTGATTTTCTGTCTCTTGCATAAGTAAATAAATATAAAAATAAGTAAAAGAAGGAGACCTGGTGGTGGTGCACCTGAGTAGACACACATACTACCACGTGCAAGGACCCCGGTTCGAGCCCCGGCTCCCCACCTGCAGGGGAGTCACTTCACAAGTGGTAAAGCAGGTTTGCAGAGGTCTATCTTTCTTTCCCCCTCTATATCTCCCCCCTCCCCTGTCAATTTCTCTGTCCTATCTAAAAAAGAAAAACAAATTAGGTAGCTGAGTGGTGGCACACCTGGTTAAGCGCACACATTACAGTGTGCAAGGGCCCAGGTTCAAGCCCCCAGTCCCCACCTGCAGGGGGAAAGCTTCACAAGTGGTGAAGCAGGGCTGCAGGTGTCTCTCTTCCTCTGTTTCCCTCTTCCCTCTCGATATCTGGCTGTCTCTATCAAATAAATAAAGATTTAAAAAAAAATGTGGCAAAAATGGTCACTTAGGAGCAGTGGATAGTGCTGGCACCAAGTCCCTGCAATAACCCTGGTGGAAAAAAAAAAAGAAGAAAGAAAGAAGAAGGAAGGAAAGAAAGAAAATAGAAGAAAAGAAAATCAGGACTGGAAGACCACTCAGCGGCATTGTGCATGTGGGAGGCCTTGAGTTTGTTCCCTGACAGTGCATTAAAAAAAAAAAAAAGAGAGAGTAGGAAAGCTATCAGGGGAGGGGTTGGTATGCGGGGGTCTGGTGGTGGGAATTATGCAGAGCTGTGCCCCTCTTATCCTATGGTTTTGTCGGTGTTTCTTTTTTGTAAATAAAGGATTAAAAAAAAGGCAGACACTAGTGAACATATTCCATAAACAACTTGGAATACTCATTTCCACTAGGCATAAAAGTGTTTGTGTGGCCACCCTTCCAGAGAGGTGTTTAACAGAATGCATCCTGGCTCACTGCCAAGCCTATAAAGCAACTTTTCAAATACAGGCTGCATTTCTACTGAAAAATACTACCTACACAGGAGACAGGCCAGGGGCGGGTGGTGGCATACCTGGTTGAGCGCACAGGTTACAATGAGCAAGGATCCAGATTCGAGCCCCTACCTGCAGGGGGAAAGCCTCACGAGTGGTAAAGCAGGGCTGCAGGCATCTCTCTCCCTCTCTCCTCACTCCTGTCAATCTCTGGCTATCTCCAATAAATAAAGATAAAAAATTTAAAAAGCAGGGCAGAGGGTATATAGCATAATAGTTATGCAAGACTCTCATACCTGAGCCTACAGAGTCCCAGGTTCAATCCCCTGTACCACCATAAGCTACCACCTTATAACCCAGAGCTGAACAGTGCTCTGGTTAAAAAAAAAACAAAAAAAAAAAACTGGGACCGGGTGGTAGTGCAGCGGGTTAAGCACACATGGCACAAAGCACAAGGACCAGCATAAGGATCCTGGTTCGAGCTCCCAGCTCCCCACCGACAGGGGAGTCGCTTCACAAGTGGTGAAGCAGGTCTGCAGGGGTCTCTCTTTCTCTCTCCCCATCTTCACATCCTCTCTCCATTTATCTCTGTCCTATCCAACAACAGCGACAGCAATAACAACAACAATAATGATAAACAACAAGGGCAACAAAGGGAAAAAATGGCCTCCAGGAGCAGTGCATTCGTAGTGCAGACACTGAGCCCCAGCGAAAACCCTGGAGGAAAAAAAAAGGGAAAGAAAACAGTTACAGAAGACAGCCCATTCTTTGTAGATTCACAGTCACCTTTTTTCCCCTCACTCTTTAAAATGTCTTCCTGTCCTGAAGAAACTCAACTCACCTGGTACAGGGTGCATGTTCCCACTCTTGTGAACCTGGGTTCAGGCCCCCAGCAACAACATGGGAATGACTGCACGGGAAAAGCTTTATGATTGAGTGATGGGGTGGTGCTGTGGGGTCTTTCCTTTTTTAAAACAAAACAAAACAAAACAAAACAAAACTAGGAAGCCGGTTGGTGGTGCACCGGTTAAACACACATGGTACTATGTGCAAGGACCCACACGAGGATCTGTTTGAGCCCTCACTCCCCACCTGCAGCAGGGACATTTCACAAGCGGTGAAGCAGGTCTGCTGGTGTCTATCTCTCCCCCCCTCCTCTCTCAAATTTTCTGTCCTTTATAAAAAAATGGAAAAATGGCCACCAGGAGCAATGGATTCATAGTTCTGGCACTGAGCCCCAGTGAGAACCCTGGAGGCAAAAAAAAAAAAAAAAAAGTAAGAGAGTAAAGAATGGTCTATCACTGCTGGTTAAACTCACTGGGGGCTGGAACCTATCAGCTCCCCTGCTGCTGCAGAATGCTATTGCCACTGTGTTGGTCTGGAGTTTGGGCATTTTAGTTGAACTCTTTCTCTCTCCCTCCCTTCCTCCCTCTCTCCCTGGCTTTCCAGGGACCTCTGCACCTAAAAAAAAATTTTTTTAAATACTTATTTATTCCCTTTTGTCGCCCTTGTTTTATCATTGTAGTTATTATTGTTGTTATTGATGTCGTCATTGTTGGATAGGACAGAAAGAAATGGAGAGAGGAGGGGAAGACAGAGAATGGGAAAGACAAGACACCTGCAGGCCTGCTTCACCACCTGTGAAGCAACTCCCCTGCAGGTGGGAAGCTGGGGCTCGAACCGGGATCCTTATGCCAGTCCTTGCGCTTTGCGCCACCTGCGCTTAACCTACTGCACTATTGCCCAACTCCTGGGCCTCTGCACTTCTTGGAGCTGCATTCATTTCCTGAGCTGGACACCTCATGTGGCATGCTCCCCGCACACGAAAATTAGCGGCAGTTTCCTAGGAGTCTACAAAGTTCTCAAAGAGGACCTGGGCTGGGGGTGAGGATGGTTGTCACACCATCAGGCATGTATAGGGAATGTTCTGTGGGCCAGGCAGCTCTCATGTAACTGGAGGTGCCGTGAGCCCTGCGAGCTCCCTAGGCCCACGTGATGCTCCTGCCCCTGGCTGGCTCCAGGGTAGAGCTGCCACGCTGGCCTCCCCAGCAGTCTGAGCAGCGACAGGGAAGAGGCCACAAAGAAGAGGGAGGTCCTGTCCCAAGTTCAGGTTTATTGGAAGATTGGGGGCTCAAGATGGAACCTAGAATGTCCCATCTTTTATTCAGGAGAATAAAAACAGAACTCTGCCCCCGTCACAAGAGGGCTGTGAAGCCAGAGTGGTGCCGGCAGCTTGAAGCACACCTCCTGGGTTCCACAGGAGAGAGATGGCAGCTTTTGGAGCAGAGGTGCTCTGCTCCTTTGTGGGTTGAGCCAAGGTCCGACGTGAGGCACAGAGTGGCTCTCCAGGGAAGCTGGAGACCCAGGGGGACTGGGCTGTGCTACCCTTGGGACCTTGAGGGGGTGCTAGTCCTGTTCTCACTACTCTGGCCCCCCTGTAGGCAGGAGCCAACCAGAGGAGTCACTGTGGACTAGGTCTGGTGGTGCACTGGCACTGCCCCTCGGCCAGCCTGGTGGGATTCAGGAGTGGCATCTGGCTTAAGCAGACAGGGAAGGCTTTCTCACCTGGAGTGTCCCGTCAGTGAGAGGCCAGGCAAAAGCCTCACCTGTACTCTCCCTGGCTGGTTCTGAGACCAGAGGGAATTCCTGTGAGCCAGGTGGATCGTGCGTGCGGGGAGGCCAGGGCAGGAGTCCCACACACCTTCTCAGCTGGCCTAGAGGAGGCTGATCCTCAAACCTTTTTTATGTTTGTTTGTTTAACGAAATGTTCTGTGGGAGGTGAAGCCTGGGCACCAGAATTGCAGAAAAGTGGGCTCTCCAGAGCCAGGATTCTGAAAGGGTCCCCAGCAGTGCTGAGGGGCAGACAGAAGAGGAGTCTGGTGCCAGCAGTGAGGTGCAGCCCAGGGAGCAAGGACCCTAGGAGAGTGCCCCCTGCTGTATTGGGGGGGATGGGCGTCAGTAACACTATAGGCGACAGCTAATAAATACAAGGCTGTGACAGTGTGGGTCAGCCTGGTGATGTGCGTGTGTGCACGTGTGTGTGCATGTGTGTGCGTGTGTGTGCATGTGTGAAGCTCGGCAAGGACTCCTCAGCTGCTCCTGCTCCAGGTGCCCAGTGTCTTTAGGAAAGATATAAAAAACGAAGTCACTTCTTTTCAAGTATTAAAAAATAAGTTAATCCAAAAAAAAAAAAAAAAAGGGAGAGGGGTCCAGGGTGGCTAGGCATCGCACACGCACCAGGGCATCAGCTTCATTGCAATGTGAAAACACAGGAATCAGCCACCTCACCTCAGCCTGTGTGTCAGTGTGTGTGCGCGCACGCACGTGCGCGGCGGGGTGTACTGAGACGCAGGGCTGCCCCAAGTCAGGATTTTCCAGTGTCAAAAACAGGTGTGAAGGAAAAGCAAAAAGGCAGCAAGCCACAGGCCTCAGGCCACAGCCCTGGGTGTTTGGCCACTGGGGGTGGGAGAGAGGGTGTCCAGTGTGAGCCGTGGGGCTGGGGATCAATCCCCTCCTGGGCCTCCTCACTTGCGGCAGGGATGCCGAGCTGGCCCTTTGCGCTGCGGGACCAGGTGCACCCTGACCAGATGTCCTTCCTCTCCCGGGGTGTCTTCTTTGTGTCTTTGGTGGCTCTGGGAGCGGGAAGTGGGCAGCTGGAGGTGCAGCCCCGTGGCTGTGGTTTCCACAGAGGAAGTGACTCCTTTCTCAGATCCAACTTGGCAGAGGAAGAGAGAAGGTTTTCTAGGACTATTTTCCTTTTCCAAGTCCCTCTCCTGAGGCAGGCAGCCAGGCTGGGCCTCACCACAGAGGCTGAGGCGACTCTTTTAGTCATCTTCCTGGGGCCATGTGTGTGTGGCTCCCCAGAACAGTGACACCCGATAGCGTTCAGGAGGCACGTGGACTTGTGCGTGCAAACTGTCAGGAGGTGCCGGGCCCCCTTAGGTGGTGGGCCAGGTGGTCTGGGAGTGCCCAGCCCAGGCGCAGCAGGGGCCACTGATGGGCAGACCTGAGCATGGGTAGGGGCATTCAGGACCAGTTGAGGCTGAAGCCCTTGGACAGCATGACAGCTTCCAGGTCCTTGTCCTCCTCTTTCTCCCGTAGCCGCTGCTCCTCCAGCAGGGCCACCAAGGCGTCCCTCTGCTCCACGACATCCAACATCTCGTTCAGAATCTTCTTCTCCTCTGACAACTCCTCTTCCGTCTTCAGGTGATCTGGGTGGAGAAGAAAGACCTTGGGCCTGAAGGCTCAGGAGGTGGTGTGCCCATCCCAGGCTTGAGTCCAGACCACATCCTGCCCCTGCCCCCTTAGCCCACACCACATCCTGCCCCTATGTCCTCAACCCACACCACATCCTGCCCCTATGCCCTCAACCCACACCACATCCTGCCCATGTCCCCTCAGCCCACACCACATCCTGCCCATGTCCCCTCATTCCACACCACATCCTGCCCATGTCCCCTCAGCCCACACCACATCCTACCTATGTCCCCTCATTACACACAACATCCTGCCCTATCCCCTCAGCCCACACCACATCCTGTCCATGTCCCCTCAGCCCACACCACATCCTGCCTATGTCCCCACAGCCCACACCACAACCTGCCCCCAGCCCCTCAGCCCACACCACAACCTGCCCTCAGCCCCTCAGCCCACACCACATCCCGCCCATGTCCCCTCATTCCACACCACATCCTGCCCATGTCCCCTCAGCCCACACCACATCCTGCCCCCACTCCCTTAGCCAACACATCTGGCCAATGTCCCCTCATTCCACACCAGATCCTGCCCCCACCCCCTCAGCCCACACATCCGGCCCATGTCCCCTCATTCCACAACACATCCTGCCCATGTCCCCTCATTCCACAACACATCCTGCCCCCGCCCCCTCAGCATACACATCCTGCCCATGTCCCCTCATTCCTCACCACATCCTGCCCTATCCCCTCAGCCCATACCACATCCTGCCCCTGCCCCCTCAACCAACACCACATCCTGCCCCCACCCCCTCAACCCACACCACATCTTTCCCCCGCCCCCTCAACCCACACCACATCCTGCCCCTATGTCCTCAACCCACACCACACCCTGCCCCTATCCCCTCAACCCACACCACATCCAGCCCCCATCCCCCTCAACCAACACCACATCCTGACCCCGCCTCCTCAGCCCACACATCCTGCCCCTACCCCCTCAACCCACACCACATCCTTCCCCCGCCCCCTCAGCCCACACCACATCCTGCCCCTATGTCCTCAACCCACACCACATCCTGCCCCTATGCCCTCAACCCACACCACATACTGCCCCCGCTCCCCTCATTCCACATCACATCCTGCCCCTGCCCCCTCAGTCCACACATCCTGCCCATGTCCCCTCAGCCCACACCACATGCTGCCCCTGCCCCCTCAGCCCACACCAAATCCTGCTCCTATGCCCTCAACCCACAACACATCCTTCCCCCGCCCCCTCAGCCCACACCACATCCTGCCCCTACCCCCTCAGCCCACACCACATCCTGCCCATGCCTCCTCAGTCCACACCACATCCTGCCCCCGCCCCCTCAGCCCACACCACATCGTGCCCCCGCCCCCTCAGCCCACACCACATCGTGCCCCCGCCCCCTCAGCTCACACATCCTGCCCCTGCCCACTCAGTCCATACCACATCCTGCCCATGCCCCCTCAGTCCACACAACATCCTGCCCCCGCCCCCTCAGCTCACACATCCTGCCCCTACCCCCTCAGCCCATACCACATCCTTCCCATGCCCCCTCAGTCCACACATCCTGCCCCTACCCCCTCAGCCCACACCACATCCTGCCCCTATGCCCTCAACCCACACCAATCCTGCCCCTATCCCTTCGACCCACACCACATCCTGCCCCCGCCCCCTCAGCCCACACCACATCCTGCCCCTATGCCCTCAACCCACACCAATCCTGCCCCTATCCCTTCAACCCACACCACATCCTGCCCCCGCCCCCTCAACCCACACCACATCCTGCCCCTATCCCCTCAACCCACACCACATCCAGCCCCCATCCCCCTCAACCCACACCACATCCTGCCCCCGCCCCCTCAACCCACACCACATCCTGCCCCCGCCCCCTCAACCCACACCACATCCAGCCCCCATCCCCCTCAACCCACACCACATCCTGCCCCCGCCCCCTCAACCCACAACACATCCTGCCCCCGCCCCCTCAACCCACACCACATCCTGCCCCCTGCCCCCTCAGCCCACACCATATCCTGCCCCTATGCCCTCAACCCACACAACATCTTGCCCCTATGCCCTCAGCCCACACCACATCCTGCCCACACATCCGGCCCACACATCCGGCCCACGTCCCCTCATTCCACATCACATCCTGCCCTATCCCCTCAGCCCACACATCCTGCCCATGTCCCCTCAGCCCACACCACATGCTGCCCCTGCCCCCTCAGCCCACACCACATCCTGCCCCCACCCCCTCAGTCCACACCACATCCTGCCCCCGCCCCCTCAGCTCACACCACATCCTGCCCCCACCCACTCAGCCCATACCACATCCTTCCCATGCCCCCTCAGTCCACACATCCTGCCCCTACCCCCTCAGCCCATACCACATCCTGCCCATGCCTCCTCAGTCCACACCACATCCTGCCCATGCCCCCTCAGCTCACACCACATCCTGCCCCTACCCCCTCAGCCCACACCACATCCTGCCCCTGCCCCCTCAGCACACACATCCTGCCCATGTCCCCTCATTCCTCACCACATCCTGACCCACCCCCTCAGCCAACACATCCATGTCCCCTCATTCCACACCACATCCTACCCCATCCCCTCAGCCCACACCACATCCTGCCCCCGCCCCCTCAGCCCACACCACATCCTGCCCCTATGCCCTGAACCCACACCTCATCCTGCCCCTGCCCCCTCAGCCCACACCACATCCTGCCCCATGCCCTCAATCCACACCACATACTGCCCCCGCCCCCCTCAGCCCACACCACATCCTGCCCCCGCCCCCTCAGCCCACACCACATCCTGCCCCTATGCCCTCAACCCACACCTCATCCTGCCCCTGCCCCCTCAGCCCACACCACATCCTGCCCCTATGCCCTCAATCCACACCACATACTGCCCCCGCCCCCCTCATTCCACACCACATCCTGCCCCCGCCCCCTCAGCCCACACATCCTGCCCCCCCTCAGCCCACACCACATGCTGCCCCTATGCCCTCAACCCACACCACATCCTGCCCATGCCCCCTCAGTCCACACCACATCCTGCCCATGCCCCCTCAGTCCACACATCCTGCCCCTACCCCCTCAGCCCATACATCCTGCCCATGCCCCCTCAGTCCACACATCCTGCCCCTACCCCCTCAACCCATACCACATCCTGCCCATGCCCCCTCAGTCCACACCACATCCTGCCCCCACCCCCTCAGCTCACACCACATCGTGCCCATCTCTGCAGCCCACACCTCATCCTGCCCATCCCCCTACCTTCTACCGCCATTCGCTCTCGAAGTTCCTGCTGTAGGCGGCTCTGTCGGTCTTCCAGCTCCAGCTCCCGGGCACTGCAGGACAGGACAAGCGAGGGTAACTTGAGTGGGGATCAACTCTCCACAACCCAGACTGGGAAGGAGTGCTCCTGCCTAGACAGGGTCTCTTCTGCTGGTTCCCTGAGCCAAGGCTAATGGCACATGGGTCCCAGCTCTACAAACACCTGCCCTGTCTACCAATGTCAGACAAAGCATGAGGACTGGAGGTCTTGGCATCACCTGGACCTCTTGTGAGCATCTGGTCCATGTCACCCTCAGGGACTTGAGGGCATCTGCCCCTTTTTACCCCTACCAAGGCCTCATGGGGGTCCTTCTCAGGGTCCTTGATTTCTTAAGCTATTGGCCTATCTCTCAACTCCCCCCTCCAGCGTTCTCAAGTAAACTTTCTTTTTCTTGGAGGCTGGGTGGTGGCACACCTAACCAGGAGCATATATCATCATGTGAAAGGATGCAGGTTTGAGCCTCTGCTCCCTACCTGCAGGGGGTCGCTTCACAAATGCAGAAGCAGGTCTGCAGGTGTCTATTTTAATCGCCCCCTAAATCCTGTCCCCTTTCCATTTCTGTCTGTTCTGTCCAATAAATGGAAATAAAGGCCACCAGGAGCAGTGGATTCATAGTGCTGGCACTGGGCCCCAATGATAAGCCTGGTGACAATAAAAAAAAAACAAACTTTCTTTTTCTTTCTTTATTGCCACCAGGGTTATCCAGCACTATGAATCTACTACTCTTGGTGGTCATTTTGTCCTTTTTCTTCTTATTTTTGAATCATCTTTATTTAGGGGGCTGGGCGGTAGCGCAGCAGGTTAAGTGTACATGGTGAAAAGTGCAAGGACCAGAGTAAGGATCCCGGTTTGAGCCCCAGCTCCCCACCTACAGGGGGGTTGCTTCACAGGTGGTGAAGCAGGTCAGCAGGTATCTATCTTCCTCTCTCCCTCTCTGTCTTCCCCTCCTCTCTCCATTTCTCTCTGTCCTATCCAACAACAATGACATGAATAACAACAGTAATAACCGCAACAATGATTAAAAAAAAAAAAAAAGAATTATCTTTACTTTTTTTGGCTAGAGACAGCCAGAAATTGAGAGGGAATGGGGATGATAGAGAGGAAGAGAGACAGAGACACCTACAACCCTGCTTCACCATTCTCAAAGCTTTCCCCCTACAGATAGGGGTTGGAGACTCAAACCTGGGTCCATGTGCACTGTAACATGTGCACTCAACCAGGTGTGCCAATACCTGTTCCCCCTTTTCTTTCTTTTATTTAATAAACACAGAAATAAACTGAAAGAGGAAGGAGAGACAGAAAGGGAGAGAGACAGAGAGACAACTGTATCCCTGCTTCACCACTTACGAAGCGTCCCCTCTACAGATGGGGCTGGGTTTGAACCCAGGTCCTTACACATGGTAATGTCTGTGCTCCATGGGTGCACCACCCCTGAATACAAGTCTTTCCTTCTCTCTTTTTTTGTGTGCCTTCAGGATTATTGTTGGGGCCCAGTGCCGGCACTATGAATCCACTGCTCCTGGCGGCCATTTTTTCCATTTTCTTTGACAGGACCAAGAGGAATTGAGAGAGGTGGGGAAGATAAAGAGGGAGGGAGAGAGAGAGAGAGAGAGAGAGAGACTCCTGCGGCCCTGCTTCACTGCTTGTGAAGTTTTCCTCCTATAAGTGGGGACCAGGGGCTTGAACCTGGATCTTCGCACAGGTCCTTGTGCTTAGTACTATGTGCGCTTAGCTGGGTGCAGAGCCCAGTCCCCTTTCTTTACACGAGACCCTCGCCCCTTCCTCTTTTCCACTGTTCTGTTGGAGGCCACTCACAAGATCATCAGCTCCGACTCGTAGCGCACCATGGCGTTCTTCTCCTGTACCAGCTTGAACCACTCCTGCATCAGTTTGGGGTCATCCTTCTTGCCCATGCCTGCGAGAGGAGGGGGTGTCAGGCCATGGTGGGGGGGAGCTGCCCACTGGCCCCAGCTGGCAGGGTCACCACACAGGGGCACGTGTGCATACAGAGCCGAGCAGGATGCTGCCGGAACACCCTGAGCCAGGCCCATGATTGCCTGCGGCTGCAGGGCAACCCCTGGACCCAGCCCTCTACCACTTGCATCCATTCTTTATTTGGCGCTTGCTCTGGCCTAGACTGCCTGCTTGAAGACCAGCCTGGAAAATAGGGTGTGTGTGTGTGTAGAAACTTCTAGAACCTCCCTCCCACCAAATCCTTGTAGTCTCACTTGTGCCCTTGGGCCTGGCACTCGAGCAGCACGTCACTTCCTGGCTAGGAGAGAACCTTCTTGGCAAATGCAAATCCTGCACATCTGTGTGTACACAGACCAGGGGTCTCCCCTCCTCTGGCCCCTGGGCCCCAACTGCTGGGACTGGGGGCTGGGTGCTTAGTCAGGTGCCCCCAGGAAACCCATGGTGGGGGGCTCCCAGAATCTGCATTAAGGTGGCCTGGCCCAACTGGAGGTCTGTATGGGAGTATGGGGGAAGGGTCTTTGGAGGGGTCAGAAGGAAGAAAGATGCCTTCTCCTTGGAGCATTCAAGAAGCCTGTGGACACGGTGTCAGCTGGCCAGAGGCAGAGACAGCCTTAGTGGGCCTCTGGGATGCTGGCACTAGTAGCCACTTGGAGCATGATGGGAAATTAAGGGGCTCTCTCAGAACAATGTCCACGTGGGACAGTTTGGCATCTGTGGGCTCCCTGAATCCCTGCCCTGGGCCCCAGGCTGAGACACACTGGAGGGCTGGGGAGACAGCATAGTGGTTGATACAAGTGACTTTCCTGCCTGAGGCTTTGAGGTCCCAGGTTCAATCCCCAGTACCACCATCAGCCAGAGCTGAGCAGGGTTCCAGTATTCTCTCTCTCTCTCTTCCTCTCTCCTTTTCCTGTATCTCTTATTAAAAATTAGTAATCAGTGGGCATACTGTACCAAAGACTGCCGAGAGGGTGTGAAAAGAGTCTTTGGGTGTTGATATGCCCATATGCCAACAACCATACAGTAAACCACTAACCCTCCCCCCCAATAAAATGAAATGAAAAGAATTAATATGGGGCCAGGTGGTGGCACACATGTTGCAATGCACAAGGACCTTGGTTCAAGCCCCCGGTCACCACCTGCAGATGGAACACTTGCGAGCGGTGAAGCAGGACTGTAGATGTCTCTCTCTTTTTTTTTTCTCTCTCTCTCTCCCACTCCCCTCTCAAGTATTCTGTCTCTATCTAGAATAAATAAAATATTAAAACCATTTAACATATAAATATATTAAATGTAAATATAAACGTGTGTGTGTGTGTGTGTGTGTGTGTGTGTGTGTGTGTGTAAATACTGCACTGGGAAGTGTCCGAAGGCTCTCTCTGCTTATGAATTTCTTGGAGGTCATGTTCCAGTGAAGCCCAGCCTCCCTGGATTCCCCCCCGCCCGGAAGGAGTGCCCCTCAAACACCAGCTTTCCAGTCACTGCTGGTCTACACTGTTTCCCACCCTGCCCCCATCCCTGCGCTCCTTCTGCTGATGGTGACACGGCCACTTGATGTCTTGGTGGGCTGAGCTCCGGAGAGGCAGGTAGAGTGCACAGGGGTGCATGGGGAGTGGGTGGGGTCGCCCCAGCCCTCCCCCCAGACATGGCTCAGCTCCATGCAGTCCTCCCTGCGCCTCTCTGCACAGCGGCCCGGCCATTGAAGATGGAGCTCCAGGCATGCAAGCAGCCCAGTGGGGGCCCCAGAGAGCCCTGGGATGGCTCTCCCTCCTCCCTGCCTCCTGGGGAGCAATGAAAGGGGACCCCACGCCCCCTCCCATGGGGGCATGAGACCCTGCTCATGAACTGCAGAGGAAGCCTTACAGCAGATGAGCAGCGGTGCAGGGTGAAGTGGTGAAGAGGGTGTGAGCACCATGGAGGGCAGGGGGGAGGTTAGCAAGGGTTAATGGGAACCACACACACCTCCCCCCCCCCCCCGCCCCCACCCGCATGCTGACTCCACTGGAGGAGAGTCACAGACTGCAAACCAACAGACCAACTGAGAAAACACACACACACACACAGCAAGACAACAGGGTGGAAACAGCTTTTTTTTTTTTGAGGGGGGTGTCATTCTGGAAAAGTCTTGCTAAGGCCAGTATTCCTTGACTACTCCCACACAATTGCTGCTGTCCAGCTCCCTGGCTCTGCTGTCTGAGACTGCAGGGCCCAGCCACAGATGGGGGGGTTGCAATGCCAGGGGTGGGGGGGCACACCAGAGGCTCTCTGCCCTCCCCTCCATGCCTTATCCTCCCCCCTACAATTGTCAAAGGGATACTGTGCCTTGTGAAGAAACTGCCACCTCCTCAGAGAATTCTGGGACAGGGTTTCTGGTGTCAGAGACAGCTGGGCTTTGGATCCCTGCTGGGGGGACTGTCACTGAGCCTCTCTGGGAGGCAGTGGGGGAGAGGGGAGGAGAAGGGGGCGGGTTACATTACCTTCCTGGACACAGCAAGGGCAGAAGGAGAGAGGTCTGCGCCGTGGAGTCCCGCCACTGGGCTCAACTTCAAAAAGGACCAGACAAGGGGAGAGGGGAGGAGGGGAAAGAGACAGAGAAAGACAAAAAAAAAAAAAAAAAGGAAAAAGAGGAGAAGGAATTTGGAAGTGGGAGGGGGGCAGGGAGGAGGTGAAATAAAAATACAAACAACAACAAGCAGAGGACAAAAGGCATAAAAAGTGAGAAAGGAACAACAGGAGGAAAAGAAAAAAAATACAAGAGATGGAAAAAGCAGGGACAAGGGGGACAAAGTCTACAAATGAGTCCTCCTTCCAGTAAGGACACAGAGGGACAAGCAGACCTGGGCACGGCTGGCAGGACCTAGTATGGGTGTGGTGCTCAGCATGGCACGCACTCCTGTCCCTCATGGGGGGCATCCTTATTGGGCGGGCAATGCCACAGATGCATGGCCAGATGGGAGGTTGCAGGGTAGGGGCTACTCAAAAAAGTGTCCAAGGAACTGACAGCATGAGAGGTGCAGCCAGTGCTGTTCCTATAAGTCCAAGTGATAGTCGGGGGGGGGGGGGTCACAAACCAAACCTGTCTTGTGTAGTGCACAAGGTGGCCAAACTAATGTTGGACAAGTGGGAGGCTCAGGAGGGGCTCTGTGGCCCCCAAGTCTGTGGATGCAACTACTCTTGGAGTGGTGTCATGCTAGGATGTGTATGGGGAAATGGATCTGCACAGAGGCCTCTTCTAGTTGTTGGCATCCCTATATCCCAATGTGCCAGGAGGGCCAGTCACCCCCTTTCCTTCTGCATCCCCCTATTTTCACAGAGGGATCCAATGCCACGGCTGGGGGAGGGAGGGGGGAGGAAGGGGGAGGAAGACTGCCACCACACTCGGACTGTCAGACCAAAAGGGGGTGAGCTGACAGGACATGCCCAAAACTCAGTCACATTGGCAGTGAGAGTCGTGAAGGGGGAGGGGTGACCAAGAGCAGACAGGTGCAATGAGCCAGCTCCAGACAGAGGGAGGCCTGAGGGAGAGGAGCTCAGCAAGGGACCATCACAGAACCACAGGGGCACACACAGGAGACAAGGAGCCCAGCAGAGAAGGCCTCAGGGACTGCAGGGGTGGCAGCAGAGCAGGACTTGAGAAAGAATCCAGTTTGGAGTCAACAGGTGGGTCAGACAGACGAGCGATTGATTGCCAGAGGGACCCTTCTCCTTTGCAACTGGGTGACTGTGGCTGCCACGTGTGCTCTTTCTCTGTAGCCGTTCACGGTGTTTTCTAGAACGTTGTGAGCCCGGGATTGTCCTACTCAGACATGACCATGACACCCTGAAGTTCTCGGGTACAGAGGATGACTTCGTCCCCCAAACATACCATCTGCCTTAGAGGGAGCCATGGCAACCACCCTTGCTTCAAGCTGCAGAGCCCAGAGGCCCGCAAGCTTGAGCAATGAATAGAGGACTAGAATCGTGAGCAGGAGGCCTCAAGTTCAACCCCCAGCATCCTGTGTGCCAAAGATATGATGCCTTGATTCTCTCATTAATAGATACACCTTCATGTCATAAACAAAAGTCTAAGGGGGCCGTGAGGTGGCGCACCCGGTTAAGGGTGAGGTGCAAGGACCTGCACAAGAATCTGGGTGTGAGCCCCTGGCTCCCCACCTGCAGCAGGGTGCTGGCACAGAGCTCCAGCTATAACTCTGGAGGCAAAAAAACAAAAACCGAACAAACAGAAAAAAGCCTGTTGCTCAGAATTCTCGTAAGGGGCCACAGAGATAGACAGCACAGTGGTAGCAAGTAAGATTTTCCTGCCTGAAGCTCTGAGGTCCCAGATTCAATTCCCAGCACCATCATCAACAGAGCTGAGCGGGGGCTTTGGTGTAGAAGAAGGAAAAAAAAAAACAACCCCACAATAACTCCTAGAAAATGCAATGGCTGGAAACAGCCTCACCCACCTCCTGGGCCTGATATTACAAACGACTAGGTAGTGGTGCAGCATGACTGTGTCCAGGCCGGCCACACTCTTTCCAATGGAGAAGACAACTGTGACAACACGTGATCCACATACACATCAGGAGGGAGGTGAGAATGTCTGGGCCTTGGCAAGGGGCCTGGCCAGCTGCCCAGTGTGTGGCTACAACTGTCTCCTACAGACTCCCTGATTTCCATCAGGTTTGCTACTTTTGCTGCCAGGGGGTAAAACATGGAAGCCATTCTATCTTCTTCTTTAGAGGCAAAGGGAAAAAGAGGAGGGGCCGGGGAGACACACACACACACACACAGATTGAGGGAGAGAGGGCCTATCACTGAAGTTTCCTTGAAGATTTTATTTATTTATTAATGAGAAAGACAGGCAGAAAGAAAAAGACAGAGAGAGAGAGAGAAAGAAAGAACCAGACATCACTTTGGTACATGTGCTGCCAGGGATTGAACTCAGGACTTTATACTTGACAGTCCGGTCTTTATCCACCGGGCCACCTCCTGGATCACATTTAAAACATTTCTTTCTTCTTTTTTAAAAAATATTTATTTATTCATGAAAGATACAGGAGAGAGAAAGAACCAGATATCATTCTGGTACATGTGCTGCTGGGGATCGAACTCGGGACCTAATGCTTAAGAGTCTAGCACTTTATCTACTGCCCCAACTCCAAGACCACACTTTAACATTTTATTGGACAGAGACAGAGAAAAATCTATAGGGGAGGAGGAGAGAGACAGAGAGACACCTGTAGCCCTGCTTCACACCTGAGAAGCTTTCACCCTGAAGGTGGGGACCAGTGGCTTGAACCCTGGTAACGTGTGCTATACTGGGTGAACCACCATCCGGCTCAAAGTTCAGTAGTTCTAAGAGCCAAGGTGCTGTCAAACTTATGGTTCTGATGTAAGTTTTTTTTCTTGTTTCACATACAATAAATAGATAAACTAAAACTAGGGTTCTTTTTAGATCCATTTATTTACATATATACTTAATATTTATTTACTTATTTATTTTCAAATATTTTAAAAATATTTTTTATATTTATTTATTTCTCCTGTTTGTTGCCCTTGTTGCTTTTTATTGTTGTAGTTATTATTGTTGTTATTGATGCTGTCGTAGTTAGATAGGACAGAGAGAAATTGAGAGAGAAGGGGAAGACAGAGAGTGGGAGAGAAAGACACCTACAGACCTGCTTCACCGCCTGTGAAGCGACTCCCCTACAGGTGGGGAGCCCGGGGCTCAAACTGGGATCCTTACGCCAGCCCTTGCTCTTCGTGCCAGGTGCGCTTAATCCTACCGAGCGACTCGTATTTATTTTTATCTAGAGCACTGCTCAGCTCTGACTCACTGTGGTGCTAGGGATCGCACCTGGGACCTCATAGCCTCAGGCATGGAAGTCTTCTGTATAAACCACTATGCTACCTACCCCTAGCCTTCCAGTTCATTAATTTCATTTAAATTAATTTTATTATTTTTAAAATATCTATTTATTCCCTTTTGTTGCCCTTGTTGTTTTATTATTGTTGTTGTCATTGCTGTCATCGTTGTTGGATAGGACAGAAAGAAATGGAGAGAGCAGGGGAAGACAGAGAGGGGGAGAGAAAGAGAGACACCTGCAGAACTGCTTCACCGCCTGTGAAGTGACTCCCATGCAGGTGGGGAGCTGGGGGCTCGAACCGGGATCCTTACACCTATCCTCGCACTTTGCAGTCACGTGTGCTTAACCCGCTGCACTATTGCCCGATTCCTTATTATTTATTGCCACCAGGCTTATCACTGCTTAGGCTTGGTGCTGCTCCGAAGGCCATTCCCATCCCTTTTTCTTTTCCCATTTTTTTCCTTTTAAGATAGGACAGAGAGAAATTGAGAGAGGAGGAGGAGCTAGAGAGAGGGACAGCAAGACAGACATCTACAAACCTGCTTCATTGCTTATAAAGTGTCCCCCTGCAGGTGGGGAGCGGGAGCTTGAACCTGAGTCCTTGTGCTTGGTAATAAGTGCCGCTGACATCACCAAGTCAATGCTGGGTGGTGCTTGGCATAAGCACGGTACTTGCTAGTGCCAGGGCTTTCTCACAACTGTCACTTTGTCTTGGGGGCGGTGCTCCCGGGCAGGTATTAGTCTGTATCTTCACCTTCAGATGAGGCAGCGGCTAAGTGCAACACAGCCTGGCTGAGACCCTGCTCCGGACCAAGAGAGGGCCCCGGAGCCCTGCAGCTTCACAAGTGGTCAAACAGTCTTTCTGTCTTTCTCCCTCTCTATTACTCCCTTCCCCCTTCATTTCTGGCTGTCTTTATCCAACAAATAAATAAAGATAATAAGATGAGTAGGGCACCTAAGTAAAAACCCTGTGGTGAGGGGGAGGGTAGACATTTGGCTTCCCGGGGCAGTGGGGGTGGGGTGGGGGGGTGGTTGTGTGGGGATACAGTCTTTTGGTGGTGGGAATGGTGTCTATGTACACTACTATTAAATTGTAGCCATATAAATCACTATTTAATATGAGAGGGGAAAAATTGATTGTATGTCTCAAACTTTTAAAAACACAGACTGAGTCTTTTTAATACATAGGCTGAGTGTTCGATATGGTGACTCTCTCAAAAGCCTAGACCAAGGAGAACAGAAGCAACCGGTAGCACAGCTATATACAAGATGTTGGGTATTATACAGCAGATCCTAACAAAGGGACTTTTCAAAGTTAACCCAATCACCAAATAATGTGATGATAACAATAACTCTTCATTGTCTTTTTGAACCCTAAGACAGCAGGAACCTCACATTTTCACTATAGAGCCTATATTTTCCCCAGTCCTAGAACCTTAGGGTGGGGCACACTTTCCTGCATGCTTCTTTCAATTCATACAAATAATATTGTATCCACCGATCACAACCTAATCAAGGCAACGAGTGCCACCTCAGCATGCTTCACTTCAGACTGTGTCCAGAGACTTCAGGTGTGGAATGACAACCCTTCAACTTCATTACTCGGGTGAGACCTTCCCTTTCATAGTATTCTCTAATTCCATCCCAGGTGGTTCACTTCCTAACAAAGTCCCAAAACCTAGATATAGACCAGGTCCCCTGAGATAGAGCATATGTTCACACGTATCCATAAACTAGGGCAAAATATATACCTGAAAGCAAAAGTACACAATAGTCTGCAGTGAGTTACCCCCAACACTTCATCTGCACTATTCCAGCCTTTTCCATGATTGTTCAACAATTTGTTTGGCTTTGTATGTTAACTCTCTTTTCAGCCACCAGGTTCCAGATGCCATCAGGATGCTTGGCCAGGCTTCCCTGACAGACGACCCCACCAGTATGTCCTGGAGCTCCGCTTCCCCAGAGACCCACCCTACTAGGGAAAGAGAGAGGCAGACTGGGAGTATGGATTGACCAGTCAACACCCATGTTTAGCGGGGAAGCAATTACAGAAGCCAGACCTTCCACCTTCTGCAACCCATAATGACCTTCGGTCCATACTCCCAGAAGGATAAAGAATAGGAAAGCTATCAGGGGAGGGGATGGGATATAGAGATCTGGTGGTGGGAATTGTGTGGAGTTGTACCCCTCCTATCCTACAGTTTTGTTAATGTCCTCTTTTAAAAAAAGATAATAAGATTTTTTTTTTTTAAAAGGAAGAAATCTGAGAGTGGTTGTTTCAGTTGGGGAGACAGAAGCCAGGAAACTGAGTCTCACCTTCTTAAGGCTAGAGACACGTCCCTTGCTGTGTTTCTCAACCCAAACCAAAAACGTGGCCCAGAGCTGTAAGTGCCTGACTCCACCCCAGACACGTGATTCATCCTCCTGCTGCAGCCTAGAAAACACCGCCAAGATCAAGAGTGGAGCCTGGTTCCTTCTGCAGGAACCACCAAGAAGTGCCCTCAGTCTGGGGAGTGCAGCCTTCTGCAAGCTGCATCTGTCTGCTAGATCCAGCACATGTGTGAAAGGTCATTCACAGGTCAGCAGAATGGCTCCCTTGGGCCCAGGCTGGAGCTCCTCCCCCACTGCCTTGAAGGAACTTCTGTGCTCTGTGGTCAGTCTCTCTCTAAATTAAAGAAAGAAAAAACAAAGGAGGAAAGAAAGGAAGAAAATGATAGCAAGAAGAAAGGTAACCTGGGAACTGAAATAAAAAGCTATCAGTGGGGCTGGACGGTAGCACACCTGGCTAAGCACACATATTACCATGCTCAAGGACCCGGGTTCAAGCCCCCACTCCCTACCTGCAAAGGAGTGACATGTCACGTGCAGTGAAGCAGGGCTGCAGGTGTCTCTCCTTCTCTCTCCTTCTCTATCTCCTCTCCTCTTAATTTCTCTGTGTTGTATCAGATAAAAAGGAAAAAGTGGAGGGGAAGACAGAGAGGAGGAGAGAAAGACAGACACCTGCTGACCTGCTTCACCATTTGCAAAGCGACCACCCTCCAGGGTCATTGCTTGGGCTCAGTGCCTGCACCGGGATGCATTGGATCGACCTTCTCGTGGTGCATCCCAGAAGAATTCTAGTCGCTCAGATTCGACTTCCGAAGGCGGAGCTACGAGCAGCAGATCGCTTTCTCTCCTCTCCTCTCCCCTCCCCTCCCCTCCCCTCCCCTCCCCTCCCCTCCCCTCCCCTCCCCTCCCCTCCCCTCCCCTCCTCTCTCCTCTCCTCTCCTTTCCAGTCCCGGATCAACTAGGAATACCAAAGGAAACCACCCGGACCAAAACAAGACAGGACTAGAATGACCACAGGAAATCAGTAAATCACCCGTGAGTACAAACACGTGTGGCTGGTGACAGAGAGGAGAGAGGGGCCTAAGGAGAGATTAAGTGGCTGCTAACAGTTCAGCAGTTTATCAGTGGAGATACCACCTCCAGTCTGCTCCACAACAAGGGGACAGCTGAAGGGAGGAAAGGACTCCCCAGAGACTCACCAAGTGCAACTCTGAGTCTCCATTGCTACTACCCTCAGAATCTGGAGCAGCAACAGGGAGGGACACCAGGGGACAGAGATCTAACCGGGAAACTCAGGAGAAGACCTATACCTTGGTGGCATAGCTGAGGGGCTGTGAAAGTCTCTTTGCATAACCACTAGATTATCTCTGCCACACCCTGCTTTATCTCTTGGTCAGGAGTCAGTGATTAAGCTAAGAAGCCTATTGATAGTTTAAAAGCCCTCAGGCTCCCATAGCCTACAGGGAAGGAAAAAAAAGAGGCTTTTACGCCACTGAGCTCCAACTCAGGGATTGAAAAAACTGTTAACATATATAAAATGGTTAAAACAACAAGAAAAAATATTGGAGACTCGAACCAGGACAAGAGTCCAGCTAAAAGTCCTCCAGAGGGTGAAGCACAAAACAACGAGTTCAACATCCAAACATTAGCTAAGGAAATAATAATAGGAGTGAGTAAAGAATTTGAAAAAATTGTAATCAGAAATGCAGGAACAACAAATGAGAAAATGGAAGAAAATTCTAATTATCTCATGGTTATTAGAGAGTTGAAAGCTGAAATCGCTGAGCTAAGAAGGCAACTAGCTGAACAAGCTAAAACAGTATCAGAGCAGGGCAACAAAATAGATGAACTCCAGAAAGCAGTAGAGGGCAGAGAGAATAGAATCTATGAGGCTGAAGACAGAATTAGCAAGACTGAGGATGAATTAGAGACAACTAAAGAAGAAGTAAGAGATCTCAAAAAGAGATTCAGAGATACTGAAAACAACAAAGAGTCCTATGGGATGACTTCAAAAGAAACAATATACGCATTATTGGCTTACCAGAGGAAGAAAGAGAAGGGGAGGAAGAAAGCGTTCTCCAGGCCATAATAGCTGAAAACTTCTCTAGTCTAGACAACACCAAAGACATAAAGATTCAAGAAGCCCAGAGGGTCCCAAACAGAATTAACCCAGACCTAAAGACACCAAGACATGTAATACTTCGATTGGAAAGGAATAAGGATAAAGAAAGGATCCTCAAGGCTGCAAGAGAAAAACAAAGAGTCACCTACAAAGGAAAACCCATAAGATTAGCAGCAGACTTCTCCATACAAACACTACAGGCCAGAAGAGAATGGCAAGATATCTATCGAGTGCTCAATGAGAAAGGCTTTCAGCCAAGAATACTATATCCTGCTAGACTGTCATTCAGACTAGATGGAAGCATCAAAACCTTCTCAGACAAGCAACAGCTGAAGGAAGCAACCATCAGCAAGCCTGCCCTGAAAGAAGTTCTGAAAGGTCTCCTATAAACAACCAGACCACCATAAATAGGACATATATCAAAACACTCTAAAACTCAACAAGAATGGCGTTAAAATATCTTCAATCTTTGATATCAATAAATGTCAATGGCCTGAATTCACCTATTAAAAGACACAGAGTAGGAAGATGGATCAGAAAACACAACCCAACAATATGTTGTCTACAGGAAACTCACCTAACTCAACAAGACAAACACAGACTTAAAGTGAAAGGATGGAAAACTATCATACAAGCCAATGGCCCACAAAAAAGGGCAGGAACAGCTATTCTCATATCTGACATGATAGACTTTAAAATAGATAAGATTAAAAAAGATACTTAATGCTCAGAGGATCAGTCAATCAAGAGGACTTAACAATTATTAATATCTATGCACCCAATGAGAAGCCATCTAAATACATCAAACTTCTACTGAAAGAGCTACAGCAATATATTAACAGTAACACAATCATAGTAGGGGACTTCAACACCCCACTATCTCAACTTGACAGATCATCCAGGAAGAAAATCAGTAAAGACATAAGGGAGCTAAATGAAGAGATAGATAAACTAGAACTATTGGACATTTTCAGAGTCAGTCATCCCAAGAAACTGGAATACACATTTTACTCAAATCCATATGGATCATTCTCAAGGATAGACCATATATTAGGCCACAAAGACAGCATCAGCCAATTCAAGAGCATTGAAATCATCCCAAGCATCTTTTAAGACCACAGTGGAATTAAACTAACACTTAACAATCAACAAAAGATTAGTAACAGTCCCAAAATGTGGAAGCTCAATAGTACACTTCTTAACAACTTCTGGGTCAAAGAGGAAATCAAGGAAGAAATCAAAATGTTTCGAGAGTTCAATGAAAATGAAGACACAAGCTATCAAAATATTTGGGACACAGCTAAAGCAGTCCTAAGAGGGAAGTTCATAGCTATACAAGCACACATTAGGAAACAAGAAAAGGCACAAATAAACAGCCTGATTGCACATCTTAAAGACCTAGAAGAAGAACAACAAAGGAATCCTAAAGCAACCAGAAGGACAGAAATCACTAAAGTTAGGGCAGAAATAAATAACATTGAGAATAGGAAAACCATACAAAAGATCAATGAAAGTAAATGTTGGTTCTTCGAAAAAGAGTAAACAAAATCGACAAACCTTTAGCCAGACTCACAAAACAAAAAAGGGAGAAGACCCAAATAAATCGGAAAGTAAATGAAGGAGGAGATATCACCACAGACACTGCAGAAATTCAACATATCATGCGAGGCTTCTATGAACAACTATATGCCACCAAGCTAGAGAACCTGGAAGAAATGAATGATTTCCTAGATACCTACCAACTTCCAAAACTAAGTAAAGAGGAAGTGGATAACATGAACAGGCCCATCACAGCTAATGAAATTGAAACAGTTATCAAAACTCTCCCCCAAAATAAAAGTCCTGGACCAGATGGTTTTACAAATGAATTCTACAAAATTTTCAAAGAAGAACTAATACCTCTACTTTTAAAAGTCTTCCAGAAGATTGAAGACACTGGAATACTCCCTGCCAGCTTCTATGAAGCCAACATCACCCTGATACCAAAAGCAGACAGGGACACAACCAAAAAAGAAAACTACAGACCAATATCTCTGATGAACATAGATGCGAAAATATTGAACAAAATTCTAGCCAACCGGATACAGCAGTATATCAAAAAGATTGTTCATCATGACCAAGTGGGGTTTATCTCAGGCATGCAAGGTTGGTTTAATATACGTAAATCAATCAATGTGATCCACCACATCAACAAAAGCAAGACCAAAAACCACATGGTCATATCAATAGATGCAGAGAAAGCCTTTGACAAAATACAGCATCCCTTTATGATCAAAACACTACAAAAAATGGGAATAGATGGAAAATTCCTGAAGATAGTGGAGTCTATATATAGCAAACCTACAGCCAACATCATACTCAATGGTGAAAAACTAGAAGCATTTCCCCTCAGATCAGGTACTAGACAGGGCTGCCCACTATCACCATTACTATTCAACATAGTGTTGGAAGTTCTTGCCATAGCAATCAGGCAGGAAGGAGCAAGGAATTAAAGGGATACAGATTGGAAGAGAAGAAGTCAAACTCTCCCTATTTGCAGATGACATGTAGTATACATGGAAAAACCTAAGGAATCCAGCAAGAAGCTTTTGGAAATCATCAGGCAATACAGTAATGTGTCAGGCTATAAAATTAACATTCAAAAGTCAGTGGCATTCCTCTATGCAAACACTAAGTTAGAAGAAACTGAAATCCAGAAATCGGTTCCTTTTTCTATAGCAACAAAAACAATAAAATATCTAGGAGTAAACCTAACCAAATCAGTGAAAGACTTATATATTGAAAATTATAAGTCACTACTCAAAGAAATTGAAAAAGACACAAAGAAGTGGAAAGATATTCCATGTTCATGGGTTGGAAGAATTCACATCATCAAAATGAATATATTACCCAGAGCCATCTACAAATTTAATGCTATCCCCATCAAGATCCCAAGCACATTTTTTAGGAGAATAGAACAAATGCTACAAATGTTTATCTGGAACCAGAAAAGACCTAGAATTGCCAAAACAATCTTGAGGAAAAAGAACAGAACCGGAGGCATCACACTCCCAGATCTCAAACTGTATTATAGGGCCATTGTCATCAAAACTGCTTGGTACTGGAACATGAACAGACACACTGACCAGTGGAATAGAACTGAGAGCCCAGAAATGAGGCCCCACACCTATGGACATCTAATCTTTGACAAAGGGGCCCAGACTATTACATGGGGAAAGCAGAGTCTCTTCAACAAATGGTGTTGGAAACAATGGGTTGAAACATGTAGAAGAATGAAACTGAATCACTGTATTTCACCAAATACAAAAGTAAATTCCAAGTGGATCAAGGACTTGGATGTTAGACCAGAAACTATCAGATACTTAGAGGAAAATATTGGCAGAACTTTTTTCCGCATAAATTTTAAAGACATTTTCAATGAAACGAATCCAATTACAAGGAAGACTAAGGCAAGTATAAACCTATGGGACTACATCAAATTAACAAGTTTCTTCACAGCAAAAGAAACCACTACCCAAATCAAGAGACCCCTCACAGAATGGGAGAAGATCTTTACATGCCATACATCAGATAAGAGTTTAATAACCAACATATATAAAGAGCTTGCCAGACTCAACAACAAGACAAAAAATAACCCCATCCAAAAATGGGGGGAGGACTTGGACAGAATATTCAGTACAGAAGAGATCCAAAAGGCCAAAAAACACATGAAAAAATGCTCCAAGTCTCTGACTGTCAGAGAAATGCAAATCAAGACAACAACGAGATATCACTTCACTCCTGTGAGAATGTCATACATCAGAAAAGGTAACAGCAGCAAATGCTGGAGCGGGTGTGGGGTCAAAGGAACCCTCCTGCACTGCTGGTGGGAATGTCAATTGGTCCAACCTCTGTGGAGAACAGTCTGGAGAACTCTCAGAAGGCTAGAAATGGACCTACCCTATGACCCTGCAATTCCCCTCCTGGGGATATATCCTAAGGAACCCAACACATCCATCCAAAAAGATCTGTGTACAGATATGTTCTTGGCAGCACAATTTGTAATAGCCAAAACCTGGAAGCAACCCAGGTGTCCAACAACAGATGAGTGGTTGAGCAAGTTGTGGTATATATACACAATGGAATACTACTCAGCTGTAAAAAATGGTGACTTCACCGTTTTCAACCGATCTTGGATGGACCTTGAAAAAATCATGTTGAGTGAAATAAGTCAGGATGAATATGGGATGATCTCACTCTCAGGCCGAAGTTGAAAAACAAGACCAGAAAAGAAAACACAAGTCGAACCTGAAATGGAATTGGAGTATTACACCAAAGTAAAAGACTCTGGGGTGGGTGGGTGGGTGGGGAGAATACAGGTCCATGAAAAATGATGAATGAAATAGTGGGGGTTGTATTGTTAAATGGGAATCTGGGGAATGTTATGCATGTTCAAACTATTGTATTTACTATTGAATGTAAAGCATTAATTCCCCAATAAAGAAATAAATTATTAAAAAAAAAAAAAAAGGAAAAAGTGGCCACCAGTTGTGGTAGGTCTGTACTGCCAGCACTAAGCTCCATTGACAACCTTGGTGGTAACATTAATAAAAAATATATGTGTAGGGGGTCGGGCAGTAGCGCAGCGGGTTAAGTGCACATGGCACAAAGTGCAAGGACCCACATAAGGATCCTGGTTCGAGCCCCAGGCTCCCCACCTGCAGGGGAGTCGCTTCACAAGCGGTGAAGCAGGTCTCCAGGTGTCTATCTTTCTCCCCTGCCCTGTCTTCCCCTCCTCTCTCCATTTCTCTCTGTCCTGTCCAACAATGAATGACATCAACAATAACAATAATAACCACAACAAGGCTACAACAACAAGGGCAACAAAAGGGGAAAAAAATGGCCTCCAGGAGCAGTGGATTCATGGTGCAGTCACTGAGCCCCAGCAATAACACTGGAGGCAAAATAAACACACACACACACACACACACACACACACACACACACACACACACACACACACGCTTGTGCATGCAGTCTGGGAGGCAGTGCAGCGGATAAATTGTTAGATTCTCAAGCATAAGATCCTGAGTTCAATCTCTAGTATCTCATGTACCAAGAGATACTCTGCTTCTTGCTCACTGTATTTTGTTAATAATTTTTTTAAAGGTATTAGTGGGTGGGGGAGATAGCATAATGGTTCTGCAAAGAGTCTCTCATGCCTGAGGTTTCAAAGTCCCAGGTTCGGCCCCTTGTATTAGCATCAACCAGATGTGAGCCGAGATATGATTTTTTAAAAGTTATTGGTAAATCCAGTTGCAGTGTGAGAACGGGAGCTGGGCAGGATGAGAGGTGCACCAAGCTGTCCCCCCGCCCCGAGTTCCTGAAAGTCTTGTGATATGGCTGAGAAAGAAAAAGTGTGTCTTTTTCCTATTCAGGGTATATTCGAGCTCAGAAGCCAAGTGGAAGTCAGAGCCAAGAAGGGTCTCTTCCCTGCAGGCAGGATTTTGCACAAGCAGAAGTGGGATCAGAATGTATGCTGGGGCGCCACTCAGATTCTTGGGCAGGAGGTGAGTACTGGGCATCAGGAGGGAAGTGGCTGGGCAGGGTCATTTGGAGGCTCTACAGGCCTGCTGTCTTATACGGCTGGGAAGACCGCACAGTGGTGCTGCAAAAAGGCTCTCATTCCTGAGACTCTGAGGTCTCAGGTTCAATCCCCAGCATCATCAGAAGCCAGAGCTGAGCAGGGCTCTGTTAAAAACAAACCAACCAACCAAACCAAATACAAAACAAACAAACAAAAAAACTCACCCCAAAATTAAAAAAAAAACTACCCTACAGTGTTCATTGTGAAGTTGTAAAATCCTGCTATTCTATAATGTTTGCCAGATTCTAAGTTTCTGGCTGCTCCAGCTTGGTGTCTGGGACATGACCAGTATTTTCATGAAGGACACGCAGCTTTACAGGCAGAAACTTCTGGAAGCATGTGCCAGATTGATGCTCTGTTTCTGTTTCTCTCTCTCTCTCATGTCAAGAAGTGAATAAGATATTTAAGAAAGAAGAAAATGAAAGTGAAGGCAAAATAAAAAAAGACGCGCGTCAGAGCGGAGAACGCACGCATGTACATGCAAACAGACACAGACACACACGTACGACCGGTGGGAACTGTCAAGGCCCTTTAAGAGAGCCAGGCTAATGCTCCAGTAAGGCGAGAAGCCCAAGTCTACATGCCTCCCCCCCCCCCCCGCCCCCCGCACTGAAACGAAGAAGAGGAGCTCAGACAGGAGACTGGGGAGGGAGGGATGTGAGCAGGGTAGGCTTTGTGCCAACTCACCACCAACAATAAGAGAATGATTTCTAATCTCCCCTCTTTTTTCTTTTGTTTGAGAGACAGAAAAAAAAAAGAGGGGGAGAGAAAAGAGATTCAGAGAGAGACTGTTGTGGGAGCCAGGACTAAATCTGGGTTATACACAAGACAAGGCAGCACACTATCCAAGTGAGCTATTTGTTGTTTCTGAAACTTGTGTTCACATGTGTACACACCAAGCCATCCCCCATCTGTCTTTTTTTTTAATATTTATTTATTTATTCCCTTTTGTTGCCCTTGTTTTATTATAGTAGTAATTATTGTTATTGATGGCGTCATTGTCGTTGGATAGGACAGAGAGAAATGGAGAGAGGAGGGGAAGACAGAGAGGAGTGAAGCGACTCCCCTGCAGGTGGGGAGCCGGGAGCTCGAACCGGGATCCTTACGCTGATCCTTGTGCTTTGCACCACCTGCGCTTAACCCACTGCGCTACCGCCCGACTCCCCCCACCCCCCATCTGTTTCTTTTCCTTTCAAAGTAAGAGGCAGAGAGGCAAAAAGAAGGAAAGAGTGAAAGAGACCATGGCACTGAAGCCCCCTTCAATGCAGTGAAGCCCAGGCTCTACCCTGGGTCCTGCCCTTGGTACAGAGGTGGGAGCTGTTGCACCAGACCCGTGTTTCCTTCCTTCCCCCCGTGAGACATGCACACGCTTCTGGTGTTTGGACACTAGGCAGCAGGTGCATCTATCAACCACTGATGGCTGTTCAGCAGAGGCCGGGCTGTTATCTAGATCAGGGTGGGGCATGCCCCCGGCCATATTCAACCTGTGAGATGGAAATCCTCTGGGTTGGTTCCATCAAGGCTGCCGACGTTTCTTTCCATAGCACGGCTCAGTGCTCATTTTTAAGTCGATAACTTTCTATGGCTCACAAGTTATGTCACAAATATCCAAGGGCCCTCGGCAGAAAAGGCTTCCCCACCCCTGAGGAAGGGGGGTCAGGGGTGTGGTCAGTGTGTCACCCAGTGCTCCATTCCTAGCACCTGCTCCCCCCCCCCTCCCCAGATAAAGACAAAACAGATTTCTATGCAACTACACATCCAGGCTAGGGAAGAGGGCTGGAGTGGTGGGCAGGCAAACTGGGGGCCCTTCCTGTCCAGCCTGAGGCTCGGCATGCATCTGCTCCAAGGTTCCTCTGGAAAACACAAGGCTAAGCCACGTGATAGGAGTGTCTTTACTCCCAATGCACCAGAGTCCCTGGGAGCTTGATCTTACACACGAGAGACAGAAGGACAGACAGGGTTTTGGGGGGCGGGGGCTGGGTGGCATGTAGGGATATCATGTGGTCTGTTTGAGGGGATGGAGGAATGGGGCATCAAAATTCTACAGAGGCCAGTCAGTGGTGCGCCTGGTTGAGTGCACATGGACCCAGGTTCAAGCCCCTGACCCCTACCTGTCGGGGGGAAGCTTTGCAAGTGGTGAAGAGGGCGACAGGTCTCTCTCTCTCCTTCCCTTTCAATTTCTGTCAATTAATTTTTTTTAAATATAGAATTCTACATGTTAGGCTCTAAATCCCTTTGTATCTTTCTATCTCTTAGAGATTGTGTGTGTGTGTGTGTGTGTGTGTGTGTGTGTGTGTGTGTGTGTGTGTGTGTGAAAGAGACAACAGCACCAAAGCTTCCTCCAATGCAGTGGAGGCTGGGCTTGAAGCAGGGTCCCACACATGGGAAAACTAGTCCATTAGTCAAGTGAGATATCTCACTGGCTCTAGACTTCAAAAGGGATGACTTTCCCACACAAATAGTAATTCCAAGTGCTCTGAGAACAGGAACAGCAGACGAATAGTGGGACGGTATCTGTTCTCCTCCTGGGTCCTGAACAGAAAGGGCTGTGACATGCAGGTACAGGATTGAGTCCTCGAGAACAGACATTCTAGGCCTCCCTGGGGGGAAGGGAGGGGGTTGCTGAAGGGCCTGGAGGGTGGGCAGGCCTCTGTGTGGGGGAGCAGTCATAACCCATTGGGGAGAGAGGAAGTGTTGAGGTGGTGGGAACCCAGCACAGAGGTTACAGGGTGCTTGGTACTGGGTCTCTTTCACAACTGAGGAGACGCACTGAGTTTCTCTTTCATAGTCAACACACACACACACACCAGGATCTCTCAGTGTCTGAAATCTGAACCATTAGCTGGAGTCCCAGGACAAAGAAGCAAAAACAGTCTAGTGCATGTCACCAGTCAGGCTGTGGGTGGGGTAAGGCAGACAAACTGTGCTGGAGGTGCCAGGTAGTGGCACACCCTGCAGAGTGCAGAGGTCACTGTGTACAAGGACCCAGGTTCAAGCCCCTAGTCGCCACCTGCAGGGGTGGGGGGGCATTTTCACAAATGGTAAAGCAGTGCTATAGGTCTCTCTCTACTCCCACCTTACATCTCAATTCTCTCTGTCCCACCAAATCAAATAAAAATAAAACATTGGGTTGTTGGCAAGTCATGACATATTTTCATTTTTTAACATAATATTTTCCCTCTAAACATTTGTATTATTTTTATTTACTTATTGGATGGAGAATAGCCAGAAATCGAGAGGGAAGGGGGAGATAGAGAGGAGGAGCGGGAGAGAGACACCTGCAGCCCTGCTTCACCACTCGCAAAGCTTTCCCCCTGCAGGTTGGGACTGGGGTCTCGAATCTGAACCTGAGTCCTTACGCACTGTAATAGGTGCGCTCAACCAGGTGCACCATCACCCGGCCCTGACATATTTTTCTTTTCTTTTCTTTTTTTTTCATCCAGGGTTATTGCTGGGGCTCAATGCTTGCACTACAAACCCACTGCTCCTGATGGCCATCTTTCCAACTTATTATTATTATTATTATTATTTTAGATAGGACAGAGAGAAATTGAGACGGGAGGGGAAACAGAGAGAGCGAAAGACACCTGCAAACCCACTTCACTGCTAGTAAAGCAACCCCACTGAAGATGGGGACCCGGGGGCTTGAACCGGGATCCTTATGTGGGTCCTTCAGCTTTGTACTGTGTGTTTAGCCTGGTGTGCCACCCCCACCCCCCATGGTGCAGGGGACTGAACCTGGGACTTTGGAGCCTCTGTTGCGCCACCTGCGCTTAACCCGCTTCGCTACCGCCCGACTCCTGGCAGTAGACTTTCTTTGCATAACCATTACACAACCTGCCCCTGCTGACGTTATTTTTCTATACAGAAATGCATCATGACTTTTATTTATTGACAACTCAATAAATAAAAAAGGGGGGGTGCTGGGCAGTGGCACACCTGGTTGAGTGCACATGTTACAATGTGCAAGGACCTGGGTTCGAGCCCTTGGTCCCCACCTGTAGGGAGAAAGCTTTGAGAGTGGTGAAGCAGGGCTGCTGGTGTCTCTCTGTCTCTCTCCCTATCACCTCCTTCCCTCTTGACTTATGGCTATCTCTATCCAATAAATGAAGATAATAAAAAAATTAAAAAAACATTTAAAAAAAGAAGAAGAAGAAAGAGAGGAAGAAGAGGAGTCAGAAACACCTAGCAATGAGGCAGTCCCTCTGGACAGTGCTTTGCCATGTATGCAACCCAGGCTTGAGCCCGTCCCCCACCTCACTGGAGGAACTTTTGGTGCTATGGTTTCTTTCATTCTTTCCCTGCTTTTTTGCTTATATTTAAAAAAGAAGCAAGAAGAAAAGAAAGAGAGAGAGAGAGAGATGGAGGAAGGAACGCCACAGGGCCCACGAGATTGCCACGTGAGTGGCCAGAGTCTCAGGTGGGGGGAGGGGGGCGGCGACATGATTAAAGGCCTGAGCTCTGGCGGGTCCTCAGTTTTCACACGCTGAGGCACTTCCAGCAGTGACACACAAGGTCTCCCCAGGGTGTTATGGAGGCAGGAGAGCAGCTGGGGGCTCCAGAGGTGGGGGGCAGGGGTGGGTACGTGGCCTGTAAGCACCAGCCCTTTTACAGCATCAGCTAGTGCCAGAACGGTCGTCCCTCCATGCTGAGAGGTGGGGTTCTCCTGGTTCCTGAGCCAGACACCCCCAAGCTGAACACTGGGGCTCAAGGCCCTCGAGGATCCCTGACCACACAGCACTGGCTTCCCTCCAATAGGAGCGACCGGGTCAGGGCGAGAAAGTGGCTCTCTGAAAGGATGGGGTTGTGGTAGAAAATGGGAGAGGGCCAGGTGGTGGCGCACCTGGTTAGCGCTCACATTGCAGTGCTTAAGGAACCAGGTTCAAGACCCTGGTCTCCACCTGCAGGAGGAAAGCTTCACAAGTGGTGAAGCAGGGCTGCAGGTGTCTATCTGTCTCTCCCCTCTCAATTTCTGTCTCTATCCGGTAATAATAACAACAACAACTAGTACACTTGGGGCCAGATGGTGGCACACCTGGCTGAGCGCACATGTTACAGTGTACAAGGATCTGTGTTCAAAACCCTGGTCCCCACCTGGAGGGGGAAAGCTTTGCGAGTGGTGAAGCAGGGCTGCAGGTGTGTGTCTGTGTGTGTCTCTCTCACCCCCTTCCCTCTCCATTTCTGGCTGTCTCTATCCAATAAATAAAGATAATAAAAAAATTTGAAAAAAAGTGAGAGAGAGAGGGCTTTGCCAACTCTTCAGTTTTTTTTCTTTCTTTTCCTAGTAATATCTAGAAACTCTTCAGTTTTTAAGACTACTTCTTGCAACCTGGGTGGAGGAGCAGTAGGTAATGTGCTGGACTCTAAACCATGAGGTCCCTAGTTCGATCCCCGGTATTGCACATGACAGATTCTCTCTCATTAATAAAGATCTAAGGGAGTCGGGCGGTAACGCAGTGGGTTAAGTGCAGGTGGCGCAAAGCGCAAGGACCGGCTAAGGATCCTGGTTTGAGTCCCTGGCTCTCCATCTGCAGGGGGGTCGCTTCACAAGCGGTGAAGCAGGTCTGCAGGTGTCTATCTTTCACTCCCCCTCTCTGTCTTCCCCTCTTTTCTCCATTTCTCTCTGTCCTATCCAACAACAATGACATCAATAACTACAACAATAAAAACCAACAAGGGCAACAAAAGGGAATAAATAAATAAAAATTAAAAATATCTAAAAAATATAACAGCTTAATTATTAATAATAAAAAAGTCACTTTTAGGTAAAGAGTGCACTAGGAGGAGAAAATGGTCAGATGGACCGAGGACACAGAACTCAAAAGGATGTGACACCCCTGGCCAGCTAGCCTTGGGGACGGCTACTGCTTGTCACTGTCTATGCAAAAAGGGCAACTTCCCAGGAGAACAAAGGTCCAAATTCTAGAAACGAGGATCCTGGGTAGGGAGGCAGTGAAATAGTTCACTTCCTCCATGCATTTATATTGCAATGTGCATGAGCCAGTTTCAAACCGAGCCCCTGCTGCATTGAAGGCAGCTCTGGGGCTGCGGTCTCTCTCATTTTCTCTGCTACTCTGCTTATGTCTAAAAAACCCACAAATACATAAGTAATAAATAAATGCCCCAGTCTCATCGACAGCTTCTGATCTGGAAGGTTCAAGGGTGGAAGGGCTGAGAACCCCTGTTCCTTCATACTTTTATCCAGAGTCCTGACCAGCTCTGGATGATGATGGGGCTGGAACCTGGGATCTCAGAGCCTCAGGTACAAAGGCCATTCATTAGCAGAACTGCTCTGCTGTTGCCTTGGGCTCAAGAACCTGCATTTCTCACAGGGGACACAGATGCTGTTGGTAGAGTCCCGCTGTCTCAGACTTCTCAGTCTTCACTGTAGACAGCTGCCAGGTCCTGGCCTAGAGTGAGAAAGGCTAGGCTGATACAGGGCCTTTTTCTTTTTTTTTGGGGGGGGGTAATGAGCACCCCCAGGTGAGCGTGGCTGAGCTGGAGCTCTCCCTATATGTGGGAGTGTGAGAGCCAATTCACGCCACACCAGGTGGGATCAGGGCAATCCGGCTCAGCTCTGGCTATGGGTGGTGCCAGGAGTGCAACCTGGGGCTTGTCATGTTCACATCCTGTGCTCTGCTGCTGCCCTACTCCTGGCAACTCTCAGCAAGGGAAACAGCTGCAGCCCCGCAGGCAGTGCGGTGGCTAAAGCATTCGATACTCAAGCATGAGGTCCTGAGTTCGATCCCTGGCATCGCATGCACCAGAGTGACGCTCTGATTCTCTCTCTTCTGCCCCCTTTCTCTCGCTCTGTGATTAAAAAATGAATTTAAAAAACTGCAATGGCTACAGGCAGCACATGCCTTCTCAAACATTCTCTGAAGTCTGTGAGCCATTCGGGGCCCCGGTGGGCTGCTCCCTTCTGAGCTGGAAAAGGGCCTGTGCTTTGGTGCTAGGTTACGGGTGGACCCCTTGTTGGTGGTGAGTGGGGACAGGGGTGGGGGGACACAGGACAGGGGAAGGAGGGGGAGGTGTCAGCAGGGTTAGTGTCAGGGCACTATACATACCACCCAGGTGCAAGTCGATGAGGTCACTGTAATAAGACTCTCCCCAATAGTCTACAAGGAATCGGTGGAGAGAGAGTTACTGGTGCGGAGGAGCCTCTGGGCCCCCCCAGACTTAGAGTGATCACGACCCCAAGCTCCAAGAGCTGGGGAGCAGGGCCGGGACACGAGAGCATTGGGTAGGGCGGTAAGTGCACCCAGAAGGCACTGGGGGCAGCTGACAGCCCGTCACACAATTGTCTGAGGCCTCTTTATGCCTTCACTTGGCTGGAACAGCAAGCCATGGCTCTGTGGGGAATTCCAACCCAGCTGTGGCTCAACTGTCTAAGACAGTGGGGAAAAAAACAACCAAAAACCTCAAGGAGGGGAGTCGAGATAGCTTGATTGGTTGGTGGGTCCACTTGGTTCTGTGTACTTGATCTGGGATGGAGTCTGACCCCCACCGCACTGGGGAAGGTTCAGTGATGTGGGGTTTTCCTTTCTGTCTCTCAGGGTGAGTGGAAGACTAAAACAGCCTGGGACAGGGGGAAATAGCATCATGGTTCTGCAAAAAGATTCTCTTGCCTGAGGCTCTGAGGTCCCAGGTTCAGTCCCCAGCACCACTATCAGCCAGAGCGGGGCTCTGGTAAAACAAAACCAACAATAAAACAAAACTTTTTTTTGGAGCAGAGAGAGAGAGAGAGAGAGAGAGAGAGAGAGAGAGAGAGAGAGAGAGTGTGTGTGTGTGTGTGTTTGGTGTGTGGGGGGAATGTGTGTGTGGTGTGTGTGTGGGAATAATCCCTGGTGGGGGGTGAGTGGTGGCACACCTGGTTAAGCGCACACATTACGGTGTGCAAGGACCTGGGTTCAAGCTCCCAGTCCCCGCTTGCAGAGGGAAAGCTTCACAAGTGAAGCAGGGCTGCAGATGTCTCTGTTTCTCTCCATTTCTCTCTCTTAAATATTTTTATTTATTATTGTACAGAGAGAAATTGAGAGGGTAGGGGGAGATAGAGAGGGAGAGAGAGACACCTGCAGCTCTGCCTTACCACTTGTGAAGCTTTTTCTCTGCAGGTGGGGACTAGGGGCTTGAACCCAGGTTCTTGCACACTGTAATGTGTGCACTCAACCAGGTACGCCACCACCTGGCCCACTCCCCCAGCTTCTCTATATCTGTCATGGCTACTTGAATGTGCCAAGGGGGACCCAGCTTCCTCCACTCACAACTGAGTTTCCAGATGTGTGTTCATTAGTAATATTGAGCAATTTCTTTCATTTTGAAAATACAACCAGAGAGACCAACTCTGGCTGATGGTAGTGTTGAGGATTGACCCTGGGGCCTGAAAGCCTGAGGCAGGAAAATTTTGACACAGAACTACAATGCTGTCTCCCCCATTCTTTTTCTTTAAAAAAAAAATTTTTTTTTTTACCAGAATATTGCTCAGCTCTGGCTTATGGTGGTGCTGGGGATTGAACCTGGGACTTTCAGTGCCTTAGGAATGGGAGGCTTTTTGCAGAACCATTATGCTATCTCCCCAGCCCCTCTCCTCCATCCTTTAACTGTCAAACCTGAACTTGGCTCTGTTTGTGAAAAGGCTTTTGCTGTCAAAGCCAGTGGGGGAAAAAAAATCACTGACTTAGATGAAATGGTGGTCCTAAAAGTTTACAAAAAGGCAATTATCAGGCCGGGTTATGGAGCATCTGGTTGAGTGCATATGTTACAGTGTGCAAGGACCCAGGTTCGAACCCCCTCTCCCCACCTGTAGGGGGAAAGCTTTGCGAGTGGTGAGGCAGGGCTGCAAGTGTCTCTGTCTCCCTCTCTGTCACCCCTTTCCCTCTCAATTTCTGGCTGTTACTATGCAATAAATAAATAAATATAATTTAAAAAGGCAATTATCTAAATAACTAGAATTTTTGTAAAAAAAAAAAAAAAAAAAACAACAAAAAACCATGCCCATCTTCGTGTGTGTGTGTTGCTGGAACCTCACAGTATTTGATTTCATTGCTCCAGACCCAACTTTTTCTGTCAGGTGTAGAGAAACCACAGCGCCAGGGATCTCCCCAGGACTAGAGCACTCCTGTGCCATGCCCACAGCCAACCCTGGGCTACGCCTAGCAAGGCAGGCACCTTACCCAGCAAGCTATCCTTTGATCTGCCAGTGTGTGTGAGATTTCATTACTCTGTGTTATCATTTATTATTCATATACAGAGGCAGAGAGAGAGAGAGACAGAGAGACAGGGCGGCACTCCAGACCCTGGGGAAGCAGTCCTACCAAGTGGGCTGTCTCCCCCTGCCCCACTGTTCAGCCTGGGCCCTGGTGCTGTCATCTGGCCTCTGGGTGCACACCCTGGGAGCTGGCCAGCACTGATGGCAGTGATGGGCAGGCTTCCTGGTTCCCTCTGGTGGCTTCTTCCACATCTACACTGAGCCCACCGGCCAACAGGCATGCCAGCCACCCACAACCATGCTGGAGCCCAGGGTGTCTGTCTGTCCGTGGAGCCAGGGCTCCCTTTCCCTTCAGCCCCAGCCTTTTGCCAAGGGGCTGAGCCTGGAGGCCTGTGCTCGGCACAGAGTGAGGAGAGCTTTACGCTCTGGGGAGCCGGCACTGGGGTCCAGGGGCCTCTCCCTGAAGTGAAAATGTTCTGGGGCACCAAGGGCTACAGGAAGCAGGGGTGGCCCCATACTACCTTATTGTCTCAGCCACCACATGTGCTCACCCAGGACTATGGGGGTTGTGCTGGCAGCCCCCATGGGCTCTTCACAGTGCCTGCCTCCCCACCCTTTGCACTGACCCACCCCATCCCCTCAGTACCTCAGGCCTGCCCCAGAGAACACAGCCGGGACACGAGGGACGCATGTGAACCCCAGCACTGTATCAGTGGGGGCCCCGGTTGTGGGGGGGAGGCTGGTCCTCATGTGCCCTGTGCACCGTGAGCAGGGGGGCCCAGAGCCAGATGCAGGCAGGGGGAGGGGAAGCGCAGGGGGTCTGCGTGCAGTTCTGTGATGGCCCCTCGTGGCATGACTGCCCTCACTTTCAGCTACTTTTGGGGTGTTGGGGGGACCAGGAGAGGAGGCAGCGGCTGCCCACGGCGGCAAAGGATCAGGGAGTCACTCTGTGGGACAGTGGCAGTAAGACAGGGCCTGGTGGCAGGGCTGGGGGTTGGCAAGGCAGCCCCAGCTCCCCCGACAGCAGGGCCCAGAGACTCAGCTACAGACGAGGCACTGCAGAACCAGCCTACCTGGGGGGTGCAGTGTGTGTGGGGGGGTGCTCTCCAGAACAAGACTGTCCCCACGGGGCACTCCAGACAGTACCTGCTTCTCCACGAAGCGCCTTTTCCACAGCCACGCCCCTCTCCTCCAGCTGCCGCTGCTTCTCCTCCACCTGCTCCAACTGCCGCTGGATGATCTGTGGGAACATGGCGGTGTGGGCGCCTGGCTGCCCACTGCCCCCCGGGGAGCACCCCCACGCCCGCATGGGAGCATCACACAGCAGAGGAAGATTCAAAAGTGGTAAAGCAGGGCTGCCAGCCTCTCTCCTCTCCTATTCTTATTACTGGATAGAGACAGAGTGAAATCGAGAAAGGGGAGACAGGGAGAGAGACAACCTGCAGCCCTGCTTCACCACTCCTGAAGCTTTCCCCCTGCAAGTGGGGACCAGGGGCTTGAACCTGGGTCCTTGCTCATTGTTATGTGTGCTTAACCAGGTGTGCCACTGCCTGGCCTTCTCTCTGTGACCTCCTCCTACTCATTTCTCAGTCTCTTTCTCTCTTTCTTTTTTTTTACCCTCCAGTCACTGGGGCTTGGTGCACACTATAAATCCACTGCTTCTGGTGGCTTTTTTTTTTTTCTTTCCCATTTGATAGGACAGAAATTGAGAGGGAAGGAAGATAAAGACAGACACCTGCAGATCTGCTTCACTGCTTGTAAAGCTCTCCCCTACAGGTGGGGAGCGGGGGCTTGAACCTAATCCTTGTGAGTATCCCTGAGCTCTACTGCCTGGACCCCCACCCCCCAAATTTCTCAGTCTCTATAAAAAAATTAAAATTAAAGGAAGAAATAGCCAGTGGGAGCAGTAAATTCGGTAGATTCATGGTAAAGAACTGAGCCCCAGCAGTGATCCCAGTGGCAAAACCAACAAATCAATAATTAGAGAAAAACAAGCCCCCCAACACAGTTGGCCTCTTGGAAGCTAATCCTGTGAGTAAAGTAGCTGACTTGACAGTGGCTGTTCTTTTGTGGCCACCAGGGTTTTCACTGGGGCCTCAGGTCCACAGGATGTTACAGTTGGGGCAATTCTCCCAGGAGCCTCAGGCATACAAATCACGCTTCCACCGAGAGCTGTTTCCTTGCTGTTGCTGAGTCCTCCACGCTTCTCCTAGTGCTGCCATGTGGTGTCCTGGGGGCTCGAACCTCAGATGTGCACATGACATTGCAGGTTCCCTTCCAACAAGCTATCTTGCTGCCCCCCATCCTGTTCCCTCCCCAGTATTATTGCTGGGACTCAATGCTTGTGTGATAAACGCCACTGCTCCTGGTATCCACTGTCCTTTTTGTTCACTCTTAAAATCATTACAAGACAGAGAGAAATAGGGGAAGAGAAAGGGAGGGAGAAAGAAAGGAGAAGTAGCCTTGCTCATGAAGTTTCCACCCCTGCAGGCGGGGAGTAGGGGACTGAACCCATGTGCTTCTACATGGTAACATGTGCATGCTACCAGGTGCAGCACCACCTGGCCCCAATTACTCTTTTTCAAAAATTATTTGACTATTCTGCTTATTGGCACACCTCACACCAGTATGATTCCACTGTTCCCTGTGAACCTTTTTTTTTCCTCTCCCACTTAAAAAATTTTTCAGATAGAGAGAAATACAGGGCCAGATGGTGGTGCACCTGGTTAAGTGCTCACACTACAGTGCACAAAGATCCAGGTTCAAGCACCTGGCCCCCACTTGTGGGGGGAGGGGGGCTTCGAGATTGGTAAGGCAGTGCTGCAGATATCTCTCTGTCTCTCTTGTCTCCCTTCCCTCCTGATTTCTGGCTGTCTCTACCCAATATATATAATAAAAAATATTTATTTTAGTGTGTATGAGAGAATAAGAGAAAGAGAGAGACGAGGGGGTAGCAAAGCATCCCTTCGGTATATGCACAGCTGGGGATCGAACTGGAGACCTCAGACAGGCAAGTCCCGTGCTGTCCTCTGAACTCCCCAGCCACTGCCATCATTCGAGATTGTCCAAGAGCTTCACTCCCTTGGCCGTGCAGGTGGACACAGCCTGCAGTTGGTGTCTGGGGCCATCCTCACGGTGGGCAGGTGGGGACGGCCATGACCTCTGCCCTCTGCCCGCCTACCTGGGCACGGTGTAGCCTCTTCAGCTCCTCTTGCTTGGCCTGCCTCCGGGCCGCCTTCTGCACGCGGCGTGTCAGCTTGGCACTCAGCTCATCCTCCGTGTAGGTTCTGGGCTGCAGTGGGAGGGAGGGAAGGAGTGAGGGGGCTCCTGAGGGCTGGGCGCTGTCCTGGGTGCACCTGTCTTTCTGTAGGGTGCTGTGAGGGTGTGAGATGGGGCTCCTGCTCAGCAGACTGAGCCTGCTGCGCCCTCTGCTGGTGCCCCTCACACAAAGGCACCCCCAGATTCACAGGGGAGGTGCATCCCTGTGTGTGTGTGTGTGTAGGGGGGGGGATGGACAGGCAGCCAGGAGGAATGGACAGCTCCTGGGGGTGATCCTCAGCATGTCTGGTCTTCCTCAGGGGCAATCCTGGAAGCATTTCCTTGAGAGAGCAAACAAGGGAGATGGAAAAAGAGACAGGGCTCCTTTCTCTTCTGGTCCATTGCCAACAGCCACTTTCTTCCAGGTGACCAGGGTTTCTCAGCTGTTTGGTTTTCTTAAAGAAATGACACCTGTTAGGTCTGAGAGGCAGTACAGTGGCTACAGCACTGAACTCTTAGGCATGAGGTCCTGAGTTTGATCTTTGGCAGGACATGTGCCAGAGTGAAGCTCTGCTTCTTTCTCTTCCTCCTCTCTCTCTTTCTCATTAACAATAAAAAAAGAAGGGTGGGGGTGCAAGGCAGTGGCACACCTGGTTAAGTGCACATAATACTATGCCAAGGACCTGTGCAAGGATCTGGGTTCGAGCCCCCACTGCTCCCCACCTGCATCCCCCAGCTTCACAAGTGGTGAAGCAGGGCTGCAGGGGTCTCTCTTTCGATTTCCTTTTCTATCTCCCTTTCCTCTCTCAATTTTTTTGTTTATTTATTTATTTTTTTAAAATCTTTATCTGTTGGATAGAGACAGTCAGAAATTGAGAGGGAAGGGGGTGCTAGGGAGAGAGACAGAGAGACACTTGCAGCACTGCTTCACCACTTGTGAAGCTTTCCCCCTGCAGGTGGGGACCAGGAGCTCGAACCTGAACATGTGTGTTCAACCAGGTGTGCCACCACCTGGCCCCTCCTCTCTCAATTTTTCTCTGTCCTGTCCAATAAAATGGAAAAAAAAAAAAAAAGGCCACCAGGAGCAGTGGATTCATAGTGTCAGCACTGAGCCCCAGGGATAGCCCTGGAGCCAATAAATAGATAACTAAATAAACAAATAAATAAATAAGAAGGGACCATCTGAAGCCGTGAAAATGTGGGTGTTCTTATTTCAGTTCTGGCTGAGTACCTGCACGAGCAGGGGATCATGCATGGCAGCCTCTGGCCTTGATGGCATAGGCTGGAAAACCGCCCCACCCCACCCCACTCCTGCAGCACTGAGGTCCCTTCTGTCTATTTATTATGGCATAGAGACAGAGAAATTGAGAGAGGAGGGAGAGAGAGAGACACCTGCAAATATACTTTACCACTCGCGAAGCTTTCCCCCTGCAGGTGGAGACTGGGGGCTTGAACCTGGGTCCTTGTGCACTGTCATATGTGAACTTAACCAGGTGCACCACTACCTGCCCCTCCCATTTTTTTTATTTTAAAAAATATTTTTAAAGATTGATTTCAAACTTTATTTTACTTGATAGAATAGAGAGAAACTGAGAGGGAAGCAGGGGTAGGGAGAGAGATCTTTAAAATAGTTCTATGAGTGAGAGAAACAGAGCGTCCATCACTCTGGCACATGCACAGCCGTGGATCCAACCTGAGAGCTCGTACTTGAGAGTCGGACGCTTTATCCACAGCGCCACCTCCTGGGCGAAGTGACAGTGCCGCTCCAGTGACCAAGGTGTGTGCCCTGAGAACAATGTGTGGGGGGGGCCGTGGTGGTGGTGGATCGCCCCTGATGTGTGGCACTCCCTCCATGTGCCCCCCACCCTGTGCCTGCTCCCCACAGGCCCCTGGAGCTTCTGCTACATGCAGTCCGGCCAGTGCAGACAGGGCAGCCCCTGCCAGGATGCAGGCACGGCCAGTGGCTGCAGCCGCGAACCGGTGGGTGGGAGGGTGGGTGGGTAGTTAGTGAGGTCGTGGGCCGGGCGGTGCTCTGGTTAGTCAGTGGCCAGCATCTCGGGGGATGAACACTACCTTTGACGCGCACGGTCTCCCGGGTGCCAGGGCTCGGGGCACGAAGACCGGCTTTTTTGGGTGGGTGGGGTGAGGTGTCAAGGGACAACAAAATAGAGCAGTAAGTCATCGTTACATGGAACAACGGCAGTTAGGAGTCTGAGGTAGACACGCAAGGCCGAGTTACGGGGTTTGTGGGCATAGAGGATGGGGCAGAAGAGGGGCAGCTCAGGGAACCCCAGTTCTGGACATAGCCTGTGCTCACTGTTCTACTGAGAAGGGAGAAGGCAGCTTCCTCCTAGACAGGACCAGACCTTCTCTCCCACTCTCTCCCTCCCTCTCTCTTAATCACTGGGGCTTCACTACTCCAGGATGACTTTTTCTTCTTTTTCTTTTTATTGCCTCCAGGGTTATCACCAGGGTTCAGTGCCAGCACTATGAATTCACTGCTTCTGGAAGCCTCTTTTTTTCCATTTTATTGGAGAGGACAGAGAGAAATTGAGAGAAGGGGGAGATAGGTAGGGGGAGAGGAGAAAGACACCTGCAGCCCTGCTTTGCCTTTTATGAAGCATCCTCCCTGCCGGTAGGGATCGGGGCTCGAACCTGGATCCTTGCACAGGTCCTTGTGCTTCACACTATGTGCGCTTAACTGAGTGCACCACTGCCTGGCTTCCCTTGTTTCTCTTCCTCCTTTTTAAGATTACTATTTTAAAAAATATTTATTTATTTATTCCCTTTTGTTGCCCTTGTTATATTGTTGTAGTTATTGCTGTTATTGATGTCACTGTTGTTGGACAGGACAGAGAGAAATGGAGAGAGGAGGGGAAGACAGAGAGAGGGAGAGAAAGACAGACACCTGCAGACCTGCTTCACTGCCTGTGAAGCGACTCCCCTTCAGGTGGGGAGCTGGGGCTTGAACTGGGATCCTTATGCTGGTCCTTGCGCTTTGCACCAAGTGTGCTTAATCCACTGCACTACCCACCCAACTCCCCCTAAGGATGATTTTTTTCAGACAGAGACAAGTGAGAGAGAGAGAGAGAGAGAGAGAGAGACCACAGAACTGGAACTTCCCTCAGTGCTGGAGGGCAGGGGCAGGCTTGCATCTGGGTCATGCACACGGCATAGCAGCGCACTGCTAGGTGAGCTATACTGCCAGCACTCACTCCTCTCTTCTCCCTGCCTGGTTTGTGAAATCTTATGGTGGCAAGGGCTGCTGGTCCTGTAGGGACACAGGGCCAGGCGGAGACAGCCATGCCGCTGGCTATTGGTGCATCTCATGTGCCACAGATGCTCTGGTCTGTCTCTTACCTCCTCTCATAAATCAATCCATCCATCTTTAAAAAGGAGGAAGAGGGGAGTCGGGCGGTAGCGCAGTGGGTTAAGCGCACGTGGCGCGAAGCACAAGGACCAGCAGAAGGATCCCGGTTCAAGCCGCCAGCTCCCCACCTGCAGGGGAGTCACTTTACAGGCGGTGAAGCAGGTCTGCAGGTATCTGTCTTTCTCTCCCCCTCTCTGTCTTCCCCTCCTCTCTCCATTTCTCTCTGTCCTATCCAACAACAGCAGCTATGACAACAATAATAATAACCACAACAATGATAAAAACAAGGGCAACAAAAAGGAAAATAAATAAATAAATAAAATACATAAAGAACAAACAAGGATGAGAAAGAGGGGGGAGAGGTTCCTCCTATCCTGGGTGAAGCTTTGGATTCAGAAAAGGGAGGTAAAGGCAGCTGGGCTGTCAGTGTTGATGGGAAGGAGGGGGAAGCCCTGGCCCACGTGCTGTTGGGAAGTGTGGGGGGTACCCAGCATGGCACAAGGAGCTGGGGGGGGGGAAGCCTCAGCTCACGTGCTGTCAAGGCCTGCCAAGGCCTGCCTAGACTGTGGTCCCTACTCTTTCAAGGTCTGCCAGATCGCCTCACACAGCGCCAGGTGCCCTTGAGCCAGTAAAAGTGGTGGGAGGTGGGGGGGACTTAGTGAGGAGGGAGCCTCCCATAAGGAGATATTCTCTTCCTGGAACTGGGGGGCCATGTGACCCCGAGACCAGGGTGGAGTTAGGCCCCCTCCCACCCCTAGTGCCCCACTCAGCAGAGCCTCCCCGAAACCTTGGGCCCAATAAAGCCCTGCTGCTGTCATTCTGGGCACAGCGGCTGCTCACCGCGGCAAAGTCCAAGCACCGAGATGGAACACAGGGTCCTGCCTGGGGAGCAAGTCATCCCAGAAAGCCCCACTGGCTGGCTGCTCAGTGGGAGGGCTTGAGAGAACTCCTTTCCTGCTTGGCTGGGCTGAGCCGAGGGCCAAGGTCCCTGATCCTGGGGCTGGGGAGAGAGTGCTGGTCGAGGTGCACCAGGCTTTCCTGCCCAGGTTTAATCTCTGGGGAACCATCCGCTGAAACCCAGCAGAACTCTCTACTTCCCACTCTCCCTGTGTGGCCCATCATCCCCAAGGCCCCTCCTTACACAGCAGCCCCCTCACCCGCAGCCAGGCAACCTACCTCTCGCTTGGACTTCTGGGAGGACCGCTCGAGGATGTCGTCACTGGAGAGGTCGGAGTCTTCAGAGAAACTGAGGTGGCGTCGCAGCTGCAGCTCTGGGGGTGGTGGTGAGGGGGACGGGGAGAAGAGAGTGAGGACAGGGAGGGATCTACATGGGGGCTGTCCTGACGCCCACTTCCATTCTTCTGAACAGAACAGGTGGTGTGTGTGTGTGGGGGGGTGCAGGCAGTGGCACATCCTTTAAGGTGCGCAAGGACCGGGGTTTGAGCCTCTGCTCCTCACCTGCAGCAGGGACAGTGAAGCAGGGCTTCAGGTGTCTCTCTTTCTCTCTCCCTCCCCTCTCAATTTCTGTCTGTCTTACTGAATGAGATAAACAAAACAAAAAACAGGGCCACCAGAAGTGATGGATTCGTAGTGCCAGCACTGAGCCCCAGCGACTGGAGGCGAGAGAGAGAGAGAGAGAGAGAAAGAGAGGGAGGACAGAGCTGAACCTGAGTTGTGCACCTGGCAAGGCAGTACACTACTCAGGAGAGCTATGCCGCCAGCCCAGAGACCCCGTTCTACGCTGTCTCCCATAGCCTGGAGCTGGAGAGGGCTGCACCCCCAGCACAGTGCCCTAGGGGGGCCCCTCCCGGCAAACCTGCCCGGATGATGGGGGACAGCCGGTGCCTGCCCGAGTCCACCGTGACGCCGCTGGATGGGGTGCTGGAGCAGGACTTGTCGTCCCCCTTCTTCTTCTTGTCCTTCCTGTAACCCGAGAAGACGGCCTTCCACAGGGACTTGGGCTTGGTGGTGGCAGCCTCCTCCGGGGGGCCTAGGCCAGACTGCTCGGGGGGCCGGACCTCCCCCTTGGGTTTCTTCTCCTTTTTGCTCCGGCGTGGGGAGAACAGGGATGACCGCTTCTTGCTCTTCCCACTGGAGCCCTCGGAGGAGGTGACCGAGCCGTCAGGGCCCCCTGAGTCTGAGGGTGGAGACAGCACCTCCTCGCTGGTGGCCTCCTGCCGCTGCAGAGCGGGCTCCTCAGGGCCTCTGGGGATGGCTGCCTGGGAGGCCTGGGGGTGGCCCCTCTCCTTGCTCTTGGGGGGCCCATTGGGCCTGCGGGAGGCGCCGCCCACAGCCACGGTGTCCAGCTCCTTCATGCGGCTCAGCTGCTGGGCCATGGCGTCCCGCAGGGCCTGGCTCTTGACCGACTTCTCCCGGGCCCGCATGCGCTCCTGTGCCAGCTCCTTGGCCTCAGGGGACACGACGGGTAGCCTGCCATTCTCCCTGGGCCGTGTGGGGGCCGGGGGCGACAGCAGTGGTGTCGGACGTGGGCAGGACGGCGGTGTGAAGAAGGTCTCCTGCAGGCTTGAGTCCTCTGTCTGCTCCTCGTAGGTGTCCTCCACATCGTCGGCGAAGGGGATCTCGTCCACGCTTTCCACAAAGGACTTGCGCACCTCCTCTCGCGGGATGGGGGTGGGCTCCCGGGGGGCCCGCAGAGTGACAGGGCCCCTCTGCTCTGTGCCAGGCTGGGGGGCCCTCCTGCGCAGGGTGGCGGGCTCCTCGTCTCGGGGCGGGGGCGGCGGGGGGCTGGAGGGTGGGGTGAGCATGGTGGAGTCGGACGTAGGGAAGCTCTGGCTGCCCAGGGTCTTGGTGTTGGAGCTGCTGCCATTCAAGCCCAGCCCCGAGCTGCTGGATGGCTCCTTGCGCTCCTCCCGGGAGCTGGGGGTCTCTGAGGGTGAGGACTTGGGGGTGGGCAGTGGGGGCGACTCCCCGTCCGACCCGGGTGGCCCTATCCTCCTGGAGGTGAGTGGAGGGGGCTTGAGCAGGTGCGGCCCCTTGCTCTGGGGGGTCTGCTCCACAGCTAAGGCTTTCAGGGTCCCAGGGGGCTGGGAGCCCCGGGCCACGGGTGTGAGGCCCAGGCTGCGGCGGATCTCTGCACTCTTCATCCAGAACTCAGCCACCAGGTCAGTCCGAGACAGGGCCTCGTCTGCGACCAGGGGGCTGCCTGGCCTGTCCCGTGGGGCTAGGGGGGTGGAGGTCTTGGCAGGGCCGGGCTGGAAGCAGATGGGGGACGCGGTGGGCGAAGGGATGGCAGCATCGGAGGCCGGCTGTGGCTGGGAACATATGGGAAGCTGGGTGGGCGGCGTGGAGGAGGGGGTTGGAGGAACCGGGCTGGCGGGCATGGCAGGGGAGCGGGCCTCAGGCTGAGCCAGGGGCTGGGAGCGGATGGGCGAGCTGGGGGCCGAGGCCGTCTGCTCTGTGGTGGCTTTTGCCTGGGGCTGCTCCTTGGGGAGAGACAGCTCAGGGAAGAGGCGGTCCTTGGGGGATGGCACCTTGGGGGCCACAGGGGCCACAGGGGCATGGTCTTCCTGCAGAGAGGGAGACAGAAGGCACTTAGTACTGTGACATGCTCTGAGTATACACCCCCACTTTGTGCTCTTGACCTGTTGTGAGAACCACCCCACTTCCCTGAGCAGAGTCTACCTACATTCAGCATTTGGCTTATCTCAAACACACCTGTCTTTTTATTTCTCTTTCTCCCTTTACTACCCAACTTCCCAGAAAAGATGACATACTCAGGCTTTAGCTTATGTCAAACACACTGGGCACTCACTTTTTTTTTTTTTTAAACATTTATCAATAACAACAGAGAGAGGGAGAGAGAGAGAGAGAGAGAGAGACAAGAGAGAGATGGAATGAGAGCATCTTTCTGGCACAAACAACACTGGCTTGGCTCAGGGCCTGGAAACCAATGGTTCTACAAGGGCAGCTTTAAAAAATAAATGTTGTAGGGAGTTGGGCGGTGGTGCAGTGGGTTAAGCGCAGGTGGTGCAAAGCACAAGGACCAGTGTAAGAATCCTGGTTTGAGTCCCCAGCTTTCCAACTGCAGGGGAGTCGCTCCACAAGTGGTGAAGCAGGTCTGCAGGTGTCTTCGCCCCCCCCCCCCCCCGTCTTCCCCTTCTCTCTCCATTTCTCTTTGTCCTATCCAACAACAACAACATCAATAACAATAATAACTACAACAATGAAACAAGGACAACAAAAGGGAATAAATAAATATTAAAATAATAATAATAATAATAATAAACAAATGTTGGGAGCCGGGCGGTAGTGCAGTGGGTTAAGCGCACATGGTGCGAAGTATAAGGACCGGCATAAGGATCCTGGTTCGAGCTTCTGGCTCCCCACCTGCAGGGGGGTCGCTTCACAAATGGTTAAGCAGGTCTGCAGGTGTCTGTCTTTCTCTCCCCCTCTGTCTCTCCCTCCTCTCTCCAATTCTCTCTGTCCTATCCAACAACGATGACATGAATAACAATAATAATAACTACAACAACAATAAAACAACAAGGGCAACAAAAGGGAAAATAAATACTAAAGAAAAATAAATAAATAAATAAATAAATAAATAAATAAATAAATAAATGTCTTGGGCATGGGGAAACAGCACAGTGCTTCTGCAAAAAGACTCCCGTGTCTGAGGCTCTGAGGCCCCAGGTTCAAACCCCAGTACCACCATCAGCCAGAGCTGAGCAGTGCTCTAGGAGGAAAAAAACAAACAAATCTCAACTTCTTTAAATCCTGCGCCATAATAGTGAGCTATCTCTCGGGTGGCAGGTGTGAGGGGTGCCGCCCACACGCTTCCCTACCCTTGCACTGGGAGCCCAAAGCCACTTCTGTTTTCCATAGAAGGGGAAGTAGTTTCAGAAGGAGCTGAGGAGCCTGGGCAGTGGCGCACGCAGTTAAACGCACATAGCACTGAGTGCAAGGACCTGCGCAAGGATCAGGGTTCGAGCTCCTGCAGGGGAGACACTTCACAATCGATGAAGCAGGTCTGCAAGTGTCTCTCTCCCTTTCTATCTCCCCCTCCTCTCTCAATTTCTCTGTCCTATCCAATAAAATGGGGAAAAAATGGCCTCCAGGAGTAGTGGATTTGTATGTAGTCACTGAGCCCTAGCAATAACCCTGGAGGAAAAAAAAAAAGCTGTATGTGTTTAATTACACATTATATACACACAGAACCAGAGCATCACCGCAGCACAGGTGGTGCTGGGGGCTGAGCCCGCAAGTCCCCCTGCCCAGCTGCACACACAGACATTATCATTCTCCCTTGGAATGAGGCTGCCGGCAGGGTACGCTACCTCCAGTGTGTGGGGGGTTCACACCAAGGCCCCCAAGAGGAAGGAGCATGTGCTTGGGGTCACGGAAGCTCTGCCCCAGCCCAAGCCCCAAACCTTTACCTGGGCCTCAGGGAAGAAGATTGGGGGAAACAGGACAGGGCGCTCCTCGTGGATATGGCCTGGACTGCCCACTGGGGAGGAAGCTGAAATGAAGGGCGACACAGGGGTTATGGGAGGTATGCAGGGGGTCGGGTCTGTGGGAGAGGTGACCCCAGAGCGCATCACACTACCTCTGCCCAGCAGAGTGGCTGAGGGCCCCTCCACCCAACAGCTAGGTCCCAAGCTCCAGGTTGGATGGCCACCTCTCCCAGGGTGCAGGCAGCTGGTGCACGGTGTGTGTGTGTGGTGTGTGTGTGTGTGTGTGTGTGTGTACAACCAGTGCACAGGCAGGATGTCACCCTACAGACTCCCTTGTGCCCCCATGTAACCCTGGGAGCTGCGTCTGGACTTGCCTGTGTCTCTGCACCCTGGGCTGGGAGGCCGCTCTTCCTCCTCTTCCTCATCCTCCGAGACCCTGAGCTCTAGCTCTGCTTGGCGCCAGGCGCGCAGCTCTGTGTCGGCATCTGACGGGAGGTCATCAGACCAATGCTGATCTGTGGAGGGGAGCGCCCACCCCCAGGGCCGGAAGGTCAGTGCATGCCTGCTTGACAGCGGCCCCTCAGTGCTGCAGGTCCCTGCGAAGTGGTGCTCCCTGCAGCCTGTGTTGTTCCCAAATCTGGCAACGCTACAGCACTTCGGACCTTGGCAGACACAGCTTGGGTAGTGTGCCCAGACTCGGCGAATCCCCTCGAGGGGCTTCCCAGCCCTCCACCCACCCCACGGCCAGTCCCTGCATCCTGAGATCCCCACACACCAACCAGATGAAAGCCCATTAAGCGCCACCTCCCCACGCCTTACTCCCAGACTAAAGGTGCCACAGAAAGTTCCACGTGGACTCAGCCTCTCGGTCGCCCCCTTATGGGAGGCACGGATGGCAAGCTGGAGGTGCAACAAGGGACTGGCTGGGAACCCCACAGGCTCCTCTGAGGCGCCATGGATTTTGCATGTTCTGTCTGGCCCTATTCCCAGGGAGAGTGGGCTGGTCCTCTGGGACGCCCCCCTACCGTCATCCAGCTCAGCACCGGTGTCCCCCGTGTCCCCTGTGTGCCCATTCTCTGCCGCTTCCTCTTCTATCTCGGCCGGCTCCGAGTCCACGTCTTCCTCATCGAATGGGACTGCAAGGCAGGAACACTGAGAGAGGGGAAGGGGAGAGGGCAGACGGACAGGCCAACAGCAGGGGGATGGTGGAGGAGCCTGTCAAAGGAAGGACACTCGGAAGGGGGGGATGGGATTCATACTCTAAGGCAGAGGACCTTGGACTTGGGGTGTGGGGAAGGCTGGGACTCTCGTGAATATGGAGGATGGATGGATGGGTGCTTGCTGACACCCTTTTTCTTCTTTCCCCAATTTTCACTAGGTAGGACAGAAATTGAGAGACAGTGAGGAGATAGAGAGGGAGAGAGAGAGAGACACCTGCAGACCTGCTTTACCACTGGTGAAGCATCTCCCCTGCAGGTGGGGATCTGGGGGCTCCAACCCAGGCCTTTGCTATTGGTAATATGTACACTTAACCAGATGTGCCACTGCCTGGCCCCCTCTCTTACTCCCTCCAGAGAAGGACAGAAGGGGAACTTTTGGTTCTCAGGACCTGGGTCTGAAGGGCACAGTGCCAACACTTCAGATGCCTAGCCCTGGATGCTCGTAAGGACTGTTACAGGGATGGGATGGCTGCTAGCTCTTTCCAGGGACAAAGTCATCACCCAGCTCTGTAGCCACACGGCCACTCCAGTGCCCCCGTGGTGTGGAGAGGGCAGGCTGCCCTAGGGCACTGGGCTCCCTCTCACAGGCAAAGCTCAGAGCTGCACGAGGGGATTTTCTTTAAAAGCATCCGCGTGGAGGGTGAAGAGATAAACAGATGTATTTTCTGGACTGAAAACAAGTCCTTCAACAGCTGTAAGACTGGGCACAGCACTTATCAGATGCTTTTTATTATTATTATTTTTGGGGGGGGAGGTTCTCCAAGGTGCACGATTCTACTGCTTTTGGGTTGAACTTTTCATTCTTTTGACTTTAGACAGGAGAGACAGAGACAGAGAGAGAGATATGGAAGGAGGAGAAATAACACAGCACCACTCTGCTGCCGGTGGAGTTTGCTCTGGTGCCCTCGGTGCTCTCATGTGGTGCCCGGGTTTCAATCCAGGTACTCACACACACAGCAGTCTACTGGGTGAGCTATCTCTCGGTTTTTCTCCCCTACTCCAAAGGGTTTCTGAGAAAGAATGAGTCCCCCTCTCCCCCAGACATACACACACACCTGCCACCAACCACTGTACACTTGGACCTCACATTAACAGTCCAAGCAACGGAAGAGCAGCTGAGGAACTGCTTAGAGTTCTGAAAGTTCTAAAGACACAGGAAAGGCCTTGTTACCTCACTCTCCCAATTCTCCTGCCCAGAGCCTGGGGTGGGCGTGGGTCAAAGCCCAGGTAAGGGACAGCTAGGAGCCATAACCCACAACCCAGAGCCCTGAGGGGGTGCAGCCATAGCATCAGACCATAATGGCAACGGGGTGGCAGCTGCCTTGGGGGTGGGGAGAGGAGGACCAGCTCTGGCTGCTGGCCTTAGCTGGTTTCTTGACATAGGTGAGATTTATGTCAGGGTTTTAAGTTATACTATTATTATCTTAGCCTCCAGGGTTCTCGCTGGGGCTTCATACCAACACTATGCTTGAGAGTCTAGTTCCTTAATCACTGTGCCACCTCCCGGACCACGAACACTATGAATCCACTATTCCCGGTGGTCATTTTTTCCATTTTCTTGGACAGGACAGAGGGAAATTGAGAGAGGAGGGGGAGATAAAGAGGGAGAGGGGGAGAGACAGAGAGACACCCGCAGACCTACTTCACCGCTTTTGAAGCCCTCCCCCTTGCAGGTGGGGAGCGAGGGCTCAAACCCGGATCCTTGCGCTTAGTACTATGTGCTCTTGACTGGGTGTGCCACCACCCGGTCCTCAGTCACTCCTGTTTGTTAAGGTGGTTGGTTTTGAGTGTTTCCTGAAGCTGGGGACTCCTCTTCCCCTGAGCTCACTGGACGTGGTGGTGCCAGCTCCTGCAGAGCCCTGTGAAGCAGATGTGGGTGGACTAGACCAGGTGTTGGCGGCTCTGGGTCCAGGTCCAGGCTGGCCTGTGGGGAATGTCCCATCCCTGCTCTGAGATGTCAGAGCAGCCCACAGCTGAAGGGGACACTAGGCCACTGTCCTCTGGCCATGGGTCTGCTGGGATAAATGCTGAGGAAGGAAGCAAGGATGCCACTGCTCCCACGGGCTCGGCCTTTGTGTGGTGACACTGCCTTTGGCCACCCTAGACGGACATGCTAGAGAGAGGGACATCTAAGCCAAAGACACAGCTCCATCCTCTGAGGCCGGGGCAGATGTCTGCCTGCCCCTAGAACCTCCTCCAACCTGGTAGGGACAGAAACTGGCCGCCAGGGGTCTGGGGGGCTCAGGGTGCCTTGTCTCCTGGCCTGTGACTGAACACACAGGCATAAGGTGGTGGCCAGGCGCCCCTGCTGGCAGGCACACTGGAGGGAGGAGGAAGAAGGCCCCACGCAGGACCTGATGTTGGCAGAAGCCCTCTGAGCCCTCAGCCCTGGCCTGCTGTTTTACTGGGCGTTTCTCTAAGAACCAAGTCCATCAGAGACCTTGGAAGGAGAAATCAAGTGAAATACACACACACACACACACACACACGCACGCACGCACGCACGCACGCACGCACGCGCGAGAAGTTCCTGTGCAGCAGCAGCGGTGGGGACAGATGCAGCTTGAGGGAAGGAATTGGGGGGTTCAGTCAGGGTTAAAGTTGGGTGCAGGGTGCCGGAAGCTGCACGCTGTGGAAGCCAAGAATCCTGACACGCTGAGCTTGGCTGGCCTCTGCTGCCTGCTGGGAAGACCCAAGCCCTTAGTGACCCCCACCCCCCATCCAGGGCTGAACATTTCTCAGGAAAAGGTGTTCTAGAAGCTTCTGTCAGAAGAAGAGCCAGTGCTTGGACTCTGTGTGCAGACACACCTGCCAAGCGTGCCATATGAGTGGACAGTCCAGGGAGGACTGATCTCACCTGCTCAGAACCACACGGAAGAGGGGCTGCCTGGCCTCCAGCTGGAGGGCCACCACCAACCTTTAGAGGCAACAGGCCAACAGTGTCCCCAGTGAGAACCTCCCTCAGGGTTCTCAGCTCCCTCCTGCCCAACCACTTCAATAGATGGCTGGCGGCTGCAAAACAGTTCACTTGGATAGTACACTGCTTTGCCCTGTGTGTACACAGGAGGAAGCGTCAGTGCTGGGGCCTCTCTCACCTTTCTCTTTCTGCCTCTTTGTCTTGCTCTGAGAAAAAAAAACAAAAAAAAAACCTGGCTGCTGCTTCTGCCCTCCTCCCCCACCCCCCCACCCCCCGCAGCTGACCTCACTGTCAGGTCCCCTTCTGGAATATTTCTATCACTCCTCGACTCCATTCACACTTGGGGGCCACCTAACTCAGCTTCTGCAACCATCAGAGAGCTAAAAGGATCCACCGGCTGGTCTTTTTTCTCAACTTCTACTCATGAGAATCAAAAGGTATGTCCTGTCTCTGTAGTAGCTGTGCGTCTGGTCCATGCAGGGTGGGCTGCCTGGGTGAGGCATGCACGTGCCCCCGCCCCGCCCTGCCCCACACCAACCTCCCTCCCTCCCTCCCAGCATGCACCAGCAGCAGGACCAGAATCCTCGTGTTAAGGTACCAGCACAGCTGCCAAGAGAGAGGGGAGAGGCAGGTTATGGTGAGAGAAGAAACACCAGCAGACTACCTCCGGGCACCGTCTCCAGCCAGGCCTGCACTGCCGCGCGGCGTAGGGAGGGAAGGTCGGGCACTGAATTGAAAACAGATGGTAAAGACAGAGTTACACGGAGCTGGCATCCCAGACGCAGAGGCCTGAGGTCATCCCTGGAGTCCAGAACAAGAGAGAAACTGGGAGGAGGTGAGGAGACAGAGGACACTCACAACCCCCCTCAGACGTGGACTTGAGACTGTGAAGGTGTCTGGAGTTCCTGCTGCTGCAAAAGTTACTGATGGAGAGGGTGGTCCCCACCCCAGGTGCTGAGGACTGGAGGGAGGTGGTGGCAGGTCAAACGTCAGGCCTAGGAGCACCAAGCTCTGCTCTTTCAGAGGCCTATGTGCTTGAATGTTCTTTTTTTCTTTCTTTTAGCCTCCAGGATTATCACTGGGGCTCAGTGCTGGCACTATGAATCCACTGCTCTTGGTGGCCATTTTTTCTATTTTATTGGATAGGACAGAGAGAAATTGAGGGGGAGGGAGACAGAGAGACACCTGCAGCCCTGTTTCACCACTCGTGAAGCTTTCACCCTGCAGGTGGGAAGGGAGGGGGGTTAACAGTTACCGCAGGTCTATGCTCATTCTAACATGTACACTCAAGCGGGTACACCACCACCCAGCCCAAGACTTCCCTTCTGTTCCAAACCTGCTCCCTTCCCCAGTCCTGGACGGACACACACACACACACACACACACACACACACACACCCCAAGAGGAAAGTACCAGAGCATTTCCCCAGGTGAGTAGAGCACAGCCCTGTCGAGAATGATGGGAGACAGTCCCTCCTGGAGCTCACGGAGAACCTGCCAAGTCTTCTAGAGGAAAGCCTGGGTCGCAGCAGACGCAGACACTCTGCTGGCTCTGACCTTGTGTCAAACTGAGGGTACCGGCCCCAGTGGGAACACCCTCCTCTCTGCAGCAGTGAGGGGGACAGGAGTATGACGGAGGGGGCAGTGGGGCCTCGGGCCGTGAGGCAGTTACCTCGGGAAGCAGAGGACTCGGACGTGGGCACCGTCCTCTCCTCCTCCTCTTTCTCACGTACGTGCGTCCAGTGCACGTCGGCCTGGATGGCCAGGGGGTCAGCGGCAGGTGGGGTCTGCTGTAGTCTTGGGCCTCCAATTACTAGACCAGGGGAGGGGGTGGGGTTGGAGGGGATGAGGAAGGCAGGAGTAAATGATGAGGAAGACGATGAGGAAGGCAGAAGGAGGAGGAATGAAAAGGGTTAAGGAGAAGGAGGGAAGGCAACACCATGGAAAAGGAGAACAGTGAGAAAAGTCAGCGTCTTTTCTAGAACAGTTCAAATCAGAAACAGGCAAGAGTTCAGAATATGCACATGCACACAGACACAACTTGTCGCCACTTGGTGAATTTAGTTATTTCAAGCACTATGCATACTATTAATTACTCATTTCCACACAGTCACCCTTTTTTTAAAATGCTTTTATTTATTATTGGATGAAGACAGAAGGAATTGAGAAGGGAGGGGGAGACAGAGAGGGAGAGAGACAGTGAGACACCCATAGCCCTGCTCTACCACTCATGAAGCTTCTCCCCTGCAGGTGGGTACTAGGGGCTTGAACTAGTAACCTTGCACACTGTAATGTATGCACTTAACCAGGTGACCACCGCCTGGTCCCCCCTTTCTTTAAAGGTAAACCCAGATAGTTTTTTTTTCTCCTCTCTCTCTCTCTCTCTGTCTCGCCTCCAGGGTTATCACTGGGGCTTGGTGCCAGCACTGAATCTACTGTTCCTGGCAGCCATTTTTTTCCATTTTGTTGGATAGGACAGAGAGAAATTGAGAGAAGGGGGGGGGGATAGAGAGACACCTTCAGCCCTGCTTCACCACTTTTGAAGTTTTCACCCTGCAGGTGGGGAGCTGGGGCTTGAACCCAGAACCTTGTGCGGGTCCTTCCTTGAGCTTTGTACTATGTGTGCTTAACCTGGTGCACCACTGCCCGGTCTCCAGAGAGTTCCACACGCTAATGTGAGCGCACAGGGAAACACTCTGATGTTCTATTCATCCCAGGCTGCACTGGAGGGACCCATAGTCTGAGTTGGGAGGCAGAGGTAGCAGCTGGCTTTGGAGGGGCTAGCACCCTCTCCCCGAAGCCAGAACACCTGATGCTGTGACCCAGCATGGCATGACCTCCCAGGGCAGCCTGGCTCAGGGAGGATACAGCGCCTTGCTCACAGACACTCGCCAGTCAAGCTGCCTTCTGGACAGCTAAGTGACAGAAGAGACGGGAGCCACTGCCAAAAGCCTGGCAGTGGACTGAGGGACAATGTAATGTATCCATCCGTCAGCACGTCAGTTTTTCAACCCCCTATAGCCCAAACCCCCTTGGCTCTCGCAGGGCTCATGCAGCATGCCAGTTCTGGGCAGGGGACAACACTGTGAGGGGACAGGGACTGAGAGGGGAAGCAGCAGTCCTGCCCTGTGACCCCCACGGCGTTGGCCCTCTGGAAGGGAGGAGAAGGTGATGCGTCTCTGCTTTCCCTAGAGCAAAGCCCCTCTGTTAGCCGACACCCGAGGCCCCGCTGACTCGCTGAAGTCCCAAGACCCCGGCTGAGGGAGTGGGTGCTCCCTGGGGACCCTGGAGGGCCCCCTCACTGTGACAGCCTGCATGCTGCCCTGACCAGGCTTCCTGGAGTTAGTGCTCAGATCATGCCGCACAATGCTTGGTTATGACCAAGGGGCAGCCAGCAGCTTGGGGACGGAGTCACCACGGGGTGGGGAGGGGGAAGGAAGAGGAGGATGGCTTTTCAGGAAGCCAGAGCAGGTGCCATCTGGGGCCACTGACAGGCTTCAAGCACACGACCAGCCATTCTGGCTTAGGCTTTGCCACTGTGAAGGCAACTTCTCTACTTAGAAGCAACAGGGGGTGTGTGCTGGACAGAGGCAAAGGGCCCACCAGCTGTGGGGGCTGGGTGGGAGTGCAGCTGGTGGAGTGTACATGTCCCCGTGTGCCGTGGACTGGGTTCAACTGGCTGGTCCCCAGCTCCAGGGAGGGAAGCTTCACGAGTGATTGAGCAGGGCTGCAGGTGTCTCCTTCCCTCAGTCTCTCCCTCTCTGCCCCCCTTTTTTTTCTAAATATATTTTTATTTATTATTGGATAGAGACAGCAACATTGAAAGGGGAGGAGGAGATAGAGAGGGAGAGAGACAGAGAGACACCTGCAGCCCTGCTTCACCACTCTTGAAGCTTTCCCCCTGCAGGTGGGGACCGGGGGCTTGGACAATGTGATGTGCGTACTCATCCAGATGCACCGCAGTCTGGCCCCTCACTCTCTGCCTTTCCTCTTTTCTTTTCTCCCTCCTTTCTTTCTTTCTTTCTTTCTTTCTTTCTTTCTTTCTTTCTTTCTTTCTTTCTTTCTTTCTTTTTGCCTTCAGCATTATCGGGGGCTTGGTGCCTGCATTACAAATCCACTGCTCCCGTGGCCATTTTTTTCAATTTTTTTTTAATAGGACAAAGAGAAATTGAGAGGGGAGGGGAAGGAAGAGTGGGAGAAAGGAAGAGAGACACCTGCAGACCTGCTTCACTGTTTGTGAAGCGACCTCCCTGCAGTTGGGGAACGGGGGCTCGAACCGGGATCCTTGTGCTGGTTCTTGGGCTTCATACAATGTGCACTTAACTGGGTGTGCCACCACCCGGCCCCTCACTCTCTGTTTCTCTAACACACACACACACACACACACACACACACACATACACACACACACACACACACACACACACACACACACACACACACACACACACACACACGCTGATGGAATAGCTCACTTTACATGAGTATAATGCGAGTTTGAGCTTGGCCCCCAGAACAATGAGGGAAGCTTTGGTGCTGTGGTCTCTCTCTTTGCTTTGTGCTTTCTCTTCCCACTATAAATAAGTAAATAATAAGTCCATAAGAACAAAGAGGCCCCCAGTAACACTGGAGTTGTGCAGGCACCAAGCCCCAGCAATACTAACTCTGGTGGCAAAAAGAACCAAAGAAAGAAAAAGCGTAAAAAGAAAAAGAAAGAACACCCATGTGGACGCTGCTGGAAATACTGACTGACCCCCCAGCCCTAGGGGTTGGGGGGCTGACCTATCACCAGGCACTCTGGGTGGGTGTCTGAGAGCTGAGCAGGGGCAGTACAGATACTTGCTCACACCACGGAGAGTGGTGTGTCTCCTGCCAGTCTCTCCTCCCGCGGAGCAGAGCTAAGAGGCCCAGTGGAGGCAGCATCTTGTTCCGGGACTACTGACAGAGGGTTCTGTGTACAGATCTGAGGGGCTGCCCAGGCAGGGTGATGACTTAATGGCTATGCAGACTCTCACACCTGAGGCTCCAAAGTCCCAGGTTCAACCCCCTGCACCACCATCAGCCAGAGCTCTGGTAAAAAAAAAAAGGAAAGAAAAGGAAAGAAATAAAGGAAAAGAAAAGTGGTGGTGAACCTGGCCAAGCACTCACATTACAAGGACCCGGGTTCAAGTCCCCGGTTCCCACCTGCAGGGAGAAAGCTTTGCAAGTGGTGAAGCAGGACTACAGGTGTCTCTCTGTCTCTCTCTCTCAATTTCTGACAGTCTCTATCCAATAAATAAATAAAGATAATAAAAACGTTAAAAAGGGTGGGATGCTGGTGCCTCACGGGGCCCCTCCTGACTGCCTGTGTCTCTCGCACTGTCCTGTCTTTGAAGGTGGACTGGGTACCCAGTTTGGTGGGACCTGCTCGTGGAGGGGGAGCAGCACAGCTACTAGCATGGGGGTGGGGGGGCAGTCAGGGAAGCAGGTGGGCAGAGGGTACCTTTACAAGTACCCAAGGTGACGTCTCGTGACAGGAGCTGGAGCCACTGGCCTTGCCGAAGTTCTCTGTCCCAGGGGCAGTACTCCCCTTCTAAGGCAGGGGCCAGACACCCACACGTCGCAAGGAGGGACCCATGGGAAGGGAGAAAGGAGGGGGTGGAGAGAACAGAGAGGAGCGTTATCTTCAGCCAAGAGATGGACACAACCCAATTTCATTCTGAGGGCCTTGGAGTCTGCTGGCCATAGAACAGACCGACACACAGGCCCAGAGTGTGGCTGACTGACTGTGCTGGTGGGTCTCTCTAGTTAATGCCCCACCTGGTCCCTTCACCTCCAGCAGGTCTGGGCTTGCTGGGAGTTGGGAAAGAACATCTAGGCGAGGGAGCCAAGGAAAGCTCAGGGCTTGGACCATCGGCCGTGGCCATGGGACTCCGCCAGCACATGGAGGAGGTGAGAGCCACATGGGACAGGCTAAAGACTCTTCCCCTGATGAACTGTGACACCAAGGGCCCCAGGGACCAGGAGAATGTGGGGGGACAGAGCCCTGTAAAGGGGTCCCCTGGGCCCCTACTGCCTAGCACAGTGCCAGCACCTTGTTGCCTAATCTCACTCATTTGTCACAAAATGGGGGTACCCTTCCCCCAGTCTGCAGGAAGTGGAGGTGCAGATGTGTCCCAGGGACCCAGGAAATGGCTGCCCCTGACGTTGCTCCCCACAGCTAAGGAGGAGTGTTCCTTCCTCCCAGCCTGCTCTGCCTCTCAGGGGCAATGTTAGAGGGTTCCTGACCAGCTTCCCCTGTGCACCTGGATGGGAAGGGCTATGCATATGGGCAGGGCTCAGCTCCACAGGGCCTGGCCTGACGAGCTGCAGTGCCACCTCATGGCCGGTGGGCAGGGCCTGGGGGGAGGGGTCCCTGGCCATTAGGGTGAGGACTTGACCCATTGCTTCCACAGGCAGGAAGCTCCCCATCCCCATTTACAGGAACGTGTCACAGCAGGGCAGAAGGACAGTGAATGCCAGGTCGCAGAAGGTTCCGGGACCCACCAGACCTACGTAACCCCAGGACCAAGAAACTCCTTCTCAGACTGGACCTGGTGGGGGACTCTGCAGGGATATTACAGCCACTGCCCTCGGTCCCTCCTCTGAGGAGGGAGACACAGGAGGAGGGGCTAGGGAACCTTCTAGAAGGCCGGGACAGCAACCTCTAACTGGGGGAGAGGGACAGAACAAGGAGAAGCTATTATGTATGGATGACCCCTGCATGACCCTCTGCCCACTTCCGCACTCTCTTCCCCTATACGCAGAGGGATAGAACTCCTGCCGGGACTGTTGTCCTCCGGCCAAATGGGGGTCAGAAAGCTAGGAAGGGCACAGGTATGTGGACAGGGCTGGGGCAGGAGAGAAGGCTGTCTGCTGACCTTCACTGGACTCCTCGTCCTCCTCCTCCTCGTTCTCCTCTCCCTCCTCCTCCTCCTCCTCCTCCTCATCCTCCTCGTTTCCAGGCTTGAAGCTCTTGCAGGCCTCCAGCTCCTCTTGGCTCTTCCCTTTCAGGAGAGCGTGGATCCGTACAGCTTCCTTCCAGGGGACGCCACCCAGGTCTGAGGTGGGCAGCAGCTCCTCCTCCTCCTCCTCTTCTTCCTCATCCATCTCAGATTCTGAGCTGCTGTGGGGACGTGGACACAGTACAAAGTGAGGATGTTGAAATGCCCCGCCCCAGCATAGCCCCTAATTAGGGCAGGAATGGAAGACGAGCAGGGGCCCAGAGTTCTAAGCGACATCCCAGCACGAGGAGGGCTGCACGGGCGGGGGCCTCCATTGCCCTCACCGGGCTCTGGCCGGTCAGGTCTTCTGGCCCTGATGAGAAGCACTGTGGAAGTGGCAGCCAGCACCCAGAGGCTTGAAGGAATGCCATCACCACAGATGGGTGGAGTAAAGGTTTTTTTCCCCTTTTTTTTGGGGGGGGGGGTCAATGCCAAGGGGGAAGGCAGCACATCCTCAATACCGGGGGTGGATTAAAAGGTAACTGAGGGGGCAGGGTGGTGGCGCACCTGGTTAAGCGCACATGTTACAATGTGCAAGGGACTCAGGTTCGAGGCCCCTGGTCCCCACCTGCAGGGGGAAAGCTTTACGAGTGGTGAAGCAGGTGTCTCTCTATCTCCCTCTCCCCTCTCAATTTCTGGCTGTCTCTATCCAATAAATAAATAAGGATAATTAAATAAAAAATAATAAGAGGTAACTGAGAGGGGGTGGTGCACGGAGACAGCATAATGGCTCTGCAAGATTCATGCCTGAGGCTCTGAATTCCCAGGTTCAATTCCCAGCACCACCATCAAAGTCGAGCAGGGCTCTGGTTAAAAAAAAAAAAAAAAAAAAAAAAAAAGGAAGAAGAAAAACTGTCATGTGGTAGCAAGGGCCACTATCACTGCAAAGAGAGAGTGGGGAGGAGGGCTTCAGCCCCGGGGGTTGGGCAGCGGCAGATTCAGTTAAGCGCACACACAGTACAAAGTGCAAGGACACATGCGAGGACACGTGCAAGGACCCAGGTTCGAGCTCCTGTTCCCCACCTGCAGGGGGGATGCTTCACAGGTGGTGAAGCATGTGTCTCTTTCTCCTCCTCCTCTCTCACTTTCTCTCTGTCCTGTGCAGTGAAATGGGAAAAATGGCTACATAGTGCTGCACCGAGTCCCAGAGATAGCCCTGGAGGGGAAAAAAAAAAAAAGTGCTCCAGCCCATGGGTCATTCCTTGTGACAACTGGCATTTCCAGCAGGGTCCCCTCACAACACGTGGCCCCACTCAGGGCCCCCCAGGAATACACCAGGACATGCGCCAGCCCAGGCCACGCCCTCCACCCTCTTTCTTCCATCTCTTTAAAATTTTTTTTTATTATCTTTATTTATTGGATAGAGATAGCCGGAAATTGAGAGGGGAGGAGGAGATAGAGAGGGAGAGAGACAGAGAGACATCTGCAGCCCTGCTTCACAAAGTCCACTCACAAAGCTTTCTCCCTGCAGGTGGGGACCGGGGGCTCGAATCTGGGTCCTTGTGCTTTGTTAACATGTGTGCTCAACCTGTTGGACCATCACCTGGCCCCTTTTTGTCTCTTAAATTCTAAAAAATATATATATATATATATATATATATATATATATATATATATTGCTTTATTTTAATCAGAAGGAAAGAGGGAGAGAGAGAGAGAGAGACCGACCAGAGCCCTGTTCAGCGCTGGCTGATGGTGGCACTGGGGATTGAACCTGGGACCTCAAGCCTCAGGCAAGAAAAGTCTTTTGCAGAATCACTATGAGCTCCCCCACACTCCTTCTTTTCTTTAAATAAATTTTATTTATTTATTTTTGCCAGTGTACAGATCAGCTCTGTGTTAAGGTAGTGTGGGGGATTAAACCTAGGACTTTGGAGCCTCAGGCATGAGAGTCTGTTCGCATAACCATTATGCTATCTTACCCTTTAAAGAGACAAACAGGCAGGGAGGGGGAGAGAGAGAGAGAGAGAGAGAGAGAGAGAGAGAGAGAGAGAAAAGCTGGTCCACCATTTTTTTTTCTTTCAGGGCTGTCGCTGAGGTTTTGTGCTTGTAAAACTCCACTATTTCTGTCGCTGGTGAAGTCTTTCTTTCTCCACCCCCCCCCCCCCCCCCCAGCGAATGAGGGGCAGAGGAGCAACAGCAGAGCTCTGCTCTAGCGCCCAGAAGTTTCCCTTGTGGAGGGGATTCTGAGAGGTGCCAGGGGCTAGAACCCCTGGGTGTCCACGCGGCAGTGTGCACCCTCCCAGGTGGGGAATCTCCAGCCTCCCCCAAACACCATCTCAGACAGTCACAGGCACATCCCCCAGAGCCAGCCAGCTTCATGAGGACACCCCGGGCGGGTGTGTCCTTCCACTCACGGGGAAGGGTATGTGGGGGTGCACGTCCCTGGGGTGAGGGCTCAGGGCTGACCTGCTGCCCGTGTCCTCCTCGGTGCGCGAGTCCAGCACGCTGCTCAGGTTGTGCTCGGCCTGCGTCTCCTCGGGCACCTCCTCCAGCTCCTCTGCCTGCTTCAGGGACAGGCGGTAGTTCTCCAGCTCGATCCTCTCGGGGGTGCCCCTCGGCCGCTTGGCCACGCTGGGCTCCTCCAGCCCGTTGACTCTTGCACCTGCTGGCACACAAGTGGTGGGGGGGCACAGTGCTGAGAGCGGTCGATTCAGGTGACGGCCTGGGGCAGGAGGGGGGTGCAGCCTGCACTGCCTCCCAGCAGTGGAGAAGCTCTTCTTTGTTTTTAAAACGACTCAATTGGGGGGTCGGGCGGTGGCGCAGTGGGTTAAGTGCATGTGGCGCAAAGCGCAAGGATTGGCGTAAGGATCCTGGTTCGAGCCCCCGACTGCCCACCTGCAGGGGAGTCGCTTCACAAGCGGTGAAGCAGGTCTGCAGATATCTATCTTTCTCTCCCCCTCTCTGTCTTCCTCTCCTCTCTCCATTTCTCTCTGTCCTATCCAACAACGATGAACATCAACAATGGCAATAATAATAACCACAACGAGGCTACAACAAGGGCAATAAAAGGCGGAAAAAATGGCCTCCAGGAGCAGTGGATTCATGGTACAGGCACCCAGCCCAGCAATAACCCTGGAGGAAAAAAAAAATTTTATAAAATGACTCAATTGGGAGTTGGGTTAAGCATACATGGTAAGGACTGACACAAGTAACCCAGGGAGTGTCGCTTCACGGGTAGTGAAGCACATCTGCAGATGTCTGTCTGTCTTCCCCTCCTCTCTTGATTTCTCTGTCCTCCAAAAATTAAATTAAATTAAATTAAATGACTCAACTATTATTACTACTACTACTTTAGATAGAGGAAGAGAGAGAGAGAGAGAGAGAGAGATGGAGAGGGAGAACTAGAACATCACCCTGATATATATGATGCCAAAACTTGAACTCAGGACCCGATGCTTGAGAGTCCAATGCTTTATCCACTGCAACACCTCCTGGCTACCAGGGTTGTTGCTTAGGGCTCAGTGTCTGCACAACTCTACCACTCTCAGTGGACTATTTATTTATTTATTTATTTATTTTTGAGAGAGAGAGAGAGAGAGAGAGGAGGAGGAGGAGGAGGAGTGCACTAGCCCTGCAGCACTGCTTCAACACTTGTGACATCCCCCTGGTGCTGACAGGGGCTTGAACCTTGGTGCTTCCTTGCACATGGTGAAATGTGCACTAAACTGGGTGTAGCAGTACCCAACGCCTCAGGACACTGTTCCAGGAAGAAGGCCCCTCTGGGCAGCTCTCATGAAGATGGGGGCCACCATCTGTTGGTGACAATTACTGAACCAAGCATTGTCCTGGGAGTTTGGGCAGCTCTCATGAAGATGGGGGCCGCCATCTGTTGGTGACATTTACTGAACCAAGCATTGTCCTGGGAGTTGCCGACTGCTTATCTCAAACATCTGATCTGGGGCTCTCTCCACTGTCATTCTTCTGTAGAGACAACCTATCCCATTTCCTTATTTCTCTCTTTAAGACAACATAGAGGCTGAGAGGCAAAGAGAATGAAAGAAACCAAAGAAAGGGTACCATCTAAACGAGCAATTTCTCTCCCCTTTTTTTAAAATTAATTAATTTATTTTCCCTTTTGTTGCCCTTGTTGTTTTTATTGATGTCATCATTGTTAGATAGGACAGAGAGAAATGGAGAGAGGAGGCGAAGACAGAGGTAGGGAGAGAAAGACAGACACCTGCAGACCTGCTTCACTGCCTGTGAAGCGACTCCCCTGAAGGTGGGGAGCCGGGGCTCGAACCGGGATCCTCATGCTGGTCCTTGTGCTTCGCGCCACGTGCGCTTAACCCGCTTAACCCGCTGCGCTACCGCCTGACTCCCTCCCTCTCCCTCTTTACTAGAGCACTGCTCAGCTCTGGCTTATGTTGGTACGGGGGATTGAACCTGGGACTTTGGAGCCTTAGGCATGAGTCTTGCATAACCATTATGCTATCTACCCCTGCCCTAGTGAGCTATTTCTCTATATCATCATCATCATCATCATCATCATCATTTTATTACCACCAGGGCTATTGCTGGGACTCAGTGTCAGCACCATGAATCCACCGCTCCCGTGGCCACTTTTTCTGTCTCCCCCTTTCTTTGTTTTTTTTTTTATTTGACAGGACAGAGAGAAACTGAGAGGGAAGGGGGAGGGAGAGAGGGATAGAGACAGAGAGACACCTGCAGACCTGCTTTACCCACTCGGGAAGCATCTCCCCTGTAAGTGGGGACTGGGGGCTCGAACCCCAGTCTTTGTGCATAATAATATGTGCTTTTAACCTGGTGCACCACCACCCAGCTCCCCAAGTAAGCTATTTCTCTATCTTCTTTCTCTCTCCCTCCCTCCCACTGCCCTCTCCGCCCTTTCTCTTCCACTACAATGCCAGCTTTATACATTGTTTCTCCTGGAAGAGTCTCCATCAGTCAATTCCACCACTGTTGTTTATTTTGGGGGGGGGAGTATATCTTAGTGCACCCAGTTTAGTCTGAGAACCCCACCCCTTCTGCCCAGCCCTCAGTTATTCCCTAAGAGGCTTTGGTAGTGTGTTGAGCACACAGTGGGCCAGACAAAGGCGAACTACACACCTCAACTTTACCACAGACAGATGCACAAGATATCTGAGGTGATCACAGAATTGCTGAGGGTTCACGTTCTACTTGAATGAGACTGCCACCTGCCACCCAGGATCACTATCACCAAGGAATGACATACACACACACATACACACACCCCTGCATATCCCATCCATTCACTCTTTCTCTTCTACTTGCTACATATGGGCAGTATTTGCCTGACGTGTAATAAATAACATATCTAGGGAGTCGGGTGGTAGCGCAGCAGGTTAAGCACATGTGGCACAAAGTGCAAGGGCCGTCGTAAGGATCCCGGTTCGAGCCCCCAGCTCCCCACCTGCAGGGGAGTCGCTTCACAGGCGGTGAAGCAGGTCTGCAGGTGTCTATCTTTCTATCTCCCTTTCTGTCTTCCCCTCCTCTCTCCATTTCTCTCTGTCCTATCTAACAACGATGACAGCAACAATAACTACAACAATAAAACAACAAGGACAACAAAAGTGAAAATAAATAAATATAAAAAAATTTTAAAAAACTAATGTCCAGTGATAAACTTTCCTTAAAGTTTTTAAAATATATATTCACAGGGTGGGGGCTGGGGGAGACACCTGCAGCCCTGCTTCACCACTTGTGAAGCTTTCCCCCTACAGGTGGGGACCAGGGGCCTGAACCCAGGTCCTTGTGTACCGTAATGTGTGTGCTCAACTGGGTGTAACCCATAAAAAACGATTAATTTACCCGCTTACTATAAGACAGAGACAGAGTGCTACTTAGTTGTATGAGGTGCTGAGGCTTGAACCCACGACGTCACACACGCAAAGCAAATAGGCTACCTGCTGAGCCTGCCTCCTGAATGCAACCCTGCCTGGAGCCTTTGAGTTCTGACACCTGTAGAATCTTGTGTCTCTGCCTGCTCTGTATTGCAAACCACAGTGACCTGCCCAAGTGAAGTGGGAGGCCTATCACTCAGAGTGAGTGACAGCAGGTAAGGCCCAGCGGCTGGCAAAGACAGTTTGGTGCTGACAGGTCTTCAGGGAGAGGGTGTCCTTGAGAAGGAAGAGTGGGGCAGGAACAGAGGTGGGAGCAACTGTGAGAGGCCTTGCACCCTGGCCTGTAACAACCTTGACCTTTGGGGATGGTCTAAGATATTTCCTTAAAAAAAATTATTATCTTCATTTATTGGATAGAGACAGCCAGAAATTGAGAGGGGTGGGGGAGACGGAGTGACACTTGTAGTCCTGCTTCACCACTCGCAAAGCTTTCCCTTTGTAGATGGGAACCGGGGGCTTGAACCCGGGTCCTTGTCATTGTACCGTGTGCTCAACCAGGTGCACCACCATCTGCTCTGATTTTTTTTTTGTAATGATTTGCTCATGAGAAAAAGAGAGGGAGGGGGAAAGGGAAAGAGGGAGGGAGGGGGGGAGAGAGAGAGAGAGAAGCAGAGCAACACTGTCACACATAATGCTGGAGATTGAACTTGGGGCCTCCTGGCTACTTGGCAGTGCCACGCTATATACACTGTGCCACTTCCTTGGCCACGGCCAGGTTTCTTTTTTTTCTCTTAAGACTTAATCATTCAACCATTTGCAAGGACCTGGGTTCAAGCCCCCAACCCCCATCTGCAGGGGAGAAGCTTTATGAGTGCTGAAGCAGGTCTACATGTGTCTCATTCTCTCTCTCTATTCACACCCCGCCCCCAATTTCTCTCTGTCCTATCAAATTAAAGAGAAGAGAAAAAAAAAGTTACTGAGAGCAGTGGGTCCACAGTGCCAGCAATCACCTTGGTGGCAAAACCAAAACAAAATGACTCGCTCATCCATTCTTGTGGGGGCAGGGAGAGAGAACCAGCCATCACCCTGGCACATGGGATGCCAGGGATCCAACTCGGGACCTCACACATTCAGAGTCCAAGGCTTTCTCCATGATACCACCTCATCAGGTCGCATTTGTTCCTTATGAATCACATGGAACAGTCACTGCCTGCATGAGCTCCACACACTGGCTGGGAAGGAATATTTTTTCCTGATGGGATAACTGGCTCTCAGTTGATACACAGGAGCTGCCAAAAGCCTTTATCTGTGCCTGTTCAGTTCTTTATTTATCTACTATTATATATATATTGCTTCCAGGGTTATCGCTGGGGTTTCGGTGCCTGCACTATAAATCCACTGCTCCTGGAGACCATATTTTTCCCACTTTGTTGTCCTTGTTGTTATTGATGTTGTTGTTGGATAGGATAGAAACTGAGAGAGGAGGGGAAGACAGAGAGCGGGAAAGAAAGACAACTGCAGACGGGGAGCTGGGGGCTTGAACCAGGATCCTTAAGCTGGTCCTTGCGCTTTGTGCTATGTGCGCTTAACCCGCTGCGCTACTGCCCAGCCCTGTCTGTTTAGTTTTGAAGCAGTCCTGGGGAACGGAAATCCATTTTCCTAATTCTTTGTTCTGTTCTTTTCCTTGAATTTTTCTGAAGCCAGGGTTATTACTGGGGCTCAATGCTACACAACTTCAGCATCCATCGCTGCCATCTTTTCTTGGGGCGGGGAGGGTAGGTGGGTTGTAGACAGAGGAAGGGAGAAACACAGAGAAGGAGAGACACCTCCTGCATCACCACTTGGGAAGCTTCCTCCCTGCACTTGAACCTGGGTCCTTGCATACTGTAACACGTGTTCCAGCAGGTGTGCCACCACTCTGTGCTCACAATTCTAACAGGAGCAGGCAGTTAGATTCAGTGCTCTCAGATTTCAGCATGTCTCCCTCTCTCACTTTTATTATATTCACAGCCAGTCTCTCTTTGGCTTCTTGAATGAAAGTGAGGTTAATTGTATGTCAAGACCATGTGCTTGCTTTGGTATGTTTGTTTTTACCAGAGCACTGCTCAGCTTGGTTTATGGTAGTGAGGGGGATTGAACCTGGGACTTTGGAGTCTCAGGCACGATAGTCTCTTTGCATCGTGTGCTGCTTTCCTATGGGAGTGACTCAGGTTTGAATCCTGGTCCCCACATTGGAGGGCTGTAGCCTCTCTCTCTTGCTCACTCTTTTTATAATTTTATTTTTAATGTTGTATTTTATTTTAATGACAGAGATACAGAGAAAGGCAGAGAGTAGAGAGAGGAAGAGAGGCACTAGAGCCCTGCTCAGCTTTGGCTGATGGTGGTGCTGGGGACTGAACCTAGGACCTTGGAGTCCCAGGCATGAAGGTCTTTTGCAGAACCATTTTGCCATCTCCCTATCCCATTATTTATTTTTTTACATTGTATTTATTTTATTTTTTGCCTCCAGAGCTCAGTGCCTGCACCATGAATCTACTGCTCCTGGAGGCTATTTTTCCCCCTTTTGTTGTCCTTGTTTTATTGTTGTTGTGGTTATTATTGTCATTATTGAAGTTGTTGTTGCTGGATAGAACAGAGAGAAATGGAGAGAGGTGGGGAAGGCAGAAAGGGGGAGAGAAAGATAGACACCTGCAGACCTGCTTCACCGCCCATGAAGCGACCCCCCTGCAGATGGGGAGTCGGGGGCTCCAACAGGGGTCCTTACACCAGACCTTGCACTTTGCACCACGTGCGCTTAACCCGCTGTGCTACTGCCTGACCCTGTATTTAGTTTATTTTAATGAGATATACAAAGAGAAAGACCAGAGCCCTGCTCAACTCTGGCTGATGCTGGGTATTGAACCTGGGACCTCTGAGCCTCAGGCATGAAAGTCTTTTGCAGAACTGTGATGCTATCTCCCTGCCTCTCTTTCTCTCCTTCTTTGTCAGAGCCCTGCTCAGCTCTGGCTTATGGTGCTGTGGAGGACTGAACTTGCAACCTTAGAGCCTCAGGCACTAGAGTCCTTTGGCATAACCATTATGCTATCTCCTTCATCTCCCTTTCTACCTTTTGCCTCGATATCAAAAAATAAATAAGAGAAGCAGAAGTAGCAACTCAGACACGATAGAATGATGCCCCACACTAAACAGACCACGTCTTGAGCAGAGAGACCTGACTTCTCACCATTTGGCAGCGTGGGGTAGGGGGAAAGAGTTATTCCTTTTTGGCAGGTTTCTCCCAGATGCTATATACTACCACCCACGCCACTGGGTATGTCCTCTCTTGCATCCCAGAGAGAGAAACAGACAAGGAAACTCAGGGTGGCAAAACACCCTTCCCTCTCGCTGTCCTCCCACAGACTGGCTCTCAAGGGCTCCCTGCCTCAACAGGCCTTTCCAAGGCCATGTCCACGCAAGCCCAGGAGACGGCCTGCAGACACCTGTGTGCCTGCACCACCTTCTACCCACAAGGTCACGTTACCAGATTCTCACCCTGACAGGGACAGACACTGAAGTGACCAGATGAGAAAGCTGCTCTCAGTGAACTGGGTCTGGTGTGGACAGACAGGGATTCACATGTTTCTCTCCTGGGACTGACTGGGTATTTCCATCCAAACAGACAGCACGGAAAGGGAGATGAAACACTGTCCCTATGTCATGGGGCCAGGACTGTGAAGGGACGGTAGCTGGAGAAACAGTGAGAGAAGGAATACAGTGGCCTAGGAGCTGGAGCAGGGGATAAAAGACTCTCTGATATGAGGTCCTGAGTTCAATCCCTGGCATCAAATGTGCCAGAGTGATGTTCTGCTTCTCTTTTTTTTCTCTCTTGATCTCTTCCTTCTCTCTTTTATTTAATTAATTTATTTATTGGCTAAGAGACAAAAAATTGAGAGAGGAGGGGTATAGAAAGAGGGGGAGACATCTGCAGCCCTGTTTCACCACCTGTGAGGCTTTCCCCCTCCAAGTGGGGACCAGGAGACTAAACCCAGGTCCTTGTACACTGTAATGTGTGCACTTAACCAGGTGTGCCACCATCTGGCCCCCCTCTTTTTTCCTTATTGGGGGGAGGTTAATGGCTTAAAGTTAATAGTAAAATACAGCAGTTGGTCTGTGTGTCACATTTCTCAGTTTTCCACATCACACTCTAACCCACACGTAGGTCGTCCTCTGCCATCATGCTCCAGGATCTGAACCCTCCCCACCCCCCCAGAGTTTTTTGCTTTGGTGCAATACACCAACTCCAGTCCAAGTTCTGCTAGTGTTTCCCTTATTGTTCGTATTTCTCAACTTCTGTCCATGTTGGGATCATCCCATATTCATCCTTCTCTTTCTGGCTGATCTCACTTCGCAGGACTACTTCAAGCTCCCTCCTTCTCTGTTGACATCTCTCTCCCCCTCCCATACACAATGTTATCATAAACAGACCAAAAAAAAAAAAAAGCAGAGAAAGAGTCATCACTGGGGACTTCTAGGGGGCCGGGCGGTAGCACAGCGGGTTAAGCGCACGTAGCGCAAAGCGCAAGAACGGGTGTAAGGATCCTGGTTCGAGCCCCCGGCTCCCTACCTGCAGAGGAGTCGCTTCACACGTGGTGAAGCAGGTCTGCAGGTGTCTATCTTTCTCTCCCCATCTCTGTCTTCCCCTCCTCTCTCCATTTCTCTCTGTCCTATCCAACAACGAACGACATCAACAGCAACAATGATAACCACAACAAGGGCAACAAAAGGGGGAAAAAATGGCCTCCAGGAGCGGTGGATTCGTGGTGAAGGCACTGAGCCCCAGCAATGAGCCTGGAGACAAAAAAAAAAAAAAAAGTTCTAATAAGTGCAACAGACTTGTATGTCTAAGGTTCCTGATTCAATCCTCTGCATTGTAAGTACCAGAAGTGGTGCTCTGCCATCTCTCTCTCTTTTTGCTTCACATGAAATTCTCAAGGGGGCTGGGTGGTGGCACACCTAGCTGAGCACTTGTTACAATGTGCAAGGACCCGGGTTCAAGCCCCCACACTGTACCTGCAGGGAAAAAGCTTTACAAGCGGTGAAACAGGGCTGCAGGTGTCTCTCACCCTCTCTTTCTCCCTCCTCCTCTCTATTTCTGACTGTCTCTATCAAATAAAAAATAAGAATAATGCTAAACAAAGAAATCCTCTCTCATATGTGGTAAATAAAACCAAATCTATTGTTCTTTTTTTTTTTTTAACCAGAGCACTGCTCACCTTTGGCTTATGGTGGAGCAAGAGACTGAACCCGAGATTTTGGAGCCTCAGGCACGAGAGTCTCTGAATAATTATGCTATCTACTTCCCTCCTCCAAATCTATTTTTTAACCAGAGCACTGAGAGATATATAGGCAAAGATACACACACACACACACCCACACACACACACCCACACCCACACACACCAAAATACTGCTTAGCATTGGCTTATGGTGTTGGGGATTGAACCTGGGACCTTGGAACCTCAGGTATGAAAGTCTTTTAGCAGAACCGCTATGCTGTGTCCCTGGCCCTAAGTAATAATCCATCATAAAAAATAAAAATAAAAAAACCCCACAAAACAACAACAACAATAATGGGAAGAAAACAGCTGAAGCCCACAGAAATGGACTCAGCTATAAAGATTTTAATTCTTTTAATTTTTACCAGAACACTACTCAGCTCTGGATTCATGTAGGGTGTATGGAACTGCACCTGGGATTTTGGGGCTTCAGGCATGAGAGTCTCTTTGCTTAACCACTATGTTATCTCCTTCCCTGTGAGGAGTTTTCTGGAAATTATTTGAATGGAGGCCCAAGAGAATGTTCTGTGCTGAGCCAGAGCTGGAGGCTGGGCTCCCTCTTAGCAAAAAAGCCTTCCAGCACATGGCCCAGGCCCCCTGGGTGTGAGCAGTCATGATGGCTCTGCCCAGAGGCGGCCATATGGGGGAGTGGGGGGGGGGGGTGTCAGGCATAGGCAGCCTGAATCCAGCACTCAGACTACTGACCCTTCTCCTTCTGGAAGACCCATTCAGGGCGGCTGGCAAATCAAGCCGAGCAGCCACCTGCAGGGAGCAGGAAGGGGTGGCTGCCGTGACCTGGAAGTAATCGGGGAAGAGAGCACAGGCCTCCCCTCCCACAAGGGAGGTGTGTGTACCCCACCCAGAACACCCGTGCTGGGGAGACTGTCAGGGAAGTGGCGGCAGCCTCCACACCCTCTCCATTCTGACTCATCTACCTGTTCATACTTTCCAGCTTGGTCTGCGTCCCCAGGCAGGGCTAGCTTTGGCGGCTCTGTGAGGCAGTAGAACTCTGTGGAAGAGACTGGGTGTGTGTGTGTGTGGGGGGATCCTTTCTGAAATCTGTCTGGCTGTGATATTTATCATGTTTTTCCTTTTTTTAATCTTTAAACATTTAAAAAAATTATTTATTAGATAGAGGCAAAGAGAAATTGAGAGGGAGAGGGGACAGAGAGACAGACGGACACCTGCAGCCCTGCTTCACCACTCATGAAGCTCTCCCCGCTGCAGGTGGGGACCAGGGGCTTGAACCCGGGTCCTTTGCGCACTATAGTGTGAGTACTTAACCAGGTGGGCTACTGCCTGGCCCTTACATTCATTATTTTCTCTATTTCTTTTTAAAATATCTTTATTGATCTGATAGATACAGCCAGAAATCAAGAGGGAAAGGAGAGATAAGACAGGGAGAGAGACAGACAGACCTGCAGCCCTGCTTCACTGCTTGTGAAGCTTTCCCCATGCAGGTGGGGGATCAGAGATTCAAACCTGGGTTCTTGTGCATTTGTAAGGTGTGTGCTCAACCAGGTGCGCCACCACCTGGCCCCTCACTTCTTTTTAAAGACAGAGATCACAACACCAAGGCACCTTTCAGTGCCGGGGGGGGCTTGAACCTGGGTCATGGGCAAAGCAGTACACTGTCCAAGTGAGTTATTTCATCAGCCCTAGTTTTACGTTTTTTGTTTGTTCGTTTGTTTTAATGATGTATTTAGTGAGGGAGAGACAGAAGCAGGGCATCACTCTGGCACATGGACTGCTGGGGAAAGAACTCAGGGCCTCATAGCTGAGAGTCCAAGGCTGATCTTATTCAGAGGAAGGGGAGAATGGGAAGCCAAGATGGAGAACAGGGCTGACTGCAGGAGAGGGAGAGAGAAGCAAGCCACTCCACCGCTGTGGGTGTCACTTCTGCATCGGCAATGCTCTGGAGGACTGAATGGATATAGGTGACAGCGTCTGTGGGGCTGTCAGCAGCCCGGTGGTGGCCTGTCTCGTGTGCTGTGGAACCTGCCAGGCTGGTTTGGGATGGCAGCAGGCAGGCAGGCAGGCAGGCGTGTGTGTGAGCAGGGTGACACACACCACACAAAGACAGTGCGGGAGGGTGGAGAGACAGCTGAGAGAACAGAGAAAGAGGCTTCCACGTGACCCGAGGGAGGGCCCTGCGCTTTCGGCAAGAAGAGGGAGAACAGGACAACCCCCCACCCCAGCCCCATGGCAGCCTGGCAGAGCCGCTGTCAGGAGAGGCTGGTGCGTGCCCATGTCCTGGGGCAGGCGCAGCATCAGTGTGGGCCGAGGCTCCGTTCTACCCGTCAGCACCCTCTTGATGGCCGACGACGAGAACACAGGTGACACCTTGTGCAACTGCTTTCCTGTCTGCAGCTGCTACACAGCTAGAACTTCCCATCACGGCGGCCCCCATGAAGGGGGGGGGGGGGCTCCTGTGATCAGGGGCCTGTGTCCCCGTTCAACCCATCTGGCCTCTCTCCCTGACTCCGCTGGGGAAGCTGGAGTTTTTGGGGCCCCTGCCTAAGTCACCCCTTCTGCCCACCCTCTGATCAGGAAAAAAAGGGGAAAGGAAAAAGAAAAACTCAGAAACCTGGAGATTGTTCGGAATTTATTCTCTTAAATAAGAATGACGACATTGGTTGAAAAGGAAAAAAAAATCATAATAAAAGAAAAAAAGAAAAAGGAAGCAAAGCACAACACATCTTAGTTTCACAGTCACGAAAACAGTTACACAGTTAAATAAATAAAAAAACTCACAAAGGAACACACTGAAAACAACAGCACAGGTGGAAAATAAACGGGGCTGTACAGCTCACACCCCCTAACTCTGCTTCTTCACCCGCCCCCCACAACCTGAGGCCACTTGGCGGATGGACGGACAGCGCCCTGCTGGCCTATAGAGATATGCTGAACAACAGATAGGAAGCAGGAGGAGGCAGGGCCTGGCTCTCCAAGGAACTGGGTGTGCAGAGCAGCCCAGCTCCCAGCGTGCTTGTGAGCTGACTTCTGGAGTCAGAACCATGCGCAGGGGAGAGTTCCAGCCCCGAGCTGACACCCCGTAAGTTGCTCTACCTGCCCCCCCTCCGCACCGAGTCCAAATACTCAGCCAGGCCACAGTTCCCTAGTGCAAACACTCTTGGTTTCTGGAAGCAAAGGACACACAGCTGTGAGAACAGCCATGTACTGCTGCTATTATTATTATTCCAGGCATAATATACAGATGTCTGCATGGGTATGAGAGGAGACCATACGTGCTTCTAGGTGTTTAGACAGAGAAATATTCGCACAACACCAACAGCTAGGACATCTGAGGTAGGGCTAGGGGATTACACTGGGTTGCAGACTTCTGTTTTTCCAGAAAAACCTAGAATGGAGAGAACTTGGGAAATAGCTAAAAGAGTCCCTCAGAAGCAGGTACTGCAGAATTGAATGGGATTCCTTGTCCTGGGGGGGGGGGGCAAATACGAGTGTGTGGGGGCAGGTGGGGGGGGGCTGAGAGCACCCAAGCTATGAAACCGAGTGTGACCATGCAAGGGGTGTCTGGGGGACAGGGTCCTGGCACTTGTCACTCTGCCAGGTTCTCTCTCCCACAGGACACCCAATAGCGTTGTGCCCTGGCCCTGACACCCTACTGCCAGCACGTCTGTGTATGTATGGCTCTGCACCAGCTTCAGACCAGCTGGCAAGTCACCTTGAGAATTAGAACCCAGGGACACATGCTCCGGGCTTCATTCTTTCTGGGTTGTCTTGAGACTCGGACTCCAAGGCTGTCTCTCTCCTCTTTTTGGTGCCGAGTTCCTAGCTTGGCTCTAGGGAGCCCTGACTTCTTGACAATTCCTGAAAACCTGCAGCCAGGCTCCTAGGGAGGACGGGGGAGGGGCATGCTGGACTGCTCGGGGATGAGCCTGGTGACTCCCACACATCACGGGAAAAGCTATGAAGGGGCTCAAGGCTGCAGAAGCTTCAGAAACATTCATGGCCTCAACGCTGCTGAGGAACCAGGGCCAGCTGGCTGCGGGATGCTTTGGAAACTGCCCTTGGGTTCTAGCGAGTGTGTCTGACTCAGATGGGTTGTCTTGTCTCCTTGCTCACAGCAAGCAGAGGCTGACCCTGCTCCTGGGGGGTTGTGGGAAGTATTGGAGCTGGGCCCACCCGTGGGAAGCCTGTACAGATTGATTCTGCATTTCTCCCCTCTGGGGAATCCTACCGCCACCAGACTTTCTCCATAGTGTCTGGCTCTCCCTGGCACAAAGAGAGTCATAGAAATCTGACACTGCCACCTTCTCTCACCCATGGGGAGACCTGGGAGAACCCTGGGGGAAGTGGACAGCACCAGGGGCATCAGAACCAGCTAGCATTTCCTGATGCTGCCACTGGTGTGGCATGGAGATAGAGAGGTGGGTTTTGGAAGAAAGGAATGACATTGAGGTAGGGATGGTGTCGTGTCCCCCGGGACAGGGGATGAATGCTCATGGAAGTGGGGTGTCAGTGCGTACCCCCCCACCCCAGTAGTGCAGATACCCCAAAGAGACAAGGGACAGGGCCTGTCCCTGAGTGGTTATTACATACAGCTCAGCTTAAGTGAATGCACCCAGGTGGAGGGGGACGGGCGCCAGAATCTCAACTTGCAGGAGACATGGATCCAGAGGTGACAGCTGCGGTTCTGCCGGGACAGGCCCCGGGCCGACCCCCACCCCGACTCCCACGGTGTGCTGGGTCAGAGCTGCCGTGCCGTCTGAGGCGGAAGCAGCCTACTGGCCGGCAGCTTGCCAGTGGAGCTCCCCCCTAATCTGCAGCAGCACCTCTGACAGGCCATAGAGGAAGGGGACCCCGAAGGCGAGCAGTTGGCACATGAAAAAGGAGTCCGGGGGGTTCTGGGCCACGTGGTGCCCGAGCGAAGACAGGCCGCCGTGGAGGTGCCGGCTGGCCCCCTTGGCCTTGTCACACAGGCGGAGGGAGTGACGTGCCACCCAGTCAAACAAGGAAGTGAGGCTACCTGGAGTCCTCTCGGGGGGGCTGGCCATGGCGCTGGCCCGTCCACTTGTGGCGGTGGCAGGCCCGTCCTGCAGGGCTCCTCTGGCCTCCTAGAAGAGTCCACGGGGAGAAGGGGCGTCACTGAGTGCCCACTGCCCGGCACCCGGGGGCTGGCCCACAGCTGGGTCCCTCTTGCAGGGAGGCTGGACGTACGGGCTAGGGAGGCTCGGGGACTCCCTGATGCCCCTCTGCAGCCTGCGTGGCTTTTTGGGGAAAAGCCACAAACTGACGTGTGACGCCAAGAGGGGCGGCGCCTCCCAGGGCCCCTGATACTAATGAAAATCAAAAAGGGTTGTGCGGTGTTGTACCCAGTAGAGTGCACACCCGGGACTGTGCAAATGTTATGAGGACCCAGGTTTCAAATCCCAACCCCCTCCACCTGCATGGTGGTTAGCAGTGTTGCAGGTATTTCTCCTTCTCTCTCCCACTCTCTCTCTTTCTTTCTTTCTTTCTTTCTTTCTTTCTTTCTTTCTTTCTTTCTGTCCTATCAAATAAGAAAGAGAGAAAGGAAGGAAGGAAGGAAGGAAGGGAGGAAGGAAGGGAGGGAAGAAAGAAAGAAAGAAAGAAAGAAAGAAAGAAAGAAAGAAAGAAAGAAAGAAAGAGAGACTTCCCAGAGCGGTGAATTTGTTGCGTAGGTGGTAAAAAAAAAAAAAAGAAAGAAAGAAAGAAAGGAAGAAAGAAAGAAAGAAAGAAAAATCTGTTTCTAGATAAGTGCTTTACCAAGTCAATCGTTCCAGCTGTAGACCTGGTTACCCTGCTCCCTCCTCCTGCTAACCCCCCTGAGGTGACAGCATCCAGATAGGAAGCCTCCATTTAGGACACTGGCCATGTTCTTCCTCTCTGACTGTCTGTCTTCCTCTTGAAGGTTTATTTGTAAGAGAGACAGAGAAGCACAGCATCACTCTGGCACATGTACTGTTGGGGACTGAACTCAGGACCCCATGCTTTAGAGTCCAAGGCTTTACCCACTGTACCCCTGCTAAATTTCTTTCTTCCTCTTCTTCATGCTTTAAACAGATTGACTGCTTCACTCTCACAGCAGAGAGGGTGGGTGGGGGTGGGAGGGACCGGAGCATCACTCTGGCCCATGTGGTGCTGGGGATAGAACCTGGAACCTCATGCTTGAGAGTCCAATGCTTTTTTTGTTGTTATTGCCAACAGGGTTATGGCTGGGGATGAGGACTGGCACTACAAATCCACTGCTCCTAGCAGTCATGTTTTCCTTCCATTTTACTGGGTAGGACAGAAATTGAGAGGGAAAGAAAAAGACGGACATCTGTGGATCTGTCATCGCTTGTGAAGGGTCCCCAGTACAGGTGGGGAACAGGGGCTTGAACCTGGGCCCTTGAGAGTTCATGCTTTATCCACTACACCACCTCCTGAGCTGCTGTAACTTTTCTTTCTTCTTTTTTTAATGTTTTAAACAGATCTATTTCTTTATTTTCTGACTGAGAGATGGGGGTAGGGAGGGACACGAGGGCCCCCGGGCACTGCCCTTACCTTTGCTGAGAGCGGGGCCACAGCAGGCCTCTTCCTCTGAGCGGAACCAGAAAGCCGGTAGCAGTAGTGAGGTTTGCAGTAGAATTTACCTGCAGGCAGCGAGAGGCAGGGGCGTGAGTGAGGTCTCTTGGTGCTGAGCTGGACCCCGGGGCCACAGGACAAGCCTCACCATCTTCCCCAACACAGGGTGCCACTCCAGCTGTGGCCCCACCCTCCCCCAGGCCAGGGCCCTTGTCTGGGAGACTTTTCCTCCCTGCGAACTTCCATTTTAGCTCTCCTTTCCCTGGGCCCTCTAAGGGGGTGGGTCCTCTCAGGCTATGTGAGGGCCATTGAGCCACCACCCAATCAGTGTGCAGGGCACAGCCATGAGGCCTGTGTGGCAGGGCCAGCAAACAAAGTGGCAGTGTGTGCAGGACAAAGATGTGGTCACATGCAAGCCAGGAGCTGCATTCCTGGGGGGAGCCCAGACTGAATGCAAGGGCAGGGTAGAGGCAGCGGTAACTCTGATAGGACCCCTTCTGTGGGTCCCCCTCCCACAACCGTCCACATGCCAGCACTGGTCAGAAGGCAGCGGTGACCCCCAGGAGGGTCACAGTCAGCATGAAAGAGGCCATCGGCCTGCTGTGGACAGTGGTGGGGGAAAGTCGGGCAGAGTGCATTGGGGAGCATGCGCAGTGGCAGGATGAGAATTAAGTGTCGCCCCCGGCTGGCCGTGTCTGAGCGCTTCCTGGGTCCTCATGGGTCATGCATTTACCACTCGGTTTGACTGGGTGTTTGAAACAGGGACTTTGGCTTCCTCCAGGACACCCGCAGTGAGCGTCACTTGTAAAGGGTCATTTACACCACTATTTATGTGTGCACGTGCGCGCGCACACGCACACATCTGCTTGAAGAGCCAAGACTTTTGAACATGGGACACTCAGCCCTTTGCTAGAAACTGCTGGGACAGCTTGAGTGGTCCACTTTGTCCTTATTTGTAATAAGTGCTGTAATGAATTTCTCCAAAGGATGTGGCAACACTAATTCGAAAGGACACACATATCCGTGTTCATAGCTGTACTATTCACAACAGCCAACAAGTATGAGCAGCCTAAATGCCCATCGACAGATGATTGGCTAAAGAAGTTACGGGACAGGGGGCAGGTAGTGGTGAACCTAGTTAAGTGCACATAGCACGAAGTGCAAGGACCAGTATAAGGATCCCAGTTCAAGCCCTTGGCTCCCCACCAGCAGGGTGGGGTGAGGGGTCTCTTCACAAGTTGTGAAGCAGGTCTGCAGGTGTCTATCTTTCTCTCTTTTCTATCTTCCCCTTCTCTCTCAATTTCTCTCTGTCCTATCCGATAAAAATGGTTTTCCGAAAAGAGGGGGCCGTGCAGTAGCACAGAGGGTGAAGCACACATGGTACAAAGCGCAAGGGTCGGTGTAAGGATCCTAGTTCGAGCCCCTGGCTTCCCACCTGCAGGGGATCGCTTTGCAAGTGGTGGTGAAGCAGGTGTCTATCTTTCTCTCCCTCTCTCTTTCCCTCCTCTCACCATTTCTCTCTGTCCAATCCAACAACAATGACATTAATAACAAAAATAATAATAACCACAACAATTATTTAAAAAAAAAAAAAGGGCAACAAAAGGGAAAAAAATGGTCTCTAGGAGCAGTGGATTTGTAGTGCTGGCATCAAGCCCCAGAGATAACCCTGGAGGGGGAAAAAAAAAATACGACTTAGAAATCTCTAGCCACAAATCATTACATGGTTGACTCATGAACAAGACAGGCTTGAGCATATACATGGACTCTCTGATGAAGATGGTATAAACTTACAGCATCAGAGATACCTTATGGCCCAGCGATATCTTTGCTGTATGATCGGCTTAATAACACCTACTTAATTATAAGGAATCTGTATGTGACACATCTAACAAGCCAACTGTGTTGACAGGACTCTCATGGCCCCAGGCAGCTTTCCTCTGCATCGCGTGTGTTCTGAAGGAGGCTGTCCCACACTGGCACATGACCGTCACTGCCACTGCAGACACTGAGGCCAGGGGACCACCGGGTTTACACCCTCAGCTTCTCACAAGGCCAGTTGGGGTGCTTTCCCCACTTGGGTGTATTCCCTTCTAAAACCTACTATAAACCATTGTGCTCTTGGAAATTTTAGCCAGGGTAGCAGATAATTAGGACGAGACAAAAGGGCAAGTGCGGGGGATGGGGAGGTGTCACAGAATACTTTCTGGTCTGCTCTGCAGATACACTGCGAGGGAATTCTTAGGCCTGCGAGAGAATCTGAAGGGGTGGTGAGCTCCCCACTTCCCACCAGAGAGGAGCAGCGGACAGCGTCCCAGGCTAGGAGGCTCAAGGAATGATTGTGGGAGAGTCCAGGTGACCCAGGGACAATTCTGGGGGGAGAGGGGGAGGCAGCAATGAATATCAGTGCTACTGCAGATATCTCTCCCACTCCTTCTAAGAAAAATAAGATGAAAACCACAAGCCTGGACCTCCGTGACCCAGGAACCCTGGACCATGGACCCCCATGTCCCTGGATGCCCAAGACCTTAGAACCTCATGACCCTAGAACCCAATGATCCTGGACCCCCATGACCCTGCACTCCCATGTCACTAGACACCCATGACCCTGGATCCCCATGTCCCAAGAACCCTATGACCCTGCACCAGCATGACCCTGGACCCCCCATGTCCCTGGACCCCTATGACATGGCACCCCCATGTCCTGGACCCCCATGTTCCTGGACCCTCCTGTCCCTGCACCTCCATGTCCCTGGATCCCTGGTCCACGCCGTGAGGTGAGAGGCAGATACAGGTGAGACTGGAGACCTCTGAGGCCCACCCACCACTGCTGGGAGTACTGTCTCTTGCAGACACTGTGCCAGATAGCTGGCAGCAGGAACAGTGCCAGATCTCAGGACAGAGGGCTGGGGATTCAGGTAGAGGCCCCGAGTGTCAGCTCCCTGCCTCCCCCACCCCCTGCCCCAGCCCCCAACTCACCATCCTCGATGTCGTAGGCGTAGGCAGACAGACGCAGTGTAGTGGCACAGTACTCGCACTTGAAGCAGCTGCGGTGGAAGAACTTGCCCTCAGCACTCAGCCGCTCCATCACGTACACCCGCTTCTGGCAGAAGTAGCATGTGTCGCTGCCGCCCAGGTTCTGCGGGAACTCCTTCTTTATGGAGGCCTGTGTATGCGGAGGGGCGGGGGGGGGGGGCATGTCAGGCCAGGCCTGTGACCTGCCCGGCTGCGGTGATGGGCCTGTAGTGACATCTGTTTTCAGAGTGTTTTGTGACAACTGAGGCAAACTATCGCCAGAACACTTTTGCTGTCAGTTTTATTTACTTATAGACAGAGAAACTGAGAGGGAATGGGGAGACAGAGAAGGAAAGCCTGAGAGACACCTGCAGCCCTGCTTCGCCACTTGGGAAGCTTTCCCCCTGTAGATGGGGACCTTCCTTGAGCACTGTAATGTGTGCTCAATCAGGTGCACCACCAGGTATGGATTTGAAAACTTTTAAAAGATGTTTTTTATTTATTATTGGACAGAGATAGAAATTGAGAGGGAGGAGGGAGAGAGACAGAGAGACACCTGCAGCCCTGCTTCACCGCTTGTGAAGCTTTCCCCCTGCAGGTGGGGACCAGGGACTTGAACCTGGGTCTTTGAGCACTGTAATGTGAGCACTTAAAGAGGTGCACCACTTTTAATAATATATATTAAAAACACTGGATTGTCAGAAAAGTCATGGCATATTTTCTTCTTTTTAATCTTCTATTGATTACTGAATAGAGACAGAAATTGAAGAATGGGGAGATAGAGAGAGAGAGAGACACCTGCAGCCTTGCTTCACCACTCGTGAAGCTTTCCCCCTGCAGTTGGGGACCAGGGGCTTGAACCTGGGTCCTTGCACACCGTAGTGTGTGCGCTTAATCAGGTGCGTCATGACTTTCTGAGAACCCAGTCTATTCACTGTCCACATGGCTCACAGACAGCCCAAGAGCAAACGCTTCTCAGCCAGCCAGGCATGCTTGTGCACAGAACATTCTCAACAGCGACTGTGGTCTGGAGCGTTTGGCTGTGGCAAGTCAGACCCGCTCAGGAGAGACACCACGTGGCTCTGGGTGACAGTCAGCTACAGACAAGCCGGGCCTGTGTCTTGTGATAGTGCCAGGCCCAGAAAGACACAGCGTCCTGGGTGCGAGGCTTACCACTTCCTTCTTGTCTAGAAGGGCTCTGGGCTGTTCTTTCCTTTGGAGCTGACTGGCTATCTGCTCGGCCAGTGAGCTCACTCCGCCTGTGTACATCTTTATATACTTCTATCCGCCGGAGGTTACAAAGACACCAGAGCGAATGGGGCGCGGGGGGGGGGGAGGGGGGGAGGAGGAGTGGGGGGAAGGGGAAGGAGGCGGAGGAGGGGAAAGAGAGGAAGAGGAATGGGGGAGGGGAGGAGGGGGAAAAATCAGTTAAGAAGACGGAAAACACACCCTGGGAAGGTGCAAAATGAACACAAAGTGCAGTGGCAAACCATGCTGACAGGGTGCCCACAAACAGGGGTCTTGGTGAGTGTTCACAGGTGACAGGGAAGAAACTTGGGACTCTCAGGCGTCAGGAGAACAGGGAGATGACAGCAGGACACGGAGGTCCAGAAATGACACTGCTCTGCACGATGCTTTGGAGTCTGCGGCTGTGGGGTCAGTGTGGGTGGGGACAGGAGGGATGCAGATACAAGAGGGGGCCCCAGATGACAAGTGGGGCACCCAGAAAGGGCACCATCCTCACCGCAGGCACTCAGACTGACAGTGTGGGAGAGGGCGTGGGAAGCTTTTTCCTTGTTGAAAAAGGAACCAAACAGGGAGCCGGGTGGTGGCACAGATGGTTAAGCGCAAGGACCTGAGCAAGTATTCAGGTTTGAGCCCCGGCTCCCCACCTGCACGGAGGACTTTCACGAGCTGTCTTCCCCTCTCTATCTCCCCCCTCCTCTCTCAATTTCTCTTTGTCCTGTCCAATAAAACGGACGGGAAAAAAAAAAGGCCTCCAGGAGCAATGGATTTGTAGTGCTGGCACCAAGGCCCTACAAGATAACCCTGGAGGCAAAAAAAGAAAAGAAAACAGGGCAGGGGAGACAGCATAGTGGTTATGCAAACAGAGTCTCATGCCTGAGGCTCCTAAGTCCCAGGTTCAATCCTCCACACCACCATAAACCAGAACTGAGCAGTGCTCTGGTATTTCTGTGTGTGTGTCTCTCTCTGCAACTCTCTCAAAATAAATAAAATTAAAAAGAAATAGAAAACACACACACACAGAGTGGCAGAAGCTCAAATGAAAACACCAGTCCTGAGGGTACAGCTAGAACGGGGAGCCAATGATATTTCGTGGACTTCCACATTAGAGACATCTCACAGTTGGTTTCTCACCCCGACCTCCCTTAGATCTGGAAGGTGAGAGAGGCCCTGGCAGAGCTGTGCTGATAGGGGTGTGTGTAGACCAGCTCACACAGGAGTCAGGACCCTCGGTGAACCTGAGCTGGCGGCTTGGCCCGGCCATCCTTCCCACCGGGGCGGGGCGCCTCAGCCACTCAGCCCACTGGGCACTGTCTGCTACAGCCAGCTCACAAGCCCCACCTGGGAGACTTCAAGACTCTAGCTCAGCTGGTTCCTGGCATGAGAAGCAGGTGGTTTCTATCTCCTTACTATTTCTTCAGAGTGGGGACGTAGCAATTGCTGGACTCATACTACTGTGCGAACACACACACACACACCATGCTGTCGAGGGGAAGCGCATACAGAAAGGGCAAGAGATGCCTCCATTTCCACTCTAGTGCTGGGCAGGTGCCACTGGAGAGAATGGCAGGGACCCCAAAGCCAGGAGATATCCCCCAATACCAGATGCGCACAACCCCATCTAGAGATCTCATGACTCTCTGGTACAAATCTTCTTACACGCATTAACGCGAAGACATGAGACGTTTAAGAAGCGAATGGTGTAGGGAGGCAGGTGGGGGGGGGGCACTGGAGCAGCAAAGTGGCGCTCTCTCTCCCTCCCTCCCCCCCTTTCTCTCTCAGTTTCTCTGTCCTGTCCAATAACATGGAAAGAATGGCCACTGGGAGCAGTGGATACATAGTGCTGCCACTGTGCCCCAGCGATAACCCTGGAGGAAAAAACCAAAAAACTGGGGCAGGGTGGCAGCATACTGGGTTGAGCATATATGTTACAGCGCACAAGGGCCCAGGTTCAAGTCCCTGGTTCCCATCTGCAGGGGGGAAGTTTCACGAGTGGTGAAGCAGGGCTGCAGGTGTCCTTCTATCTTTCCCTATCATCCCCTTTCACTCTCAATTTCTGGCTGTGTCTAACCCTTAAATAAAGATATCTCTGCATGACAACTTTTTACAGACCATCATTTCCCAAATAAAGACAAAGCGGATGGCCAAGACGCGCCAGCTGTTCTTTGTGACGCACTGAGATCCAGCAGGTGTGCTTTGGTCATTCTGGCGGGCCCCTAACAGCTCGCAGCCTCTCTGACTCAGACTCTGGTGTGTGTGGATGGGCAGACGGGCTGGCCCACACAGAGCGGGTCCAGGGCAGTGTGAAGAGGTCCCAGACCTCCCTCGGCAGCAGGTGACACCAGGGCGGGTGGAGTGACACAGGCTGGGTGGGAGGTGGTGGAGCTCTGCAGGCATCGGGGTGGGGCTACCTGTCGGAGGGAGTCAGAGGAGGAGGAGGGAGAGGCGGGGCGCTGGGAAGAGTGGAGGCTGAGAGCAAGCTCCCGCTGGTCCACAAGGAATCGACGAAAAGGCTCTGGTTCTGGCTATAAGACACAAGATGGGATAGAAGTCAAGGTGAGTGTCCTGTGTGGAGCAGTACATAGTGGGGTGGCCTGGCCGTGGGCCCTCTGACCGGAGACTAAACCAGAGCTTGCCAAGGACACTCAGCCTGTGGAAGCGTGGCTGCTGGCGCCCTCCCTGTGCAAACAGCCAGGGTATAGGCAGTGGCCCCCTGACACAAACACACCTCGTGCTCTGCGGTGCCCCTCGCTGGCTGGGGCTGGGACTTCTCTTGGGCGATTCTACTGCCAGCTCATGCCCCTCCTCAAGTCTCAACCAACAGCAACCCCAGAGACAGCCGGGCCAGGCTGGAGCTCCCTCCTGCTGCCCACCGCATGAGCTCAGGGACCAGGAGAGAGAGAGCAGAGCAGAGTGGAGGACCTGCAGCCAGGCTTGTGCCCATGTCCAAAGCAGACAGGGGCCTAGGATGAGTCATCTGCAGGGTCCTTAGTTCAATCCTTGGCACTGCATGTACCAGAGTGATGCTCTGCTCCCCCCCCCCCATTAATTAATAAATACATCTTTTAGGGTCCAGGAAGTGGAGTAGTGGATAAAGCCCTGGATTCCTACCCATGGGATCCTGAGTTCATTTAATATTATTTACAAATCTTAGATGTTGACAGGACTGGGTGCTTCTGGTCTACCTGGTCCAAGATTATAGGTGATTGAATACTTCGACAAAAGCTGTTACTGAGAATGCTTTAACAATTTAATCCCAGTGGCTGCATTCAATCAGCTTAGAAACCCTGCAGATGACTCAAACTTGAAAGATTAAGTGCTAAAGGAAGAGATACTCAGAACTGAGGTTGGTGCATTTAAAGACCTCGAGACATTCAGTGTATTTCCCTTGTCGTACTGAATAAATATTAGTAACAGCAGAAAGTAGCACCACTCCTACCGCCAAAGTTCTGTGTTCCTACTCCCATCCCCCTACAGTGGAGCTGAAAATCCACCCCCACCCCCCCGCACCCAAATCTTTTATTTTGGTGCAATACTCCAAACCCAGTCCAAATTCTGTTTTGCCTTTCCCAACTTGTATGAGTGAGATCATCCCATATTCATCCTTCTCTTTCTGGCCTATCTCACTTCACATGCTTCCTTCTAGCTCCATCCAAGATGGGGTGAAGAAGGTGGATTTATGTGTTCAATCCCAGGCCCCACATGTGCCAGAGTGACACTCTGGTTCTCTTTCTCATAAATAAATAAACAAATCTTAAAAAAAGAAAAGAAAAGAAAAAGCAGGTAGGATGGTCAAGGGGAAAGGCCAGTCATTTCTCCCCTAGGGCTTCCCAAAAGACTGGGGAAAGCATTCGTCATGTAGCAACTGCACATCTCTGGCCAGACCCAGCCTTTCTCCACAGCCATCTGCTGCCCAGTGAGCCCTGACTGACTGAGAAGCTCAGCTAAAGTGGCTCGTGAGCTGGCCCGGTCTCTTCACACCCCTGGCACTGAGCATGGCATCAAACACAGGGTGGCCCAGGTGTGCAGAGTGGATTCACGGAGCTCTGCCCAGTGTTGCCTCTGGCTTGGAAGCTGCGCTGTGTGAGCTGCGCACAAAGTCAACACCACCAGCGGAGAGAATCCCGCCACCTAGCCGGGTGACACAGTGTGTGAGAAGCTAGGGTAGCTGGGACAGTCCCCCCACCCCACCCCACACCCAATTCCCACAGCTCTCAGAGCCCCAAGCCACACTCCATGCTGTTACCCTCCTGCGCTGGGTGCTCTGCTGGCCATGGCTGTCAGCACCAACGCTCATCTGTGGGCAGCAAAGGCGGACGCTTCAGTTCCTCGCACACGCCTCTCGGGGCCCAGCTAGCCATTAACGTACATCTTCTGACTCTTACATACCAAATGACTGCCATCCTCCCGGCCCCAGGACAGTGCCAACACCTCATGCCGGCCCTCCAGTGAGCTCAGCACTGGCAGGACTGCGGTTAGTGTCCAAACGTGCTTGGTTCACACAGTGGCACGAGGGAGACAGAGGTGGTCAGTGGGAGGCTGGGGGAGGAGGAGGAGGCTGGTTAGAAAAGAGAAGCTGTCCATAGCAAGGTGTTAGGAAAAAGAGCTGAGGAGGAAGAATCAAGCAGGCAGAAGTGACTGCCAGCAACCCAGAGGGATAACTGTAGGGTGGGGGTGGGGGGGGTGGCTGGCTGGAGGCTGGATGGCAGCATGGGACCAGAGCACGGTTTATTTAAGAGAGATGGGGACTGCAGTCTGGGAGGTGGTGCCGTGGATGGAGTCTTTGTCTCTTGGGCATGAAGCCCTAAGCTTGATCCGTGGCATCACATGTGCAAGAGTGAGGCTCTGATTCTCTCTCTCTAATTAAGTAAGTAAATCTTGGGCCAGTGAGATAATTCACTTGGTTAGTGCGCTGTTTTGCCATGTGGGATCCGGGTTCAAGCCTGGGCCCCAAGTCACTGAAGGAAGCTTCAGTGCTGTGGTTGCTTGCACTCTCTCTCTGCCTCTATCTATAATTTTGTATAATATTTTTATATTTATTTATTTATTTCCCCTTTTGTTGCACTTGTTGGTTTTTATAGTTGTTGTAATTATTATTGTTGTTGTTACTGATGTCGGCGTTGTTAGATAGGACAGAGAGAAATGGAGAGCAACTCCCCTGCAGATGGGGAGCCGGGGGCTCGAACCAGGATCCTTACGCCAGTCCTTGAGCTTTGCGCCACGGTGTTTAACCCGCTGTGCTACCATCTGACTCCCAATGAAAAAATTTTTTTAAAAAATGCGTCAAAGGGGGACTAGAGGATGGCAGATCAGGTTAACCACACACATTATAGTGTGCCAGGACCCAGGTTCAAGCCCCTGGTCCCCACCTGCAGGGAGAAAGTTTCACAAATGGTAAAGCAGGGCTGCAGGTGTCTCTCTGTCTCTGTTCCACTCTATCTTACCCCTTCCCTCCTGATTTCTCTGTCTCTATTCAATAAATAAATAAATAAATTTAGGGAGCTAGGCAGTGGTGCACCTGGTTAAGCGCACACACTAGAGTGTGCAAGGAACCAGGTGTAAGCCTCTGGTCCCCTCTCTATCTCCTCCGCTCCTCTCAATTTCTCTGTCTCTATCCAATAATAAGTAAATAAATAAATAAAAATAAAAATAAAAAATTAAAAAATGAGAACATTAATGTTAAGAAAAACAAAACCAAACCACCATGTCTTCTCATAGAGCCTGCCTTGTATTATATTAGTAGGGCTACCTGCACTTCTTCGGGCTACAGCCCAGAGCCACATGCAGTGTGTCATCATTATAAGCCCACAGTTGGCTCCTTATCAGGAAGCAGCTCTCTAATGGCCAGTCTGGACTATATGTGAGTGTGTGTGTGTGTGGGGGGGGGGGGCGCAGATGAGGAGGACCGGGGCTGCAGTGAGAAGCTAAAGTGGCCAGTGCGAGTTTTAAAAGGAAGAGGAACAAAACTCGTGTGGGGAGGTCCTCCAGAAGGTTCTGGAAGCTCAGTTTAACTCTGTCTTGTGGCACAAGAGAGGAGGCTGCTTGCCCTCGAGTGGGGTCAGTGAGAGAGAGAGAGAGTGAGTCTGCAGGGGTCTCTGGGACTGCACTGTGCGGCTCCATGCTGTGGGCAGGGCCAGATTAAGCAGCTCCGGGTCTGACTGCCCCTGTGGGTGTCCTCTGCATTTGCTCCCGCAGTTGAGGGGGTGAGGGGGACACAGACAGGCCCACGGAGCATGCGGAAGAACAGACGACATCACCTGCTGGCGGCCCCGCAGCCCCCAGGGGGGCGGCGGAGACGGAGGGGGACAGAGCGTGATCACTTTTTTGGGGCAGGTCCGAGAGAGATCCGTTTCTCGTCGCTTTGACACCGACAGACAGACAAAGAGAAGACTGGTGAGGCAGGGCCCAATGTGACAGCCGGTCCTGGTGTCTGCGGCTTTCCAGAGGGCCCCGCCTGGGCCTCCCCACACCCCCACAATGGTGGCCAGAGAGGGGACGGCTTTATTATAAGTAGGGACCAGACACTCAGGTCACCCATCCTGAGCGGCCCACCCCTGAACTCCTAGCGAGGCAGCGTATGGCAAGGTCCCACCCCAGCCTCTCATCTCGTCCCCTCACACAGCTCCAGAAGATTCTGGAAGGCCACCAAGGCAATACAAAGCAGCATGGGAGGGGGCAGTCAACCTCAATCATCTGTACAGGGTCCACACATGAGGTCCTCCCTCCCCACACACATCCTCTCCCTCTGCCATTCTAGTCCCTTCTCTGCGGGTCTGTCTGTGGCTCAGAGAACCCTGCAGAACTTTGGCAAGAAGCACAGGCTTCGTCTTGGCCTCATGCGACTTCCAGGACCTGGCTGGAGAGAGGGGATCGGCAAGAGTCCAGGGCTGGGAGGGCTGAGCTGAAGGCTGCATGCACACAGGTGGTGGAAGAGCCCACGATCCGCTCCCCCCCTTCCTCACTGGGACCCAGTCCTGTGCCCAGCCCAGCACACCACCCCCAGGGAAGCACAGTGGGAGTCAAGATGGGGGCGTCAGTCATAACACCCTCCTAGCTACACAGGAAGGTAGAGGAGGGGGTAGTTAGTTGGGGGCATATTAGAAGCAGAGGGTCCTAGAGTCCTCCCTCCCTAGAACCCCTCTGCCTCTGACATGGCACCCCAATATTCTAGCTTCCAGGACAGAAAAACATTTCGTCTGAGCACCAACACTTCATACAGCGAGAACAATGGGGCACAGTGGGGGCTTCCAGGGGGTGGGCGAAAGAGGGAAAACACATCAAAAAGCACAGATCCTGACTATACAGCATGAAACACAAGAGGTCCCAGCAGGAACTCACTGCTTCCGGCTCCCCACTTGGCTAAGACCCCCAGTTAGTGACGTTTACCCACAGAGCCCAGGGCTGTCGAGGGCTCCCTCTGCACCCTTCTGGCTGCACTGTGACCATCCACTGCCTAGAGGACACAGTGGCAGCCCCTCTCCCTGCAACACCCTGGCTGGGGGCGCTGGATGGGCCAGCTTACCGGGAAGGAGGCCTCGGCTCGGCCTGGGCCCTGGGCCCACTCCAGCAGCTGAAGACTCCCAGAACTGGGGCTGTTAAACCATCCGTTTAACGTTCCCATGCTCCTGTCCAGACAGTCTTCCCTACTGGCTCCTCCCGAGTGAGGACCCAGGCTTCACCGCCGTCTACTTTAGGGTAGCTTTGACTCAGCTCTCCCTTCCAATCATGCCTTCCACCTAGACATCCAGGAAACTGCAATGAAGCTAACTGGACCCCAGGGGTAGAGTAGTGGGTAAGGCGCTGGGCTCGCAAGCATCAGGTCCCAAGTTCAATTCAGTTCCTGGCATTGCATGTGCCAAAGGGACTCCGCTCTGGTTCTCTCTCCCCTCTTCCTAGTCTTCTCTCTCATGATTCAATTTCAAAACAACAATAAAGCAAAGCTGGATTTCTACAGGGCTTCTCCCCCTCCAGGAAGAGCCCCAGTCTGAGAGAAGGCGCCAACGCCACTCCTGCTGCGAGTTTGAGTTTGGCTATCGAGTGCCTTGCTCAACCCCAGTGGGCCCCACCCTTGATGTGGCATGGCACCGAAACATGGGTCACAGTGAGTCTGACAGACTTAGCCACCCCGCCCCCGCCCTTCCCAGTGGGAGCTGCCACAGAGCTGTGCTGAGGCCAGTGCACCCGGCCCCCGTAAGGTGACAGAGGACACGGGGACCTGCTCACCTGTGACGGGGGCAGAGACAGCAGTAGAAACCAGCCATGTGCCGGGCCCCCTGTTCTGTCCTACTCTGGACTGCTCAGGAGACCCTCCAGAGGCTTAGTGAAAATTTCCCCAAAGTGAACTTTGGATAAAGGCAAAACGCCCACCCAGAAGATGCCCAAGATGATCATCTCTGCTTAGACAAGAAGCCCGGCTCAAAGAGCTGGCGAAACAGCTCCCTTGGACAGTAAGTACTCCTTGGCCATGTGCATGACCAGGTTCGAGCCTGGCCCCCCACTGCACTGAAGGAGGCATCGGTGCTGTGGTCACTTTCCTTTTCTCTATCTTTCAAAAAGAAAATCTTGAGGCCGGGTGGTGGCGCATCTGGTTGAGCACACATGCTACAGCGCGCAAGGACCCGGGTTCAAGCTCCCTGGTCCCCACCTGCAGGAGGGAAAAGCTTGAAAATGGTGAAACAAGGCTGCAGGTGTCTCTCTCCCTCGCTATCATCCCCATCCCTCTTGATTTCTGGCTGTCTCCAGTCAACAAATAAAGATAATAATAATAATACAAAATCAGCTGGAAATTGTTCCTTGGATGACATTTTCCTGTCTCATACAAAAGGCTCTGCTGCTCCAATGCTCTCAGACTTGATGTACTCAGGTGTCTACGTCCCAGGTAAGGTATTAGCAAAACTCCACTTGAGAAACAGACAAACACCTGCACTCAGCCAAAGCCTGAGGATCCCGGACCACCCACAGGTGGCGCCAGATGCTTCCAGCAAGAAGGAACAGTCCAGCCTGTCTCCTGGCTTCTCAGACAACAGGGACTCACACCAGTGCACAGCAATAGTCACTAAGATCTGCCCAGGGACCAGGTCACTACACCAATGGCACAGGGCCTCCTGCCCCAGGAGCTCGGCCCTAGCGTGCAGGCTGGGGAGGCGTGAGGAAGGCAGGCTGAGGGGCCCCGGCCGGCCTCCAAGCAAGTCCTTTACCTGTTTCCACCGGGGGGTGGGCGCAGGTCGGCAGTGGGCCCCATGCTCTTGTGTTGGCTGTGAGACACAGACCCGAAGGAGGTAGGAAAAGGACATGGAGACAAAACAAAATAAAACACATTAAGGGAGGAGGAGGAGGAGGCAGCATGAAAAGTGGGGACTCACAGGACACATGGCTCTGAGCTGGGGGCGGGTGGAGGACAGAATTCACCCCAAGAAAGACACTTGTGAAGGTGATGCGATAACCCAAAAAGCAGATGCGGGGCAGTGCGATGGCACACCTGGCTGAGCACACATTACAGTGCGCAAGGACCTGGGTTCGATGCACCAGTCCCTACCTGCATGGGAAAAGCTTCACAGGTGCTGAAGCAGAGATGAAGGTGTCTCTCTGTCTCTCTCTCTCTCTCTCTCTCTCTCTATCTCCCCCTTCTTCTCGATTTCTGGCTGTCTCTATCCAATAAATAAATAGTTAAAAAAAAAAAAATCAGGGGCCAGGTGGTGGTGCACCAGGTTGAGCGCACATTACGGTGCGCAAGGACCCAGGTTCAAGCCCCTGGTCCCCACCTGTAGGGGGAAAGCTTCACGAGTGGTGAAGCAAGGCTGCAGGTGTCTCTCTGTCTCCCTATCTCTCCCTTCCTCTCAATTTCTGGCTGTCTCTATCCAAAAAATAAATAAAGATTTAAAAAAAAAATCAGATGCAGGGTGAAGCTGTGTGTCTCTGAGCCTTGGGTGTGAATTCTGACTGGGCTAAGGAGTCTCTCCATGCAAGACAAGGAGCGAGGCCATCTCTCCGGGTTGAGGGTCCTTTGAGGAAAGCCTCTGACTGCAAGGGAATGGTGGCTGTATAGGAGTGGAGGAATGAGAAAATAGATGAAGAGAGTGGGACACCCCTGTTGCAGCTGTTCTCCAGTTGCTCCTCATGAGGGAAACCGGACAGAAGCTTGCAAAGGGAACTGCAAGTTCATATCATCTCCTCCGACAAGCTCTTTGTAACTTTTAGACGAGACAAGAGTGGCAAGGACATGCCAAGTTGAGGGCACCCGGGGAACGGTGTACGGGAGTTGGGGGTAGTCCCCGTGAAGGCTCACGCCAAGTTCCAGGATGGCCTGAGAGACCCACCAGCAACACAGGAAGAAGCTCTGTCACAACAGTGTCTACCTCCGGGCCATGACAGCTGAGAAATGTCAAAAGGCAGCTGAGGTAGCAACAGCTACCACACACACTCTGTGGAAACTGCTTTCAGAGTCTGGGCTATGTGGACCTCTATCTAAAGTTAATTTTAAAAAAGCAGGGGAGGGTCCAGGTGCTGGTGCACCTGGTTGAGCACCACAGTGGGCAAGGAACCAGGTTCAAGCCCCTGGTCCCCACCTGTAGGGGAAAAGCTTCACGAATGGTGAAGCAGGGCTGCAGGTGTCTCTCTTCCTCATTTATTTATTTATTTACTTACTTATTTATTTATTTCCTTTTGTTTCCGTTTTATTGTTGTTGTTACTGATGTCATCATTGTTGGATAGGACAGAGAGAAATGAAAAGAGAAGGGAAAGACAGAGAAGGGGAGAGAACGATAAGACACCTGCAGACCTGCTTCACCACCTGTGAAGCGACTCACTCCCCTGCAGGTGGGGAGCCGGGGGCTCAAACCAGGATCCTTCCACTGGTCCTTGCGCTTTGTGCCACCTGTACTTAATCTGCTACACTACCGCTTGACTCCCTCTCTCTTCCTCTTTATCTCCCCCTCCTCCCTCAATTTCTCTGTCTCTATCCAATAATAAATAAATAAAATATATGGGGGCCAGGCTGTAACATACCGTGTTAAGCACACATGGTAAAATAAAATAGGGAGTTGGGTGGTAGCGCAGCAGGTTAAGTGCACGTGGTGCAAAGTGCGAGGACAGGAGTAAGGATCCCGTATCCAGGCCCCGGGTCCCCACCTGCAGGGGGGTCACTTCACAGGCAGTGAAGCAGGTCTGCAGGTGTCTTTCTCTCCCCCTCTGTCTTCCCTTCTTCTCTCCATTTCTCTCTGTCCTATCTAACAATAATGACATCAATAACAACAACAATAATAACTACAACAATAAAACAAGGGCAACAAAAGTGAAAATAAATATCTTAAAGAAATAAAAATAACAAATAAATAAGTAAATAAATAAATAAAAATAAAGCAGAAAAGTGGCCTGGGAGTTGGCACAGTGGATTAACCATTGGACTCTCAAGCATGAAGTACCAAGTTCAACACTTAGCATTGGATATTTGTGGTACTCTTATTCTCTCTCTCTTTCTTAAATAAATCTAAGATTTGTTTAAAAAAAAAAAAAAAAAAGAGGGCCAGGTGGTGATGCACCTGGTTGCACTACCTGGGGATTGAACCTGGGACTTTGGAACCTCAGGCATTAATCTCACTGCATAACCATGATGCTATCTACCCCATACCTTCCTTCTTTTTTAAAAATTTTATTTTTATTTACTTACTCTTTACCAGAGAGAGCACTGCTCAGCTCTGACTTATAGTGTTTGGGGAGTGGGGGCATTTTTTGAACCTAGGACATTGTTAATATGTGCAATGATCTGGTTCAAGCCCCTGGTCCCCACCTGCAGGGAGAAAGTTTTGCGAGTGGTGGAACAGGGCTGTAGGCATTTTTCTCCCTTTCTTGACCTCCCCCTTTGCTCTCAGTTTCTCTGTCCTATCAAATAACTTGGGGGTGGGGGGGAGCTTTATGGAAAAAAAAAAACCACATTTTTTTTTAAAAAAAAGACAAAGGGAATATAGTAAATATTGAATATTAACAGGATTATCTATAGCTGTATATAACACACCTTATAGGTCTATGTACATCCCAGCACTGTCCTTGCTCAGTGAGGATTTTCATTGCCTCTGTGTGCGTTTCTCTCTCTCTCTCTCTCTCTCTCTCTCTCTCTCTGTGAACAGCTACACAGAAAGAGCTGCCTTTTAAAACTAAAATAGGCCAACTCTTTACCTGCTCTATTCCAGCCTTTAGGTTCATGATTAGTCAACAACTTGTTTGGCTTTATTTGTTAACTCTCTTTTCAGCCACCAGGTTCCTGATGCCAACCGGACTTCCCTGGACAAACAACCCCACCAATGTGTCCTGGAGCCCTGTTTCCCCAGAGCCCCACCCCACTAGGGAAAGAGAGAGACAGGCTGGGAGTATGGATCAACCTGTCAACACCCACATTCTGCGGGGAAGCAATTACAGAAGCCAGACCTCCCACCTTCTGCACCCCATAATGACCTTGGGTCCATACTCCCAGAGGGATAAAGAATAGGAAAGCTATCAAGGGAGGGGATGGGATACGGAGTTCTGGTGGTGGGAATTGTGTGGAGTTATACCCCTCTTATCCTATGTCAATGTTTCCTTTTTATAAATTTAAAAAACAAACAAAAAAACCCTTGTGCATATTTCTGTCAGACAGCGCAGAGGTGAAGGGCAGCCCAGAACAGTCCTGAGAACACACCGACTGTGAAACGCTCTGCCGCAGCCAGTCCAGGAGACCACCCACCGCTGGGAGTCTATGGCACAGCCTGCCCCCTCTGCCCTCCGCTGCTGGCAAGCCTGAGCGGACTGGGGTGGGGGGGTGCTGGGGCGTACCTGTCTCCGCACACCAGTGGACTGTGGGGGTGCATTCTCTTCAAACTTGGCCAGCAGCTGGGTTGCCATGTACTTCACTTTGTTCTGGTTGCCGAGGGCCGCGTCCGTCCTTCTGTCGGTCAGCGTGCTCACCAGCATGGGCCGTCCTCGGCAGGCCCGGGGTCCATCCTCCTGACCGACACAGGCAAACCCCCAGCCCCCAAGAACAGCCAATTAGAGAGCCCCCGGTGCCCGCCCCCCTCACCCAGAGACATGTGGCAGCAGGTGGTGGGGCCAGGCAGCTAGAGTTTCTGCTAGTGGGCGAGGGCTTCTAATTTCAATATGGAGTCAGCAAGGCTAATGGCGTTGTTAGGCTGACTCCAGGGAAGGGCTGAGGCACCAACTCGCAGGAGAGTGTGAGTGTGTGCTCTCTTGAGACTCTTCAGGAAAAAAAAAAATCAGGTAAGAAGGGGGGTCAGGTGGTGGCTCATCTGGTTGAGTGCACACATTACAGTGCACAAGGACTTGGGTTCAGGTCCCTGGTCCCCACCTGTGGGGGGAAAGCTTCACACATGGTGAAGCAGGGCTGCAGGTGTCTCTCTGTCTCTCTATCTCCCCTCCTCTCTCAATTTCTCTCTGTCTCTAATACACAATAATTAATTTAAAAAATTAAAGAAAGGGCAAAAAACAACAGATAAGGCAAGAGCCCAGAGAAAACATCCACCCTCCAAGGACAGCTTTCATAGAGGGCCAACAGAACAAGATCAGGGATGCCAGTTCTCACCTCTTCCGACTGGCTGGTCTTCCTCCTCTTTCCAGCACCATCTAAGTCCTTCTCCTTTTTGTCCTATACATCAGGAGAGGAAGGAAACGACATTATTCCCAGCGCTGTACCTCCACTTTGCAGCTGGGGATACAGGAACCCCTCTGTAGTGAACAGCACTGCACACTGGAAAGCTATCAAGAGAGTAAGTCTTTTTTTTTTTTACTGTTTTTTATTTTTTGAAAAATTTTATTTATTTATTTATTTATTTATTATTGGATAGAGATAGAAATGCAGATGGAAGGGGGAGAGAAAGAGGGAAAGAAACGGAGAAACACCTGCAGCCCTGCTTCACCACTCCTCAAGCCTTCCCCCTGCAGGTGGGGACCAGGGGCTTGAACCTGGGTCCTCCTTACCCACTCTAGTGTGTGAGCTTAACCAGGTGCACCATCACCCGGCCCCAAGAGTGAGTCTTCGTATTTCTCAATGTAAAATTTAAAGTAACAACAACAACAAAACTGTAACCAGGTGACAGTGACTCTTGGTGGTCACCTCAGGTCACCCCAAGTGTGAAACCGTGGTCCTGCTGACCTGAGAGGAGTCAGTGTTTCTTGCCAGCAAACTGGATACCCCCACTCACCTTGGGGGAGCGTTTGCGGGAGATGGTCTGCCCCAGCTTGCTCAGGAAGGAGATGGGGGACTTGGTGCTGGCAATGAGCACGGCTTTCTCCTCTGCATTCAGGTCCAGGGCGTCTGGGGGAGAGAGCTCAGTCATTTGGGAGGTCTTGAAGGGGTCCCCCACTTAGTGGGTGTGTCACAGGACCTCTAAAGGCTCATTGGCTCTGACAGCACTTCAGAGCTGCAGGGAGGTCTGCAGATAGGCCGTGTACTGGAGCCGCTCACTCTGCATACACAGTCAGCCCAGCACCCCCAAGGGGCACGCTGGTGGCTTCAGGAACAAACAACTCCACTTGCTTTCCCCAGCTGGAGTCCACCTGTGATGGGGGGGGGGGGGGTCCAAGCCTGAGCGGGCCTGCTACTGGGAGATTTCTGTTGTGAGGGAAAAACACATCAACTCAGAAAAGGTCACAGATATGAGGATTCTGTGGCATAAAAAAAAAAAAAAAAAAAGTACCACTAACTTCTTTTTAAATTTTTTTGAACCCTAAGTGTTTAATTTTATTTATTAGTGCATAGAGACAGAAGAAAATTGAGAGGGCAGGGGAGGGGGGGGGGAGACAGAGAGACACCTGCAGCCTTACTTCACTACTCATGAAACTTTTCCCCCTGCAGATGGGGATCAGGGGCTTGAACCTGGATCCTTGAGCACTATAATGTGAGTGCTTAACCAAGTGTGCCACCATCTAGCCTGGTACCACTAACCAGAGTGATATCTAGTTCTCTCTCTCTCTCTCCTCCTATCTTTCTCATATAAATAAATAAAATCTGAAAAAAAATGGTGAGGGGAGCAGGTGGTGGCACACCTCGTTGAGTGCACAGGTTACAGTGCACAAGGGCCCAGGTTCAAGCCTCCAGTCCCCAGCTACAGGGGGAAAGCTTCATGAGTGGTGAAGCAGGGCTGCAAGTGTCTCTCTGTCTCTCTCCCTCTCTATTGCCTCCTCCTTTCTCAATTTCTCTGTCTCTATCCAACAATAAATTAAAAAATGGAATGTTTAAAAACATAAATAATAAAAAAAAGAGATGTAAAGAAAATGACACCAACCCATTAGCACTCACCATCATCTTTAAAAAAAGAGAGAAAGAGAGAGAGAAATGTGGTGGCTTGTGGTCCAGAAGGTGGCGCAGTGACTCAAGCATCGAACATTCTCAAGCATGAGGTCCTGAGCTCAGTCTCTGGCAGCACATGGCCAGAGTGAAGTCGGGTTTTCTCTCACTCTCTCTTCTAATCTTTCTCATATAAATAAATTTAAAAATCTTTTTTTAAAAAAAAAATGCAGTGACCTGATTAAGGTAAACAGGCAGAAGTTTTGCTCAATCAGGTAGCATGGCCAACACACTGAGGCAAAGCACTGAGGCTAGCTCACTCCACAGGACAAGTGGACCACTTCTGGAGCATCCTGACAGACAGGCGTAGCAGGCCGAGGGAGGGCCAAAGGAAGATGTGGGGGAGACATTGAAAGTGGTGACAGGAGAGTAAGGCAGTTATGGCAGAGAGTGAGGAGAGGACTTGAAAGGCAGATTTCAAGATATCCATGAGCCCTGAGCGGTGCCCACAAGCCCAGGCTGTGACAACTGAGTAAGAGAGTAGGAGCTTGGAGGTTCACGGTGGTGGAGACGGTTGGTGGAGCAGTGAAAACAGAAGCTGGGCTGCACATGCCACAGAGCCTCGGCACCGAAAGTGTAGAAGACACAGGCACGAGCTCCCTCTGAAGTAAAGCTCCCGGGCTGTGGCATAGCCTCAGCTGGACAGTGGGAGGCTTTGCACTACAGGAGGCTCTGGTGAGGTGGTATCTGTCTCTCTCTAAAATAAATAAATGAATAAAGCTCATTCGGAGCAGAAGTAGATGGGAAGGTGGGAGACCCAAGGAAAAGAATTACCCACCTCCAAGGATTTATTTTATTCACGTTTAATTGCCACCAGGATTATCAGTACTGGCATCACAAATCCACTGCTCCTGCAGCTATTTTCCCCACCCACCCTTTTTTTTCCCCTAATTATTATTACATAGGACATAGAGAAATTGAGGGGTCCGGTGGTGGTTCAACTGGTTGAGATCACACGTTACAGTGCACAAGGACTTAGGTTCAAGCCCCTGATCACCACCTGTAGGGGAAAGCTTCACGAGTGGCGCGAAGCAGGGCTGTAGGTCTCTCTCCTTCTCCATCTTCCTCTCCCCTCTCAATTTCTCCTTGTCTCCATCCAATGAGTAAATAAAAATAATAAAATAAATATAAAAATAAATTGAGAGATGGGGAAATAGGGAGAGACACCTGCAACCCCTCCTTCTTCAGGTGGGGAGTAGGGGCTTGAACCTGGGTCCTGGTGCTTGGTAATATGTGCACTTAACCAGCTGTGCCACATCGCCCAGCCCCTATTTCATTCATGACATATAAGACTGACTCACAGGAGGCAGAGGGGAGGAGAGAGAAAGAGACATGTCAGAACACCATTCTGAGACTGAACCAGGTCCTCAGGTGTAAAAGTTGAGTGCTCGTGGTCTGGGAGGTGGCACAGTGGATAAAGCACTGGATTCTCAACCATGAGGTCTTTAGTTCAATCCCCGGCAGCACACGCACCAGGGTGATGTCTGGTTCTTTCTCTCCTCCTATCTTTCTCATGAATACATAAATTCTTAAAAAAAATTTTTAAAAAAATAATAAAAGTTGAATACTCTACCAGAGGAGCTATTTCTCCAGCCTTGAGGAAAACATTTAGATAGGAACATTTGTATAATTACAGACTTAATGAGAAATACCCAGGAGAGAATGAGTGGCTTCTGAAGGAGGCCAGGTGGTAGGTAGCGCACCAGGTTAAGCGCATGTCACCATGCGCAAGGAAAATGGTTCGAGCCTCCCACTCCCTATCTATAGGGAGGACATTTCATGAGTGATGAAACAGGTCTGCAGGTGTCTCTCTGTCTCTCCCCATCTCCCTCTCCTCTCTCAATTTCTCTCCATCCTACCCAATAAAATGGAAAAATGGCCGCCAGGAGCAGTGGATTCATAGTGTTGGCACCAAGCCCCAGAGATAACCCTGGAGGCAAACAAACAAACAAAAAACAACAACAATACATGGTTGGCAGGAGAAAGAGAAGCTAGCTGGTGACACAGGTGTGACGTGTGTGTTGTGCCCATGGCCCTGACTTACCGCTGGAGGGCAGGGCGTCCTTGAACATCTGGTAGAACTGCGTGAGGTACATCACCATGGACAGCTTGTCAGGCTCCCCGACCGAGGCCATTTCCTTGCCCGTCATGATGGGGGAGATGCCCAGTTCCTTCTCGGCGATGTCGAAGGCCAGCTGGTTATTCTTCTCCACGTTCTGCTCCTCTAGAGAGTCGAAGTCTCTGAGGGACACACAGGGTGAAGGAAGACCCATCGGTCTGGCCTGACGGGGGACCTGGATCACGCACCACGGCACGGAGACACCTGCCGTCCTGTATCCCTCAGGTGTGCTCCCGGGCGGGGGGTGTGGGGGCTGATAGCTGAGGGCAGACCGGCCCACCTGACTTCTCAGCCCCTCTCCCATCACTCAGTATAATGAGAATCACCCTCAGAAAGGGAGGGGATGGTACAAGACCCGCCCAGGGTGCCAGCAGAATAGCTGGCTTGGACAGTGTGTTGCTTTGCCATATGTGCGACCCAGGTTCAAGCCTGCCCCCAGAGCACTGAAGGAAGCTTCAGTGCTGTGGTTTCTTTCTCTTTTTATAAATAAATACATCTCTTTTAAAAATATTTAATTAATGAATGAATTTTGGATAGAGAAGAGGGCCAGGCGGTGGTGCACCCCCTGCAGGGGGGAAGCGTCATGAGCAGTGAAGCAGACCTGCAGGTGCCTCTCTTTCTCTCCCTTCTCAATTTCTCTCTGCCCTGTCAAATAAAAACAGAAAGAAAAAAAATGCGGGGAAAAACAGTCACTGGGAGTGGTGGATTTGTAGTGTAGGCACCGAGTCCCAGTGCTAACCCTTGTGGACAAGCAACAACAACAAAAATTAGGTAGAGACAGAGAAGTTGAGATATAAGGGAGAGATAGAGACACCTGCAGAACTATTTCACCGCCTGTGAAGCTTTCTCCCTGCAGGTGTGAATCAGGGATTTGAACCCTTGTCCTTGCACACTGTAATGTGTGTGCTCAACCAGGCGTTCTGCCTCTTCACTCTCTCTGCTTCTACTTGGGGGGGGGGGGGGGAATCTGTCTGTAAAAGGTAAAAAGGGGAAGATAAAAAAAAAATACCCTCAATTGTCCAGTAACATGAATTTCTTACTGAAAATAAAAGCTGAAGTCCAGAGTTCTAAAAAATAAACGCAAGAAAAAGCACTACTTTGGGCTGGGGAGACAGCATAAAGGCTATGACAAAAGAATTCATGCCAGAGGCTTCTAAGTCCCAGGTTCAATCCCTAGCACCACCACAAACCAGCTCTGAGCAGTGCTCTGGTCAAAATAAATAAATAAATAAATAATAGCATCTTAAAACCAAAAAACATCGAAAATTAAAAAAGAAACCAGCATTGTTTTAATCTGTACATTCTCCTGTGCCTAGTGTGTGATCTGTATGTACTAAAGTCCTGTGAGGATTACACTTTTCTGTGGGACTCTTACCACTGGACCCCTGGAACTTAGGTGATGCACTGAATCATTCCTGGTAGATCTTATTCCACTTTCCACACTGGGGGAAAACTTGAAAACTCCCTCCAGAGATTTTTTCTCCCCCCTAATGCAAAATTCCCTGAGTCTTCCCAAGTATTTCGATGAACGAGCCATTTCCTAGTGGGCTTGATTATAAGCTTCTTGTGCTTGGGCCAAGAAAAGACTACGGTGGATTCCTCTCCGGATGAGTCGGGATGAAGGCAGACAGTCCTGTTCTGTGTGTCCTAAGCTACTGATTCTGCAAGAGTTTCTGTTTTAATGCCTTTGCTGGAGATGAAGCTCAGTCAAGACTGTGGAGGCCACATCCTGAATGATGTCACTGGGGTTGAGAACGGGTTGGGATCAGCTCTTTGCGGCTTTTTCTTATGCTGCCAGGAAATTCCAGGCCTTCTCCAGGCAGGTTCAGGCCTGTTCTGACAGGAACACCTTCCTGTCAGCTACTTCTACCTCCATCCTCTTCTCCTGCCTCCATGTGGGGCAGAACTGACTCACTTCTAGAGTTTCTTGTGTGTGTTTTAATAATGACTAACAAGATTATAACAGGGGCACAATTCCACTCAGTTCCCATACCAGAGTTCTATGTCCCATCCTTTCCATTGGAAACTTCCCTATTCTTTATTCCTCTGGGAGTATAGACCCAAATTCTTTATGGAGTGCAGAAGGTGGGAGTTCTGGCATCTGTAATTGCTTCCCCGATGAAGATAGGTGTTAGCGAGTAGATCCACACCCCCAGCCTAAAGCTTCTCCTTCTCCTCTTCTTTTTTTTTTCCCCTTTTTGTTACCCTGGTTGTTCTGCCATTGTTGTGGTTATTATCGTTGTTATTGATGTTGTTGTTGTTGGATAGGACAGAGAGAAATGGAGAGATGAGGGGAAGACAGAGGGGGGAGAGAAAGACAGACACCTGCAGACCTGCTTCACCGCCTGTAAAGCGACTCCCCTGAAGGTGGGGGGCCGGGGGCTTGAACTGGGATCCTTCCACCAGTCCCTGTGCTTTGCATCACGTGCGATTAAACCCACTGCACTACCGCCCGACTCCCCTCCTCCTCTTTTCTTTTTTAAAGATGCATTCTATTTATTAATTTTAAAAAATTTATTACCTTTATTTATTTATTGGCTAGAGAAAGCCAGAAATTGAAAGGAAGGGGAGATAAAGAAGGAGAGAGACAGAGCGTTACCTGTAGCCCTGCTTCACCACTTGTAAAGCTTTCCTTCTGCAGGTGGGGGCCAGGGGCTCAAACCCAGGTCCTTGTGCACTGTAACACGTGTGCTCAACCAGGTGCACTATTTTAAAGCTTCTTTTAAGAAGTGCAGCTGTCCTATTTACTTAGCACGGCCTGTCCCAAGCAGCTCTCTCTGCTCTCTGCTAAACTTGGTGGGGGGAGGAGACAGACTTGGGCATTTTTTTCATTTTTCCACCAGGATTTATGTTACTACTGGGGCTCGGTGCTTGGAAATCACCATTCCCCCTTTTCTTTTTTTCTTTTTTCTTTTTTTTTTTTTTTTTGAGAGAGAGAGATCTGCAGCACTGCTCTACCATGTGTGAAACTCCCCCCACCCTGCAGATGGGAACTGGGGGATGAACTCAGGTCCTCTCAAATGGAAAGAGGAGGTCTACTTTCACTGGCTTTTCACCAGCCTTGGTGTGAGCTGGGCAGTGAAGGGCAGAGGAAATCGTATCCCCTATACAAAGCAGAGAGGCCTCCCTGTCCCCTAAACTGTGCTATGCACGGCCCTCTGCTTAGTTATGCCTCGTGAACTCCTGCCCTCAGAGCAAATGGGACTGTGATTTCCAGGATGCCCTAAGCCACCCTTAAAACAAAACACACACAAGGCAGTGGGGCCCTGACATCGACCTACCCTTAGAGGACAGGCAGGCCAAACAATTCTGGCACATTTGGCGGCTGTTGCTGAAATTTTCTGTTTGGCTTCCATAGTAACAAAAGCCTCTGTGGGCAATCTGAGAGCCCAGGTCCCGGGCCCACAGCTGACCTGGGGACATGCTAATGGCCAGGTCCCAGGATGCACTTGGGAGAGTAAAGAGTGCCCAGGAGATGGCGCTAGCACTGGTGAACAGCGCCAGATGAGTTTTATGGGCTGATGGGACAGGTCTTAAAAAAAAAAAAAAGTACTGTTTACAGCAGAGCCACACAGCCAGCTCCATCAACCAGGAAGTTACCTCTGTTTTTGTTTTATTAGTTAAGACCTGTCTGCCCTCACTCTGCCCACCTCACGACAGGTCTTCCTTGTGGCCCAGGGCATCTGAGAGATCCTGGGCTGAAATGGAGCATTCCGCGTGGTACAGATAAACAGGGTTTCCCTTTGTGTGAAGTGAGCAGGCTGGTGTGGGGGTGGGGAGGGAGGGAGACAAGGCACTCAAGACAGTTTCTGACCTGTGGCTGCATGTTGCCAATTTGAACACTGGCTATAATCACTCCTGGGCTGAGCTATGAGACACCTGGCATACGTACTCATTCACTATGTTTCCTTTTCTTTTCTTTTTTTTTTTTAAATTTATTTTTATTTATTATTGGATAGAGACAGAAAGAAATCAAAATGGGAGGGGAAGAGAGAGAGAGATACCATTTGTGAAGCTTTCCCCCTGCAGGCGGGACACAGAGACTTAAACCTGGGTCCTTGTGCACTGTAATGTGAGTGCTTAACCGAGAGTGCCACTGCCTGACCCCAGAACGTTTTTCTATGCAAAAATGCAGCATGGCTTTTCCTGAAAACCCATTATTTATTTTGACCAGAGCCCTACTCACCTCTGGCTTCTCAAGGTGCTTACCATTGATCCTGGAATCCCAGAGTCTAAGCCATCCTGGGCAAAGCCACGTAATGCTTGACATACACATTTGTTTGTTTGTTTGCTTATCATTTTACCAGAGCCCTGCTCAGCTCTGATTGATGGTGGTGCTGGAGACTGAACCTGGGACCTCACAGCCTCAGGCATGAAAGTTTGGTGTTTATTTATTTTTTATTTTTTGCAAAACTACTATGCTGTCTCCTCACCCTGACCTATACTTGTAACTAAATTGAAATTAATTGTTGCTTTCTGGAAAGTATCAGACAGTGGGGGCCAGGCGGTGGCACACCTGGTTAAGCACACACATTACAGAGCGCAAGGACCCAGGAACAGCTCCCCCCACCCCGTTCCTACCTGCAGGGGGAAGCTTCCCAAGTGGTGAAGCAGGGCCTCAGGTGTCTCTCTCCCTCTCTATCTCCTCCCCCTCAATTTGTCTGTCTCTATCCAAAACTACATATTTTTTGTTGCCCTGGTTGTTTATTGTTGTTGTGGTAATAAATATTTTTTTAAGTTAAGAAAGAAAGTATCGTACTGTGCATCTTATCCTAGAGGGGAAGAAACAAGCCCAAATGTGGCGACAGTGGACAGGGTGCAGGGGGTCTCAGGGTCCTGACAGGAGACAGAGATGGGCGATGACTTACAGCAGGTCGGGGCGATACCGATGGATGATGGCACACAGGGCCAGCCCGCTCTTCCATGACATGGTGAGGTCGGTCACGTGGACACCCGCGTAGCCGTCCGTCTGCCTCTGGCACCAGCCCAACAGCTTGCTGGAGCGCGCCACGGACTCTGAAGCAACAACCGTGGCAGCGAGTGTTATGGGAGACGCAGTGCGCCGGCACCCAGGGCCGGTCCCAAAGGCAGGGGCCACACAACCACCACCACCCCAACAGCACATGGCTGTAGCCCCTGGTGCTGCCATGGCTCAGCTCTAGCTGGGTAAGACAATCTGGGGGCCAGGCAGTGGCACACCTGGTTGAGCGCACACGTTACGGTGCGCAAGGACCCGGGTTCAGGCCCCCGGTCCCTACTTGCAGGGGGAAAGCTTCATGAGTGGTGAAGCAGGGCTGCAGGTGTCTCTATGTCTCTCTCTGTCTCCCCTCTCAATTTCTCTCTGTCTCTATCCAATAATAAATAAAAATATTTTTAAAAAATCCATAGGGGCAACTTAAGAAACCAGAACAGAAAGGGGGAAAAAAATCTCAAAAACTTGGACTGGGTGTGTGGTATGTTGCACAGAAACAGGAGACTCTGAAGAAGGGAGGGGGCAGAGGGTCTTGGGGTCCCGGTGCATGATGGTGGCAAAGGAGCTGAGCTAGGGCGGAGAGAGTTCTGCTGTGGAGAGCTAAGAGGCCTTACCAGTGTGAGCCACTGCCCTTCAACCATGACGCAGCCACCCGCAACCAACAACATGGTTTAAGAAAATAAAGAAACAGGGGCCAGGTGGTGGCGCACTGGGTTAAGAGCACATAGTACGGAGCACCAGGATCTGGGTTGGAGCCCTGGCTCCCCACCTGCAGGGGGGATGCTTCTCAAGCAGCAAAGCAGGTCTGCAGGTCTCTTTCTCTCCCTCTCTCTCTCTCTCTCTCTCTCTCTCTCTCTCTCTGTCTCCCTCTCCTCTCTCAACTTCTCTGTCTTATCCAATTAAATGGGGGAAAGTGGCTGCTAGGGGCAGTGGATTTGTAGTGCTGGCACTGAGCCCTAGCAATTTGAGGCAAATAAATAAATAAGAAAAAGAAGATTCACTCAGATACTGAGGTCGATACCCAACCCCTAAGGCAGGGATGAATCACAGTTGGGTGATCTGGGACCCTGGAGCCAAGACTGGCTCCCATGGAGTAGCACCACCTGCTGTACCGTCCGTCCATCTGTCTGTTCGTCTGTCCGTCAACCCTCCCCTACCACGGCCGTGAGGGTCCCCAGGGACTTGTTAGGCAGCCGGCCTGGGAAGAGGTCCCACTGGAGCCGGCAGAGCGCTGGCCAAGCAGCACACAAAGCCTTGCTCTCCCACTTTCCAGGCCGGCTGCCAAGAAGAGAAACTCTACCGAGTCCTATCAGCAAGGCCAGGTAGCCCCGGGCAGGCGAGGCCTGACACTCTGCATTCGAGATGACAGCCTCTTGGGAAGCTGAGGATGTGTGGATGCAGAGGCCCAGTTGTCTGTCAGAACAATGGCATGTCCTCTGACTCACAGACAGGCCTATAAAGGCTTGTTTTTCTGGGGCTGGGGAAATGACTCAGTGGTAAAGCTTGTCCACTGCACAAATGAAGCCCTGGGTTCAATTCTTCACACCACAGGATGTGGCTGAGTGGGGTTTTGGTGTCTTCTGCACAAGAAAAGGAAAAAAGGGGAGGGGGCTTTGTCCTGATTGCTTCAGGAGATCTCTGAAACAGAGCACTCAGGAGTCTGAGAACATTGGTTCCCTTCCCTCAGGTGCTGGGAATATTTAGTCTTGTATGCACTTGTTTAGTGACCACTGAGCAGGACATGATAAAAAGTGCACATGACGGGGCCAGGTGGTGGTGCACGAAGATCCGGGTTCGAGCCCCCAGTCCCCACTTGCAGGGGGAAAGCTTTGTGAGTGGTGAAGCAGGACTTCAGGTGTCTCTCTCTCTCTGTTATGCCCTTCCCTCTCAAATTCTGACTTTATTTATAAAGATAATTAAAAAATAATTTTTAAGTGCACCTGACAGAAACTCTAATCCACTTCAGACTTTCAAGGGATTTGGGTCCCAGAACCGCACAAGAGCACCATGGACAGTGGAATGGGGTCTACCCTCAATCTCTCTCTCCCTCCCTCCTCTATGAAATAAATATATTTTAGAAAAATGTGCCAGGGAAGTCACTCTGCTGTGGGCTTGGGTTCACTCTTGACAACGTTATTAAAACCAGAAAGTGTGGGGGCCGGGCGGTAGCGCAGCGGGTTAAGCGCACATGGCGCAAAGCACAAGGCCAGCACAAGGATCCCAGTTCGAGTCCCCAGTTCCCCACCTGCAGGGGGGTCGCTTCACAGGCGGTGAAGCAGGTCTGCAGGTGTCTATCTTTCTCTCCCCCTCTCTGTCTTCCCTTATTCTCTCCATTTCTCTCTGTCCGGTCCAGCAACAATGACAACAATAACAGTAAACAACAAGGACAACAAAAGGGGGGGAAAATAGTCTCCAGGAGCAGTGGATTCATAGTGCAGGCACTGAGCCCCAGCAGTAACCCTGGGGGCAAAAAAAAACCAAACAAACAAGCAAAAAACCCCAGAAAATGTGGGCTAGCAAAATAGCTCACTTGGATAATGCACTTTGTCAAGTGCATGACAGGTTCAAGGCTGACCCACACTGCATTGGAGGAAGCTGCAATGTTGTGGTCTCTATCTCTTTCTCTCTTCCCCTCTCTGCCTGTCAGTATCAAAAAAATAAATAAATAAAATAAATAAATAAATAAATAAATAAATAAACTAAAAATAAAGAGTGCTTCCTAAAACAACCTCTCCATTATGGGGACAAAGAAGCCTCCTGCACTGCTGGTGGGAATGTCAATGGGTCCAACCCCTGTGGAAAGCAGTCTAGAGAACTCTCAGAAGGCTAGAAATGGACCTACCCTATGATCCTGCAATCCCTCTCCTGGGGATATATCCTAAGGAACCAAACATACCCACCCAAAAAGATTAGTGTACATCTATGTTCACAGCAGCACAATTGGTCATACCCAAAACCTGGAAGCAACCCAGGTGTCCAACAACAGATGAGCGGTTGATTAAGTTGTGGTCTACACAACTTGTATCTTGTATCTACACAAGGAAATACTACTCAGCTATTACAAATGGTGAGTCCATCTTCTTTATCCATCTTGGATGGAGCTTGAAGGAATCATGTGAAGTGAGATAAGTCAGAAACAGAAGGATGAAGATGGGAAAATCTCACTCATAGACAGAAGTTGAAAAACAGCACAATTCATAATAGCTAAAACCTGGAAGCAACCCAGGTGCCCAACACCAGATGAGTGGAATACTATGCACAATGGAATACTATGCAGCTATCAAGAACAATGAACCCACCTTCACTGACCCATCTTGGACAGAGCTAGAAGGAATTATGTTAAGTGAGCTAAGTCAGAAAGATAAAGATGAGTATGGGATGATCCCACTCATCAACAGAAGTTGAGTAAGAAGATCTGAAAGGGAAACTAAAAGCAGGACCTGACCAAATTGTAAGTAGGGCACCAAAGTAAAAACCCTGTGGTGAGGGGTGGACATGCAGCTTCCTGGGACAGTGAGGGGTGGGAGTGGGTGGGAGGGATGGGTCACAGTCTTTTGGTGGTGGGAATGGTGCTTATGTACACTCCTAGTAAAATGTAGTCATATAAACCACTAGTTAATTAATACGAGAGGGGGAAAATTAATTGTATGTCTCAAAGTTTTTCAAAACACAAACTGAATCTTTTTAATATATAGGCTGTGTAATTGATATGCAGACTCTCTCAAAAGCCTAGACCAAGTAGATCAGAAGCAACCAATAGCACAGCTATATACAAGATACTGGGTACTGTACAGCAAACCCTAACAAAAGGACTTTTCAAAGTTAACCCAATTACCAAACAATGTGATGATAACATTAACTATCGATTGTCTTTTTGAACCCTAAGACAGCAGGAACCTCACATCTCCACTATAGAGCCTCTACTTCCCCCAGTCCTGGAACCCTTGGATAGGGCCCACTTTCCCGTATGCCTCTCCCAATCCATATCAAATAATATTGCATCTGCCTATCACAACCTAACCAACACAACGATTGCCACCTCAACATGCTTCACTTCAGACTGTGTCCAGAGACTTCACGTGTGGAATGACAACCCTTCAACTTCATTACTCGGGTGAGACCTTTCCTTTCATAGTATACTCTAATTTCATCTCAGGTGGTTCACTTTCTAACAAAGTCCCAAAACCTAGATATACACCAGTTTCTGTGAGAGAGAGTATATGTTCACACGTATCCATAAACTACTGCAAAATATATGCCTGAAAGCAGAAGTGCACTAGAGTTTGCAGTGAGTACCCCCCTAACATTTCCTCTCCACTATTCCAAGCTTTGGGTCCATGATGGCTCAACAATTTGTTTGACTTCGTATGTTAACTCTCTTTTTAGTCACCAGGTTCCAGATGTCATAAGGATGCCGGCCAGGCTTCCCTAGACTGAAGACCCCACCAATGTGTCCTGGAGCTCCGCTTCCCCAGAGACCCACCCTACTAGGGAAAGAGAGAGGCAGACTGGGAGTGTGGACTGACCAGTCAACGCCCACGTTCAGCGGGGAAGCAATTACAGAAGCCAGATCTTCTACCTTCTGCAACCCACAATGACCCTGGGTCCATGCTCCCAGAGGGATAGAGAATGGGAAAGCTATCAGGGGAGGGGGTGGGAAATGGAGATTGGGTGGTGGGAATTGTATGGAATTGTACCCCTCCTACCCTATGGTTTTTTTAATTAATCCTTTCTTAAATAAAAAAAAATAATAAAATAAAATAAAATAAGAAGAAAAATACCGTACGTCATTAAAAAAAAAAAGTTGAAAAACAAGATCAGAAGGGGAAAACACTAAGCAGAACTTGGACTGGAGTTGGTGTACTGCACCAAAGTAAGGACTCTGGGGTGGGGGGAAGGGTTCAGGTCCTGGAACATGACAGCAGAGGAAGACCTAGTGGGGGTTGAACTGTTATGTGAAAAACTGGGAAATATTACATATGTACAAACTACTGTATTTTACTGTTGACTATAAACCATTAATCCCCCAATAAAAAAAAAAAAAAAAAGGGAGTCGGGCTGTAGCACAGCGGGTTAAGCGCAGGTGGCGCTAAGCTCAAGGAATGGCATCAGGATCCTGGTTCGAGCCCCTGGCTCCCCACCTGCAGGCAGGTCCCTTCACAGGCGGTGAAGCAGGTCTGCAGGTGTCTGTCTTTCTCTCCCTCTCTGTCTTCCCCTCCTCTCTCCATTTCTCTCTGTCCTATCCAACAACAATGACATCAATAATAACTACAACAATAAAACAACAAGGGCAACAAAAGGGAATAAATAAATTAAATTAAGTTAAAAAAAAAAAAAGACCTCTCTGTAGTCACTGCCTCAAGCCTATGTACGCCGCCACAAATGGCACAGATTTCCTCAGGGCTCAGCTCAGCTGGCACCTGACTGCCCTCTTCCGTCCCCAGCCTTAGTCTCGGTCCTCGGGACTAGCCACAGGCCTCTGGCAGCACTAGTTCACAGCTGCCACGGATTTCCCTCGTCTCCCCGCCCCGGGCATTCCCTTGCTATCCCTCTTGCACACAGCTGATCACAGCTGATCAGTGGTCCGCAGGACAATCCCCTAGTTAAAAACTGCCAGCCCCACACTCCCAGCCCTCCTTCAGTGCCCGCCAAGAAAAGGGATTGCCTTCCTCTCCACAACCGTGCCCCATTGATGCTGGCGTCACCAGCTGCCTCATCCCACAAACTCAGTTAGCACCTCTTGTGAATTCATTCTCTCTCTCTCTGTTTTCCTCCAGGATTATCATATCCCTAGGGCTCAGTACCAGCACTATGAATCCACTGCTCCTGGTGGCCATTGCTTTTTAAAAAATTTTATTATCTTTATTTATTAGAGACAGCCAGAAATTGAGAGGGAAGGGAGCCAGAGAGGGAGAGAGACAGAGAGAGAGACACCTGCAGCCCTGCTTCACCACTCATAAAACTTTCTCCCTGGAGGTGGAGCCCTTTTTTAAAAATTTTAATTTAATTTATTTATAATTGGATAGATACAGAAAGAAATTGAGAAGGGGGGGGCAGGCGGTGGTGCACCTGGTTAAGCACACACATTACAATGCTTAAGGACCCAGGTTCAAGCCCCCTGTCTCCACCTGCAAGGGGAAAGCTTCATGAGTGTTGAAGTGGGGCTGCAGGTGTTTTTCTTTTTCTTTCTTTCTTTCTTTCTTTCTATTTTTTTTTTTTTTTTTTTTGCCTCCAGGGTTATTGCTGAGGCTTAGTGCCTGCACTATGAATCCACTGCTCTGGAGGCTATTCTTCCCATTTTGTTGCCCTTGTTGTAATTATTATTGTTATTGATGTCACAGATGTTGTTGTTGTTGGATAGGACAGAGAAATGGAGAGAGGCGAGTAAGACAGAAAGGAGGAAAAACAGACACCTGCAGACCTGCTTCACTGCCTTTGAAGCGACGCCCCTGCAATTGGGGAGCCAGGGGCTCGAACTGGGATCCTTACACCAGTCCTTGCACTTTGCGCCAGGTATGCTTAATCCGCTGCGCTACCACCCAGCCCCCACAGCTACAGGTGTTTCTGTGTCTCCCCCTATCTCCACCTCTGCTTTTAATTACTTTCTGTGTTTACTCAATAATAAATAAAATAAAATTTTAAAAGAGAAAGAGAGGGAGGGAGGGAGAGAGAGAGAGACTTGCAGACCCGCGCTTACCACTCGTAAAGCTTTCCCCTGCAGGTGGGGAACCTATGTTTTCTCTCAGCAGCATCTGTGTCAGCCGGCAGTGTTGTCTGGAGGATTCTGCCCTGAGCCCTGCAGGAAGCTGAATGATGTCCCCTGGACCCCAGCAGAGCCCATGCCAATCAAAACAGTCTCTGGGTGAAACCAAATGCCCCTTGGAAGGGAAATCGCCCCTGGCTCAAGCCCACCCACCGCCTGAGCGAGTACTGTTCTCAAGAACAGCTCTGGGATCAAGGACTGACTTCTCTGGACTGCTGGCCTGAGCGTCTGTCAGGACTCACCATTGCGTGTCAGCTTTGGAGTTGTTCGTGAATTCACCAGGCTCTCCATTTCTAGATGAATGTCTTTTGCTTCTCCAGTGTCGTAGAGGTGGCGCACCTGGCACAGAGGGGGAAATGCCAGAAGGGCAGACAGTCAGATGCCATGTCACCGCAGGACCTTTCAGAGGGTAATGACTGAGGGGGGGAGCGGGGCATGCCGCAGGCTAGGCACAGACTTGCTGTAAAAAGTCATGCTGCTGCACCAAAGTAAAAGACTCTGGGGTGGGTGGGTGGGTGGGTGGGGAGAATACAGGTCCAAGAAGGATGACAGAGGACCTAGTGGGGGTTGTATTGTTATAAAGAAAACTGAGAAATGTGATGCATGTAAAAACTACTGTATTTACTGACAAATGTAAAACATTAATTCCCCAATAAAGAAATAAAAATTTAAAAAAAATTTTTTTAAGTCATCCTGCTTGGGCAGGGATATATAGCATAGTGGTTCTGCAAAGAGACTCTCTTGCCTGAGGCCCCAAAGTCCCAGGTTCAATCCCATGTACCACCATAAGCCAGAGCTGAGCAGTTAAAAAAAAAAAAAATCATTCTGTTCTGGTAAGTCTGGTGAATCACTAATGCTGTCCATTAATATCAGGCTTCATGAATTCATTTAAAAATTTTTAAAAGATTTATTGAACTTACTTATTATTTCAAAATAGTTATTTATTTATTTATTTACCAGAGCACTATTCTGCCCTGGCTGATGGTGGTGCTAGGGACTGAACCTGGGACTTTGGGGGCCTCAGGCCTGAGAGTCTCAGAGAACCATTATGCTGTCTCCCAAGTTCCTTTACGTATCTAATTATTTTTTAAATTTTATTTATTCCCTTTTGCTGCCCTTGTTTTATTGTTGTAGTTATTATTGTTGCTGTCGTTATTGGATAGGACAGAGAAATGGAGAGAGGAGGGGAAGACAGAGAGGGGGAGAGAAAGACAGACACCTGCAGAACTGCTTCACCACTTGTGAAGCGACTCCCCTGCAGGTGGGGAACCATGGGCTCGAACCGGGATCCTTATGCCGGTCCTTGCGCTTTGTACCACATGCGCTTAACCCACTGCGCTACTGCCCGACTCCCATGTATCTAATTTTTAATGAGATTTACTTATCAATGAGAGACCCCGAGGATCCCTCTGGCACATGCGATGCTGGGAATTGAGCTCAGACTTCATGCTCTTGGGTCCCGTGTTTTAGCTTTGACCTTCATTTCAGGGCTGAAAGGGTGCTGGCTCTCTTTTACATGAACACGCTCTAAGTCCCTGTGTAGGCGGACAGGCACTGCTCTTCCCATTTTCCACGTGAAGACACTGAGGTTCAGAGCATGCAGAATGAACAGCCTGCCCGAGATCACAGAGACTGGTGGCAGTGGCCAGTGTACGTGTTGTGTTTGTTTGTTTGTTTACCAGAACTCTGGCTTATGGTGGTGTGGGGAATTGAATCTGGGACTTCTCTGAGCCTCGGGTATGAGAGTCTTTTTGCGTAACCATTATGCTATCTACCCCTGCCCTACCCAATATATATATATATATATATATATATATATATATATATATATATTTTTTTTTTTTTAAATGAGAGAGAGAGATGCAGAGAGAGATACACAGAGACCATGGCTACTATGCTATGTACTGCTCTTCCTCTGCACTGTGGACTGGAGTCAGACAGTGTGGGACAGGGTCCCGAGGCTGTCATCTCTCTCACGTGTGAACTGCTGCCTTCACTGCTTGACCTTTCACCACTGCACCAGTCCATCCACTTCAACCACTTCAGAGAGACAGCCCTCAGTTGAGGGCAGTTCATGGAAGAGCCTGGAAGGAGGCACAGTGGGTAAGCCACTGGACTCTCAAGCGTCAGGCCCCAAGTTTGATCCCTGATATCATCTGTGCCGGAGTGATGCTCTGGTTCTCTCTCTCATAGAAAAATATTTTAGCAAGTGAACAAATAAAAATAAACATAAACATAATAAAAACTAGAGAACAGTTTGTATTTAGGTTTTTTAAAAAATTTTTTTTTAAATATGGAACACTTCAAAAATTTGCATGTCATCCTTGTGCAGGGACCATGCTAATCTTCTCTGTATCGTTCCAATTTTAGTATATGTGCTGCCGAAGCAAGCACTTAATTCTGTTTTTATTATCATTATTTCTTTCTCGCTTTTTAAAATTTATTTACTATTAGAGACAAAGAGAAATTGAGAGAGGAGGGAGAGATAGAGAAAGAGACAGAGAGACACCTGCAGCCCTGCTTCACCACTGGTGAAGCTTTCCCCCTGCAGGTGGGGAGCAGGGGCTTGAACCTGGGTCCTTGTATGTTCTAATGTGAGCACTTAATCAGGTGTGCCACCACCTAGCCCCTTCTTTTTCTTTTTTTTCCCTACTCTTTCTTTTCTTTTCTTTTTTTCCCTCCCTCCCTCCCTTCCTTCCTTCCTTCCTTCCTTCCTTCCTTCCTTCCTTCCTTTATTCTCTCCCCCCACCACCACCAGAGCCCTGTTCAGTTTTGGCTTAGGTCATGTTACAGATTGAACCTGGGTGGGTTCTAAGATCCTCAAGTGTCTTGAGTCACCATTATGCTATCTCCCTAGCCCTGTGTCTGTTACTAGATATAATTCAGGACTTTGGAGGTAGGTCTGAGAACGGGCTGAGGAGCGTAGGTGGGTGAGGAGAAGGCGTTTGTTTACCTGGCCTGGTCGCAGGAAGTTAATGTTGATATTGGGGTATCTGGTGACCGGGTCGATGCTGTACTGGCTGAAGTTTTTACTCACGTTCTCAGGGGTGGTCTGAGGTAGAAGCCTGTAGATGCTTTCCCTGCAATGATAGATAACATGCTCAGCATCTTCACAAGCCCCGGCCACCCGCCCTCCCTGTCCCCTGAGAATACTACTGTTCTTTCAGAGTCCCACAAGTAGAAAGACCTCTTAAGAAAGTTAGAAGGGAGGGAGCTGAGTAGTGGTGCACCTGGTTGAGTGCACACATTACAGTGCGCAAGGACCCGGGTCCAAGCCTCTGGTCCCCACCTGCAGGGGGAAAGCTTCATGAGTGGTAGATTAGGGCTGCAGGTGTCTCTCTGTCTCTCTCCCTCTTCCTCTTGATTTCTGGCTTCCTCTAACCAATAAATAAGGATAATTAAAAACAAATTTTAAAAAATAATGATTTTTTTTTCTTTTTCCTTGATGGTTTCGACCCTGACAAGCCCTCATCCTTGACATTTCCCCCAGCCCAGTGGCAGCCCCAGTTTCCCATCAGCCACCAGCACAATGGCCCCACAAGCCCTGGATGGGAGAAGGGTCAGTGATGAGGTCATGTGCACCCCTGGGGTGGGGACTGAGGCCAACAGCAGTTTAGAAGGCAGCTAACTCACTGCTATGTTCTTCAGGAATGCCAACATTTAGCTGACAGACAAAAACAAACAAACAAACAAACAAAACCAGAATTTGCCACTGAAATGACCCACGATACTGTAACTAATTCAAGGTGATTATTAAAAACCAATTCCACAGGCCAGGCAGCGGCGCACATGGTTAAGCGAACACACATTACAGTGCGCAAGGGCCCAGATTCAAGCCCCTGGCCCCTACCTGCAGGGGTAAAGCTTCATGAGTGGTAAAGCAGGGCTGCAGGCGTCTCTCTGTCTCTTTCCCTCTTATCTCTCCCTTCTTCTCAATTTTTGGCTGTCTCTATCTAATAAATAAAGATAATTTTAAAAAATTAAAAGAAAGAAAAAAAGATTTTTCCCCCCTAACCACAACACTGCTCAGCTCTGATTTATGGTAGTGTTGGGGACTGAACCTGGGACTGTTGGTAGCTCAGGCATAACATTTTAAAAAAATTTTTTGCATAATCATTATGTTGTCAGCCCAGCCTGAGAAAAAAAATAAATAATGTTGCCGGAAGAGTAAAGCACCTGCCTCGCTCCATGCTCTCCTGGAAGGGAAGAGAGTCAGTTACCTTTCGGCCAGGACTTCCAGTGGGCTTGTTCCTAGAGACCAGCTGCGGACCATCCAGGCGGAGTCCATGGCTGCTAGGAAGCCCCGGGCTATTCCTGTTCCCATGGGCCAGAAAGGCTGAAAGCAGACAGAAGGCACAGAGTGAACAGAAATGACTTGTCTACAGTGGGGAATTAAGGGAAGGAACCTAGAGAGACAGCACTGGTGACTATTCAGAAACACAGCTATTTACTTATTTTCGTTTTGCCTCCATGGTTATCACTGGAGCTAGGTGCTACCACTGTGAATCTGCTGCTCCTGATGGCCATTTTTTGGACAGAGCAGAAAGAAACTGAGATGGGGGGGAGAGAGAGAGGGAGATAGACAGAGAGACACCTGCAGATCTGCTTCAGTGCAGGTGGGGAGCTGGGGGCTGAAACCCCGAGTCTAGCATGGGTCCCTGCTCTTAGTACTATGTGTGCTTGACTGAGTGCACCGCCCTGCCTGCCCCCCTCCAAGAGTGGAGCTTCTTTACTCCAGAAACTACTGGAGGAGGCACACACCCAGTAGAGTGCACACCTTATCCCATGCACAGACCTGTGTTCAAGCTCCTGGTCCCTATGTGTGAAGCAGTGCTGCAGGTGCCTCTCCCTCTCTATTTCCCCCTCCCTTCTCCAGTTTCTCTCTTCCTCTCTCTCTCTCTCTCTCACCCTCTCCCTGGCACTATGAATCCACTGCTCCTGGAGGCCATTTCCCCCATTTTATTGGACAGGACAGAGAGAAATTGAGAGAGGAGGGGAAGATAAAGAGGAAGAAAGACAGACAGACACCTGCTTCACCACTCATGAAGCTTTCCCCCTGCAGGTAGGACCAGGGGCTCAAACTGGGAGCCTTTCAAGGGTCCTTGTGCTTTGTACCATGTGCGCTTAACCCGGTGCACCACTGCCCAGCCCTCTCCATTTCTCTTTGTATTTATTAGAAGGAGGAGGAGAAGGAGAACGGGAACCACTGGAAGTAGAGGGGCCAGTCAGAGAGTAGGCGGGTTTCTATGCTAGGATCCAGTCTGGGTCGGCTGCTTCCTGACACCTCTGCAAGTGTACCATCCACTGGTGCCACACGGCCCAGGGCCCCCACCCCGCTGCCTAGGACTCACCTCCAGGAGGCTGTCCCCAACCAGCGCCACGAGGAGCTGGTGTCCGTACTGCTCACGCACCAGGGCCGCGTTCTCCGAGGCGTACATGCACGTGAAGTCGAACATGGCCACGTCCGGCTGCCCATAGTGGTTGATGGCAAAGTCCAGGGACGGCAGCTGCTGCTGCGTGGAGAAGTCGGCTGCCTCCCGGGCATAGCTCAACAGAGCCTCTTGGTCCACGTTCTCCCGAGAGAGCAACAGCTCCGTATCTGCATAGTCCTGTCCCCCCCACCCCAAAGAAAGAGCAGGCTGAGCAGGAGGAGGGCTGGGAGGGTCCCTGACTCTCACCCCACCCCCATGAGGCTTCACATCCCCGGAGCTAGCCGTTTGCACAAGTCAAAGAAATGAGCCTAAAGTCTAGTCAGTGTGAGCTAGGAGGTGGCACAGTGGATAAGTTACTGGGCTCTTAGGCATGCAGTCCTGCAGCAGATGCTTGGCCCCATCGGTCTCAGACTGACGCTCTGCTTCTCTCCCTCCCCTCTCCCCTATCAAACAGGTAAATAAGTAGATCTTTTTAAAATTTAAAGACAGGGCCGAGTTGAGTGCACACATTACAGTGCTCAAGGACCTGGGTTCAAGCCCCCAGTCCCCACCTGCAGGGTGGGGGCTTCACAAGTGGTGAAGTAGGGCTGCGAGGGGGGGGGTCTCTCTCTCTCACCCACTCTACCTCCCCCTCTCAATTTTATTCTGCCTTTAATAAAAATAAATAAGATTAAAGTTCATTGGGGCTGGGTAGTGGTGCACCTGGTTGAGCACACGTTACAATGCGTAAGGATTCAAGTTCGAGCCCCTGGTCCCTACCTGCAGGTGGAAAGCTTTGCAAGAGGAGAAGAAGGTGCAGGTGTCTGTCTCTCTCCCTCTCTATCTCCCCCTTCCCTCTCAATTTCTGGCTGTCTCTATCCAATAAATAAATAAAGGTTAACAAAAACTAATCAAAAAGTTAAAAAATAAAGTCTGTTAACAAAAGGACAGCAACACAGGCTGTTCCTCAAAGAACAGAGTTTGTTGTTGTTATTGTTTTTCTTTCCTCCTGCTTAAAAAACAGCCTAAATTTTTCACTTACTTGGAACAAGTCACTACTTCCTCAGTCCTGTCCAGTTCATCTCACAAAGGGCTTCTGAATATTAAATTAAGGAAAAGTGAGGGCTGCTAAAATAGCTCACTGCTTTGCCAGGCATGTGACAAGACTCAGGCCTGAGTGTGGCCCTCAGCACACTGAAGGAAGCTTTGGTGCTGTGGTCTCTCTCTTTCTCTCTATCTGCTTCTGTCTCTACCAAGGAAAGAAAAGAGAGAAAAGAGAAGAAGAGAGAAAGGGAAAGGGAGAATGCACGCAGAGGCGCTCTGTTAGCTGAGAAGCCAGAGGTGGCTGTTCTTAACCAGCAGGGCAGCTTTTAGCCACAGGCACACGGAAGCACTGGGACCTGCCTGGCTGAGCAGACCTAGCCGAGGGGCCTCAAGCACTGCCAGAAAGAGCTGCCCGTGGGAGCAGGGACAAAGGGATGCAAAGGCTTCAGAGAAATCCCCCAGCAGAGAACGACCTCAAGGAGGAAACAGGCCGTGTGCACAGAGGTCAGTGTGGGAGGCCCCAGGCAGACTGAGTCCAGCCCTGGGCCTCCTGAAGAGGCGCTGAAGGGCCCAAGTGCCCCTAGATGGTCCTTTCAGCTGCCACGACACGATGGACAAACACTCCAGTGTGTCCCGGAAACATGCTTGTTCACCACGGGGTGAGTGGCCTCAATGGGTCCTGCCAGTCTGCAGGTCTTTCTGTCTGTGTTTCTCACTTTCTCTCTGTCTGTAGACAACAAAAAGGCATTTTTTTAAATGTTTATTTTCCCTTTTGTTGCCCCTGTTGTTTTTTTATCATTGCTGTAGTTGTTGTTATTGATGTTGTTGTTGTTGGATAGGACAGAGAAAAATGGAGAGAGGAGGGGAAGACAGAGAGGGGGAGAGAAAGACACCTGCAGACCTGCTTCACCACCTGTGAAGCGACTCCCCTGCAGGTGGGGAGCCAGGCGCTCGAACCGGGATCCTTACGTAGGTCCTTAAGTTTTGTGCCATGTGTGCTTAACACGCTGTGCTACAGCCCGACCCCCTTATTTGCTTTATTTTAATGACAGTAAAATACAGAGGCCAGAGCTGTTCAGCTCTGACTTATGACGGTGTTGAGGATTGAACCTGGGACCTCAAAGCCTCAGGCATGAAGGCCTCTTTGCAGAATCACTAAGCTGTCTCCCCAGCCCCCACAGGCTGTTCCTTATTGATAGCAATGTAACAGCACTAGATAATCACCCGGCGAGTTTCAGAAAACTTGCAGCACATCTATCTAGCAGCTGCCTTGTCCTGTGTCTCCCCGAGCATGGAGGTCGGGAGACTGCGGGACAAGCAAGGGGTAGCCAGTGGAGGGAGACTGCCACAAGCACCTCCCAGCAGCCCCCACGCTGCTTAGGGATGATGTCAGAGCCCTGCCTGCTTCAGCACTTGATTCCCCAGAGTGCTGCAGAGACAAAGGGTGCCCTGACGTCCATCCCAGCTGATGGTGGCAACTGTGAGGGTCTGGACCAGCACTGAGGGGGCCCCGCCATCCTTCTGGTTATGTGGGGAGAGGAATTCTTGCCTTCAGGCCAAAGAAGATCGAAGAGGTTGGCTCTCCTTATGGAATCAACTGTGCTGGGATTCTCCGAGTCCTTATTTCATCATGGGGGAGGGGGGAGGTATCATGCAAGGCTTCGTCAGCTGGAACAGAGGGCTGGACAGTCAGCCCTAATTGTGAGGTAGTGGGGAGTGGTGTGAGTGTGCCTGCAGGCCTCTGCCTGCCACAGATGCCGACAACAGAACCATTCTCAGCCTCCATAAAAGCCAATCTTGCTCAATCTCCCTTCTCCCTGCCCCTCTCCTTCCAATATCCAGTCATACAACCAAATCACCTAGAATCAAGCTGACATTTATACAGGAAATAATATTTGAAACTGGCTTGAAGGGGAACGCAGTGATAGGTTGGGATACCACCGGCATAATATGGCCACTTGCTAACAACTGTTAAGCTTCACAATGGGCAAGCCATGGGGTGGGGAAGCATAATGGTAAAGCGAAAAGACTCTCGAGTCTGAGGTTCCGAGGGCCCAGGTTCGATCCCCAGGCACCACCGTAAGCCAGAGCTAAACGGGGCTCTGAGAAAAACCAACAAACAAAACCTCAAAACAATTATTTTTCTGGGGCCAGGCGGTGACACACTTGGTTAAGTGCACATATTACAGTGCACAAGGGCCCAGGTTCAAGCCCCCCAGCCCTCACCCACAGGTGGTAAAACAAAGGTATATGTGTCTCTCTATCTTTTTCCCTATCTCCCCGTCCCCTCTCAATTTTTCTTTTCTTTTCTTTTTAAAATATTTCTATTTATTTTTGGATAAAAACAGACAGAAATTGAGAGGCGTAGAGAGAGAGAGACAGAGACACCTGCAGTCCTGCTTCAATACTCGTGAAGCTTTCCCCCTGCGGGTGGGACCAGAGGCTTGAACCCGGGTCCTTGCGCACTGTGATGTGGGCGCTTACCCAGGCGCGCTGTGGCCTGCCGTCCTCCTCAATTTTGCTGTCTCTCTTCAGTAATAAAATTAAAAAATATATTTTTAGGGAGTCGGGCCGTAGCGCAGCGGGTTAAACACAGGTGGTGCTAAGCGCAAGGACCGGCATAAGGATGCCAGTTCAAGCCTCCGGCTCCCCACCTGCAGGGGAGTCACTTCACAGGCGGTGAAGCAGGTCTGCAGGTGTCTGTCTTTCTCTCCCCCTCTCTGTCTTCCCTTCCTCTCTCCATTTCTCTCTGTCCCATCCAACAACAACAACAACAACATCAATAATAACTACAATAAAAACAAGAGCAACAAAAGGAAATAAAGAAAAAAGAAAAAAATTTCAAAATATATATATATTTTAAAATTCTCTTTTGTTTACATTTGATATTTTCAATAATGAAAGTAATCTGAAGCCAAATGCTGAAACACTGCATGTGTGTGTGTGAGAGTGTGTGTGAGTGTGTGTGTGTGTGTGTGTGTGTGTGCCCAAGAGACATGTCCAGCAGGAAAAAGAAAATTCCCCAGAAAAGTAAAGAAAAAGACCTCTCTTGGCAAACAACATAAAGAGAGGCCAGAGAGAAAGCCACCACTCACTCACATGCAGAATCACGCCTTTGTCCAGCAAACTCTGCTTCTTGGCTGTCATGACGAAGTAGTGCGTGTCGTCTTTGTAGTAAACAATGTTCTCCAAGTCAATACCTGCAGCCAGAACACACAGGAGCGTGGGACAGTGTACTGGACAAAGGCACCCTGAGGAGGACTGGACACAGGGTCACTGAGACCAGGGTTCTAAGGTTCCCATAAGGGAAAGAAGAAAAACCAAGGGGGGCAGGAGGAAAGAAGGGAGGGAGGTGGGAAGGGAGGGAGGTGGGGAGGAAGGAAGATGGCAGGGTCTAAATTCTCAGGCCCTGTATACTTAGGTCTAACTGATCCTAGAAATGATCACTGGTAGCAGCCAGAAACACAGGAATGGGAAGGAGAAAACAGAGCAACTGTAGCAAGTGGGTTTGGGTCAGTTCTCTCTGGCCATCACCCAGGAAAAAGGAACCTTCTAGAATCTAAGGAGACACAACTGAGTAAGTGAGGCCGGGTCAAGTGTGAAGCTTCTCATCGACTCTAGTGGAAGGCTCAGTGGAAAGAAGTCATGTTCTGGGGGCCAGGCCATGGCACACGTGGTTGAGCGTACACATGACAGTACGCAAGGACCTAGCTTCAAGTTCCCCGTCCCCACCTGCAGGAGAAAAGCTTCACAAGTGGTGAAGCAGGGCTGCAAATGTCTCTCTGTCTCTCTCCCTCTATGCCTTCTCCTCCCCTTTCAATTTCTGTCTGTCTCTATCCAATAATAAGTAAATATTTTTTTAAATCCAGAAGCCTATAAACAAAAAAAAAAAATCTTGTTCTATAAAAATAAGAGAATTAGAGCATGCTGTTGTAGTTGCTGCAAAATCATCTAAGTGTATCAATTCAATAGCTAGCCTACTACAGACCAACCTCCTGCAGTGCATAAAGCACTGGACTCAAGTATGTGGCCCCAAGTTCAATCCCCAGCAACGCATGTATCAGAGTGATGTCCCTCTCCCTCTCCCTCTCTCATGACCCACCACAAGTCTGAAGTGGGCTTCAGGAAGACTATGTGCTTGATGCCTTACGTTAGTGTCTCAAAAGCCAGCGTTACCCAGGGGCGGCTGACAGCACCAAGCTCTGTCTCTCAGTCCTGGTGTAAGGGAAGGGGCTAGAGCAGGGCTGGAAGAAAGCAGAGTGGACAGAAAGAAGGATAAGGCACAGCCAGGCAGCAGTCACTGTGCTGGGGCATAAAGAGCACTGGAGGAGATGAGTGACATTGGGGGGGGGGGGTTTGTCCTGTCAAGAGCAAAGCAGGCGAGTGGAGAGCAAGAGTGGAAAGAGAGGGGAGGGGAGGGGAGAGGAGGGGGAGGGGAAGGGACGGGAGGGGGAGGTGGAGGGGAGAGGGGAGGGAGGGGAGGGGAGCAGAGAGGGGAGGGGAGGAGAGGAGAGGGGAGGGGAGGAGAGGGGAGGGGAGGGGAGGGGAGAGGGGAGGGGAGGGGAGGAGAGGGGAGGGGAGGGGAGAGGAGAGGAGAGGAGAGGAGAGGAGAGGAGAGGAGAGGAGAGGAGAGGAGAGGAGAGGAGAGGAGAGGAGAGGGGAGGGGAGGGGAGGGGAGGGGAGGGGAGAGGAGAGGAGAGGAGAGGAGAAGAGAAAGAAAAGGAAGAACGAATAGGGGCTGGCTGATTGTACAGAAGCCCCCAAGGCCTCCTTGCAAGGGACAGCAGTGTTACGCCAACCTGTGGCTTCCCGGAGCTCCTGGAAAAACTTCTGGTTGAATATGAAAGCCACGCCACTGATCTCTTCCACCTTGGCTTCCGCCGTGGTGTTCCGGTTGATGAAGTTCGCGGTGATGGCAATGGCCAATTTGCCTCGGAACTCCTTCCGACGGAAGCCTGGAAGGAGAGGGCCGTGTCAGAGGTGGCTGCATTTGGTGGGAGGGAAAAAGAGAAGGATTATTTCTGGGCTGGGGAGACAACAGTGGTTCTGTAAAAAGACTCTCATGTCTCAGGTTCCACGGTGTCAGGTTCAAGCCCCAGCACCAGCATTAAACAGAGCTGAGCAGCTTTCTCAAAAAAAGAAAAATAAATAAAAATTTAAAAAGGTCATTTTTAAACAGGAGGGGGTGTTGATGCAGGTGGAGTCGGGCAGCACCTTCCCACCTGCTAACAAAGCATTTACCTGCCAAAGTGTGTGCGGATTTGGGAGAGAAGCCAGACTCCCCCACACACTGTAAACTACTTGAACTCTTCAGGGATGAGACTCAGTAGTAGGGATTCTGCTTTGAAAAGGGGCGAAGATACAGTATAGTGGCTCTGTGGGGGCTGGGCAGTGACACACCCGGTTAGAGGCACGTAGTATGAAGCACAAGGACTGGAAGAAGGATCAGGGTTCGAGTTCCCGGCTCCCCACCTACAGGGGAGGACACTTCACAAGTGGTGAAGCAGGTCTGCAGATGTCTCTTTCTCTCTATCTCCCTCTTCCCTCTCAATTTCTCTCTGTTCTGTCCAATGAAATGGGAAAAAAAAAAAAAAAAAGGCCGCCAGGAGCAGTGAATTCATAGTGCCAGCACTGAGCCCCAGTGAGGTCCCAGGTTCATTCCTTAACACCATCATCAGCCACAGCTGAGCAGTGTTCTGGTTAAAAAAAGAAAAAAAAAAAAAAGAATGAATGAATGAAATAATAATAATAAAATAATTTAAAAGAAAAGGGAGACATGACTTGTCTGCTAAAAGGAGCTGCAATTCTGCAGCTCAACCAGGACCCTGAGCCTCTATAGAGCATTAGGGAGGCTGTGGCCAAGTACCAGGCAGCTGGAGGAGGTCAGGGTTGCCTCTCAGCGAGGGCAGGCAACACCCCTGTGCACTGAGGCCACGGGGGTCTCACTTAAATGGGGTGGGGGGCAGCATCACAGCGCCGGGGGCCAGTGAGGACCAGAGACCAGTACCTTCCAAGGTGTTCCGCCGGCCGTCTCCTCCAATGATCACTTCAAACTCGTATTCTGACACAGGGTGGGTTTTGGGGTGGACCTGTGCCCTCCAGCCTATCCCTGCAGACCACAGGACAAACGGACGTCATTACCCAGATTCTATTCCCACATATACAGCACCTGAAGGTACTCAGGCACCACGCACACACACAAGCCAGGTGTGAAAGAATAAGGTGTAAGCCAGAGGGGAGGGAGAGAGAGGGAGGGAGGGAGATTCACAAAGCAATGCTTCCCACCACATAGATCTTTTACAATAAGGGCCCAGTGGTGGCGTCCCCAGTAAGGGCCCAGGTTCAAGGCCCTGCTCTCCATTGCAAGGGGGAGGCTTCAGGGGCAGTGAAGCAGGGCTGCAGGTCTTTCTCCCTTCTCCATCCCCTCTCAATTTCTCTGTCCTATCAAATAAAATAAACAAATACTTCATTTATTTAATTTATGACTACAAAGTTCTCCCGTTATGCCATTAAGTCAGAAATGCCTCAGAAAGTACTGTCTGAGGCTGGGGGTGTGGATCCACCTGCCAACACCCACGTCCAGCAGAGTAGCAATTACAGAAGTCAGACCTCCCACCTTCTGCACCCATAAAGAATTTTGGTTCAGTGGTCTGGGAGGTGGCGCAGTGGATAAAGCATTGGATTCTCAACCATGAGGTCCTGAGTTTGATCCCTGTCAGCACATGTACCAGAGAAATGTCTGGTTCTTTCTCTCTTCCTATCTTTCTCATGAATAAATAAATAAATGTTTTTTAAAAATAAGAATTTTGGTCCATACTCCCCGGGGGATAAAGAATAGAGAAGCTTCCAATGGAGGGGATGGGACAGGGAACTCTGGTGGTGGGAATTGTACCCCGTTATCATACAATGTTATTAATCATTATTAAATCACTAATGACAATGGCAATAATAATAAGGAATGTTTGGACAAATGGAGAATCGAGTTCTGAAACCACCCGTAGACTCTCAAGACTTCTCATCTCTTCTCGCCCACGTGATGCTCTCCTCCCCCGGCCGCGTTTTGCCCAGCTGCACTCACGTTCATTTTCCTGGTCCTCGGGAGGCTGGACCAGGCCCTGGAACTCCACGTTGACATGGATTTCAATGCCGAGGATCAAGGCGACCTTGAGGAGGATGAGCTGGAGCTGGCGGATACCTGGGCAGGTGCAGACATCACACAGGTGGAGCGCCATGGGGAGGGGCGGGAACTCACGCAGCGTCTCCCACTCTCCCAGGGCCGGACCCACCACCTCTCTCACAGTTAAGGGTAAGATGGGAGTCGGGTGGTAGCACAACGGGCTGAGTGCCCATGGTATAGTTAAGGGTAAGGGTCAACACGATTTGGTGGGAGAGACGGCCCGCAGCAACCTGTAACCCAAAATCTTACATCCAGTTCTAGAAACAGCCTCAAGTTTAGAGCTGGCCCAGGGTTCCAGCCACAGGGACCATCCCACCCCACCCCACCCCACCCCCCGGTGCCCTGGGTGCCATCAGGGCCATGGTTATTCAGCAGTCCTGCTGGGCTGAGGGACATACTGAGGACAACACGACAAGCGATCTCCAGTGGGAGCCAACATAGCTGATCCTGCAACTCCCCGGCACCTGGCTGACCCTCACACATTGTCATGGGGTGAAGGGGGAAAAGGGAAGCTGAATCCTGCAGAAACTGAGGTTCAGCGTACCTGAAAACAGCTTGCCCTCTAGACAAGAACACATTATTCTGAAGGGACACGTACACCCATGTTCATAGCTGCACACTATTCACGACAGCCGAAGGGTGGACGCAGCCTAGATGACCACCCACAGATGAACAGCTAAAGAAATTATGAGATAGATACGTTCCCTGGAGTGCTGCTCTACAATCCAAAAAGATGACATTGCAAAAAAATAAAGTAAAAAGATGGTATTGTGTTCTTTGGGACAAAAATGGATGGAACTAGAGGTGTGATGTTTAGAGAAACAAGAAATGGTGAGTGTAGAGAGTCGGGCGGTAGCACAGCGCGTTAAGTGCAGGTGGCACAAAGTGCAAGGACCAGCGTAAGGCTACGGGTTCCAGCCCCCAGCTCCCCACCTGCAGGGGAGTCACTTCACAGGTCTGCAGGTATCTTTATTTCTTTCCCCGTCTTCCCCTCCTTTCTCCATCTCTCTGTCCTATCTAACAATGATGACATCAATAACAACGACAATAATAACTACAACAATAAGACAACAAGGGCGACAAAAGGGAAAATAAATAAATAAGAAAGAAATGTTGAGTGTGGTTTGGAACTATACCCTGTAACTTTATGATCTTGCATCCACTATTAAGCACAAATTTTAAAAAAATGGCTTGGGAAGAGAAAAAAAACCGTGCTATCTCCTAGTGGAAATTATTTACTTATTTGACGCTAACTGAATACCTAGAGACAGACAGATATTGCAACAGGAAGATGAAGACAGGAGCAAAGTGTCTCTAGGATAAGACCCGTCACACACAAGGCAGACGAGTCCCTGGACGAGTGACCCCCCAGCCCCCTTCCAAATCAGCTGGCCTACACAGCCACAGCTAACCCACGACAGGCCCGTGGACCCTCCAGCATCAGCTTTCTGTGCCCGGCAAGTCACCCTTCCAAACACTCACTGAATCCCACGCCAGCGAGTGAGCACACTTTCCATCTGCACTGGGTCCAAGATGCCTGCCACACTGCAGCCCGTCAGATGGGCAGAGCTTATGCTGCCAGGGGAGTGTGGCAGCAGCTGGCCAGCTTTCGGCCAATGGGAAACAGGCTTGGCTGCTGAAATACAACCACAGGGCACATCTGGAGGGGCTGGGGGTAGAGGTGCCTTGAGCGGGTTTCTCCAGAATCAGTGATGATCAATACACAATACATCAGGGGATCTGCCTGCCACTTTCTTCTCAACAGGTGGGGGAGGCTGGGCTTGGCGGTGGGGGCCGCGGGGGTCTACTCACTGATGTGGTCGATGGCTCCCGCACAGAATTTGCCGTAGAACTTCTTGGCGCCCAACCCCCGCAGGTCGTGGATGGTGAATGGCCAGAGGTGCAGCACATTGTTTCGGGAGAAGGCATCCCGCTTCTCGATCACGACCACCTTGGCGCCCAGCAGGGACAGGTCGATGGCTGTGCGGAGGCCGCAAGGGCCGGCTCCAATGATGAGACACTGGGAGACACGGCCGGGTTCAGGCGAGGGAGCAGCTCTTCAGAGAGGCGCCTGTCTCTCCCCCCATGGGGACCCAGTGGGGCTACACCAGGGGGTTGGGCAGGGAAGCTAGGGGGACCACAGCAAACAGCAGACTCCCGACAGTCACCACGGGAAGAAGCCTAGTACCTGTTCACCTTACACCTGAGCATGTACAGTCACGACACCTTCCAATGGGTCCTCTTGTTTTTAAATTTACTTATTATTGGATAGAGACAGAGAAATTGAGAGGGGAAGGGGAGATAGTGAGAAGGAAAGAGACATTTGCAGCCCTGCTTCCCACCTGTGAAGCTTTCCCCCTATAGGTGGGGGCCAGGGGCTTAAACCTGAGTCCTTGAAGTGATAGGGGGAAGATGACCAGAGGGCTCTAGAGAGAAGAAAAAAGGAGGGACATTTGGATGTAGTAATAGGTGTAGGTGTGACTTGGAAAAGAAGAGAAGACGAGACCATAGGGAGAAAACGGGCAAATATATACAAATATAGACAGATAGTTGTAGAAATAATAGTCAACCCGTATCTGCAACCTTGGGAGAACTGGGGATCCAGAACTCTGGTGGGAACAGTGCAGAGTGACAGGCCTGTTATCTTATAATTTTGTAGATCAATATTAAATCAGTAATGGGGGGGAGAGATTGTGGCCATAAAGGTGTAAAGGTTCGGGCTTCACAGACACATCAACCAAGCAATCAATCAGGCAGCCACAGAAGAGGGCCTACCCTATGGAGCCATGACATGAACACAGGTAACTGACCCAGACTCCCCAGTGCCAAGGGGTCTCTCCCCGACTTCCTGTGTAAGTCACAGCAGACTCAAACCCAGCACTACCTAGTCCTCGCCCACCCTCCCCTCCAGCACCCCCTTTCCCCATGCTCTGCTGCCACCCAACACCCCTCCTGGTGACCTCCCTGGGTGGGCGGGAGCTCAGCCTCACCTTGGTGTTGGTGCAGGCTTTGCCCTTCTTGTAGTCCTTGTGGCTGCCTCGCTTATCCAGCTTGGCCCACAGGGCCTTGGCCTTCCAGTAGTTGAGCTTGGACTTGAGCTTGTGATAGAAGGAGCGGTAGTCTCGGGGCTTGAGGTCCAGGTGGTCGCACAGCTCCTGGAAGGCCTTCAGCGTCCCCTTGCAGGTGGTGGCCTGCACGAAGCGGTCAAAGAGGACGTGTGCCCGGTTCATCGACTCCTTCTTACCCTCCTCCATGCTGCTCCTGGGTCAGAGGACCCTCCCCTCTGTGGAGAGGGGGGAGCGTGGGAGAATTATAGATCCTCCAGTCACGGTCACGTCAACCTGTGAAGGCAAAGGGAGGAGTCGTCAGCACTTCCAAATCCCCATTACAGGCAGAAGATGTGACTCCTCCTCCAAGCAAGGTTCCCCAGGGGCCAGGCCATCTGCTCCCATCCCCACATCCTCCAGATGTGGCCCAGTACAGGCATGTCTCGGAAACAGGGGGGATGGAAAGGTGAGAAGGCACACCCCACCAAAAAGATCTGTGTATACCCACGTTCAGAGCAGCACAATTTGTAATAGGCAACTCCTCTCCTGCGGGTATATCCTAACGAACCAAACACACCCATCCAAAAAGATCTGTGTACACATCAGCACAATCTGTAATAACCAAAACCTGGAAGCAACCCAGGTGTCCAACAACAGATGAGTGGCTGAGTAAGTTGTGGTCTAGATACACAGTGGAATACTACTCAGCTATTAAAAATGGTGAATTCACCTTCTCCACCCCATCTTAGATGGAGCTTGAAGGAATCATGTGAAATGAGATCAGCCAGAAAGAGAAGGAAGAATATGGGATGATCTCACTCATAGACAGAAGTTGAGTAATTAGAACAGAAGGGAAAACTTTAAGCAGAACTTGGACTAGAGTTGGTGTACTGCACCAGAGTAAAGGCTGGGGGGGGGGGGTCATGTCCTGGAACATGATGGCAGAGGACCTAGAGGGGGTTGTATTGTTATGTGGAAAACAGAAATGTTATGCATGTACCAACTACTCTATTTTACTGCTAATTGTAAACCATGAAACCCCCTCCAATAAAGAAAAACAAACAAAAGTGTAAACTTCATGTTATACCAGAAAGAGGAAAGAAAAGAAAAGGAAAAGATGAGGGCGATGTGTGACGTCAGGGCAACTACATTCCGGGGAGTGAGCCAGACCTGGACAAGCAGGACACTAGAGGCACCAAGTGTCCTTCGAAGGAGACCGCAGTGGAGGTGAGGTTCCCCGAGAGGGGACAGCTGGCTCTTTGAAGAGGAACAAGCGTCAGCCAGACAGGGGGGAAGTGTAGGGCGTGGGAAAGGAGGTGAGACAGCAAGGCTCGGGGTGACGCTCAGAGCTGAGAGTTAAGAGTGAGCCCAGTATCTGGAGCAGGTCACAGGGTGGTTGGTGACCACGGATTAGAAGGGAAGAACTCACTGGGGTGTGGGAGCAGGGGAGGTGTCCCTTCTGGGATGTGCTCTGTGTGAGCTATCTTTAGGCTCTAAAACCCCGTCCCTCCTTCCTTCCTTCCACCAGAGCACTACTCAGCTCTGGCTTATGATGGTGTGCAGGGGGATTGAACTGGGGACTTCAGAGCCTCAGGCATGAGAGTCTGTATAACCATCATGCTATCTACATACATTTTAAAGAATGTGGATGCTAAGTTGTTGGGAACTGTGCCTTTAAGCAAAATGGCATGAAGCAAAGCTGATTCCTGGCCAGGTGGTGATTGTGCAGAGACGTGGACTGGAGCCAGACGGGAAGGGATTAGTGGGAAAACCTGTGCAGACCTGGGGATCACAAGAAACTCCTGAGACAGCACCCCTGTCCCCCCCTTCCATGCAGTCACAAGACAGTACTGAGCAAGACAGTGACTCCAAGGACGTGCTGCCCCTCCCAAGTCAGCCTCTCCAGTCTCTGGATCTTACAACTGCTCTCCTGGGGGCCGGGAGGTGGCTCCCCCAGTAGAGCACACACACTTCACCATGCTCAAGGATGAGGGTTCTAAACCCCCAGCACCGCACAGGATAACCGCACAGGAGCACCGCACAGGGGAAGTTGGTGGAGTGGTAGCACAGTGCTGAGGTGTCTCTCAGGTCCACTACCTTATATGGAGGGGAGGGGAGGGGAGGGGAGGGGAGGGGAGGGGAGGGGATGAGAGGGGAGGGAAAGGAAGGAAAGAAGGAGGGGAGGGGAGGGGAGGGGAGGGGAGGGGAGGGGAGGAGAGGAGAGGAGAGGAGAGGAGAGGAGAGGAGAGGAGAGGAGAGGAGAGGAGAGGAGAGGAGAGGAGAGGAGAGGAGAGGAGGAAGAAAAAGAAATCCCAAAGTTCACACTGTCTGGGCCTGGGTGGTAGTACATGTGGTTGAACACAGGTCATCATGCACAGAGATCCGGGTTCAAGCCCCTGTTCCCACCTGTAGGGGGGAAGCTTTCCAAGTGATAGAACAGGGCTGGGGGTGGTGGTGGTCTCTTTTACTCCCTCTCCGTCCCTCACTCCTTCCCTCACTCCTCCCCTTCTCATTTCTCTCTGTCCTATCAAGAAGGAAGGAAGGAGGTTCTGAGAGTGGTGGGCTTATCATGCCGGCACAGAGACCCAATGATAACCCTGCGGGCAATAAAAAAAACGAAGAAGGAAAAATAAATAAACAAAAAGCCACACTACTAAAAACTACAGACAGCCCCATTATCTCTGTGGTCAGGAGTCCCCCAGGGGACAGACATCAGTGGAAATCACCTGGAGATTCCCCTACATAAAAATGCACAATGGGTAACAGTAAGGAAAGGAGTCATAAGGTTCCCAGGGATAGGGATTAACAGTATAATGGTTCTGCAAAGAGACTTTCATGACTGAGGCTCCAAGTCCCAGGTTCAATCCTCAGCACAACCATCAGCCAGAGCTGAGTGGTCTGGTATTAAAAAAAAAAAAAAAAAAAAATCTTAATTCCTGAAAAGAGTCTGTTGTATTCCTTGCAGGCCTAAACTCGTCTGAGGGATGGTGAACAGTCAGAAGATGGCTTACTGGGCTAGAAGAAGGCAGAGATACAGAGACACACCATAGCATGCAAGCTTCTTCCAGTGTGGTGGGGGCTGGGTTAGGGTCAGGGTTAGAGTTCTGTTTTGCTGGTGTTCATTTTCTTGTTTTGGGAGAGGGTGTGGGGGTAGGCGGAGTAGGTAGTCTGCCACTCTGCCAGAAGCAGACGAGTCTTCCTGCAGGAAAAGCTGTGGATTTAACAGTGCACTTGGCCAAGCAGTGCCCCGTCTGGTGAGCTCTGCCTGGCCCCACAGTGTCTATCTGCAAAGGTGTCCGCTGCGCCAGTGTCACCCCACGGGCTGACTGTGCCCTTCATTGGTGACGGGTCCTGGCCTCTGTGTGTGTGTACGGCATGGCCCCGTTCACAGGGCTCAGGCCCAGCAGTGACAGTGGCCTGGGCTGCCCTCCAGGCAACACGACCATTAATTAGGACTCAGGTGACCTGTAGGCCACAGAGGGACAAGAGACACACAAAGGCTGGCAGGCTCAGGGACAGTGCAGCGGGCACCCAAGGAAAGGGGACACTTGGCCGATTCCCCTGGGCTACAGACGGCCCCGGCCGGGAGCCAGCTCTGGGGTGCTGGCTGTCTCTTCTCACAGGGCCAGGCCTGGTCAGCAGGGCGGCTCAGGGACAGACAGTCCATGCCAGTTTGGGTCTCGCTCTTCCTTGCTTCCCCGGTTCTAGCTCAGTTCAGGCTCCTAGACCACGCCTGTGCCCCTCCATCATGCGGGCTGGGGGTGGGCAGAGAGGCAAGGAAACTGGGGTGGTGGAGGGGGGAGCCCAGGTGTGGAAGGGCAAAGGGAACTGGGGGTCTGGGGGAGGAGGAGGAAGTGACTGTGATACATGTTTCCAGGGCACTGGGGCACTTCTGGCGGCGGCCAGGCACTGACTCAGAAGCCTGGCGTCTTCCTGGCCAGGGAGGTGGCTGACGGGGCCCAGTACAAGTGACCTCTCCGCTCCCATGTCCGAGAGCAAAGGGCTGCCAGCGCCAAGGGCCTGGCTGGGGGGGATACTGCTCTCCATCTCTTAGATGAGCTGCCTGGCTATTTGAAACAGCGGGGAGAATTCATTCAAGGGGGGGGGGGGAGTGCACACACTGTCGAGTGGACATGTCACCACGCACAAGGTCCTGGGTTCAAGCCCTCCGTTCCCACCTGCAGGGGGGAGAGGCTCCATGAGTGGTGGAGCAGGGCTGCAGGTGTCTCCCCTTCTCTCTGGCTCTCTAACCACCCCCCTTCTCTTTCAACTTCTCTCTGTCCCGTCGAAAAGAAAAAAGAGAAGTGGGGATGGTTGGGGGGGTGGTCACCAGGAGCAGTCAATTCAGCATGCAGGCACTGAGCCCAGCAATCAAAATAAGTCAGAAACCAGACTCGGCCCAGGTGGCAGCACACCCAGTGGAGTGCACATTATGCTCAAGCATCCAGGTTCAAGCCCCCTCTCCCCACCTGCAGGGGAGGAAGGCTCATGACTGAGCAGTGAAGTAGGTCTACAGGTGTCTCTTTTTCTCCCCTCTCAATTTCTCTCTGCCCTATATAATAAAAATAATTAACTAATTAATTAATTTTAAAAAAGGGAAAATAGCTTCCAGGAGCAGTAATCCTGATGGCAATAAAAATAATAAATAAATAAATAGGGAGCTGGGCGGTAGTGCAGCGGGTTAAGTGCACAAGGCACAAAGCACAAAGACTGGCATAAGGATCCCAGTTCGAGCCCCCAGCTCCCTACCTGCCCTGCAGGGGGGTTGTTTCACAGGAGGTGAAGGTCTGCAGGTGTCTGTCTTTCTCTCCCCCTCCTCTCTCCATTTCTTTCTGTCCTATCCAACAGCGACGACATCAATTACAACAATAACTACAACAATAAAACAACAAGGGCAACAAAAAGGGAATAAATATTTAAAAAATGAAAGTCAAGTGATAGCTTTTTAAATATTTATTCCCTTTTGTTGCCTTGTTTTAAATGACAGCTTTTGAAAAATAAATAAAGATGATAATAATAATAATAATAATAAACCCACCTGCTATAGGAGAAGCTTCACAAATGGTGAAGCAGTGCTGCAGGTATCTCTCTGTCTCTTTCCTTCTCTATCTCTCCTTCCCCTCACAATTTCTCTCTGTCTCTATGCAATAAATAAATACGGTATTTCAAAAGTTACAAAAAGGAAAGACTCTACCAGGTGAGTCAGAGACAACCCAACCTCTGCCTATGGCTGTCATCCCAAACACTGCAAAGACTGTTGTCACAATCACAACATCCAAGAGACGGAACAGCTAGAGGCGGTGCCAGAGCCTGACCCAAACATCCAGAGAAGCAAGACCTCACAGGCACAGTGTCGCGGCCAGGAGAGGGCTCACCGGCGGAGCTCACAGGTCATGGAGTAGCTGGGGTGTCTCTCTTACTCGCCTACCCTCTATCTGAAAAGCAAGCAAACCTACTACCAGGAGAAGTGGGAACCATGCAAGTACGAAGCCCCCGGGAAGCCCTGGCAGTAAAGAAAAGGCAGAACAAAACAGAAGACAGTGCGGAGAGAGAGCCCAGGGTCTCTGAAGGAAGCAGCAGCCACTAGACAACATGACTTTGCAACAACCAAGCCCGACAAGTCACAAAGGTTCAGCAGCGCCACAAGAGTTGCTAATGGCGGGACCGTTACTATCTACACGTGTATGATCCCAAGAGCAAAAGGTTAAATGTGTGTCTTCTAACAGGACAGGATGGGGGACAGGCGGCAGTGCACCTAGTTGAGCACACATAGTACCAAGTACAAGGACCTGTGCAAGGACCTGGGCTCGAACTCCCACTGTCCACCTGCAGGGGGAAAGTTTCATAAGCGGTCAAGCGGTGAAGCAGGTCTGCAGGTCTGTCTCTCCCCCCCCTCTTTCCCCCTATCTCCCCTAAAACAGAAGGGGGGAGAAGGAAAATGGCTGCTAGGAGCAGTGGATTCCTAGTGCTGGCACGGAGCCCTAGTGATAACCCTGGAGGCAAAGAAGGAAAAAGAGAGAGAAGAAAAAGAAAAATCAGGATGAGAAAGCTCAGTTTTGTTTTTTCTTTCCTTTCTTTTTTTGAAAAGTAAACATTTTCAACAGGTTCACCTCTTTCTCTTCTCCTATCTGATCTAGAAGGTGATCTAAGGGCACTGGGTGGGGTGGGGTGGGGTAGGGTGGGGTGGGATGGGGTGGGGACTAGGACTTTGATTCAGTACAGGACTATAGGTGGCCCTATAGTCCTGTACTGAATCAAAGCAAAAGACTCAGGGAGTCCGGGGAGGGATTCTGGTGCATGATGGGAAAGGACCCAAGCTGGAGGTGAGTGTTCTGCGGGCACCCCTCACAAGGAGGTGAGAGAATGTGCCACAATCCATTGACCGCCACCCCCCCAAAAGGAAAAGGAAGAAAAAAGGGCTTCCATCAACATTGGTTAGAACAGCTGCATGGGCAGGAGCTGTCAGACTCACACCTTTTGTCATTCAATCTTCACACCAATCACAGGGGGTGGCATCCCTTGTCCCCCCCACCCTTGACAGTAGGGAAGCTGTAGCTTGTAGCTTCAAGGTCACATTAGAAAACAGAGCGAGCACACCTGCCTTGTTGCCTTTGCCATAAGGAGAAGCGGCAGCTTGACAAGAGACTCCCTGGACCCATGCCCCTACAGTGGTGTGCCCCCACGGCCGTCCCTCTCTGCCTGCCAGGGAGATGGCCATCCACCAAGGGAGCGACAGTCCCAAGAAAATTCAGCCAAGACAGACAACACAGAACTTTTTTTAAAAAAATTTATTTATAAAAAGGAAACATTGACAAAACCATAGGATAAGAGGTGTACAGCTTTGCACAATTCCCACCACCAGAACTCCATATCCCATCCCCTCCCCTGATAGCTTTCCTATTCTTTAACCCTCTGGGAGTATGGACCCAAGATCATTGTGGGATGCAGAAGGTGGAAGGTCTGGCTTCTGTAATTGCTTCAGAGAAATGCAAATTAAGACAACACTGAGATACCACCTCACTCCTCTGACAACAAAGGACTTTTTTCTCCCCTCCCCAGTGTATCTCTGCATCTGCCCTTTCACAGAAGGAAGTTAAGAGGCGTCTGGTTTCATGGCCATTCTTACAACTGGCTGCTGAGAGGCAAATAAACGAAAATAGAAGTAACACAGCTCTTATCATCGGGCTGCGTTCTGCTGGACAAAACCAGCCATCAGCAACACCTCACAGAGCAATCGCTCCAAAGCGTTTTCCCAATCACCATGAGCTACTTCAGACATTCCAGGAGCTCAGGGCAGCATTTATTCATAAGACACACCTCTCTCTCTCCATCCCCTTCCTAACTTTTTAATTATCTTTACTTATTGGACAGAGACAGTTAGAAATTGAGAGAGTAGGGGGAGATAAGAGAGGGTTTCCGCCCAGGAAGATCTACCTGTGAACAAGCCCTGGCCCTCTCAACTTACATTGAAAATGGATTCCAGAAGAATTTAAAGACGGGTGCTGTCTTTGTTGATCTCACAGCAGCCTATGACACGGTCTGGCACCATGGTCTCCTAGTCAAGATCTCAAGATGCCTACCTCCATGGGTGGCCAACACTATATCATTTCTTCTCCAAAACAGAAGATTCCCGGTGCATCTGGGTGACAAGTCTAGCAGATGGAGACCTGTCTCAAGTGGCCTCCCCCAGGGCTCTGTTCTGGCTCCTACGCTATTTAATATTTACATCAATGACCTCCCAGAAACTTCTTCAAGAAAGTTCATCTACGCCGATGACATCTGCTGTGCAACTCAGGCATCCAAGTTCGACATCCTCGAGGAAACACTCACGAAAGACATGTCTCTGATATCTGATTACTGTAAAAAATGGCGACTAATCCCTAGCACTGCAAAAACGGTATCATCTGTTTTCCATCTACACCATGCCTTGGCCTCACGTGAGCTTAATGTGCAGCTTGGCGATACGAGAATCCGGCATGAAGCCCAGTCAGTCTATGTTGGCGTTACTCTCGATCGCACTCTGTCATTTCACGAACATCTCATAAAAACTGCAGCAAAGGTGGGCGCGAGGAATCACATCATTGCAAGACTGGCCAGCTCCTCATGGGGCGCGAGCGCTTCCACACTACGATCATCATCTCTGGCATTATTCTATTCCACTGCAGAATACTGTGCCCCAGTATGGTTTCGCAGCCCCCATGTCCACTTGGTCGATTCCAAATTACATTCCTCTATGAGGATAATATCTGGAACCATCCGTTCCACCCTGGTTCCATGGCTGCCAGTTCTTAGCAACATCGCCCCACCAGATATTCGTCGGGATGCGGCATCATCTAAGTTCATTTCCCACGTCTCTGCTCGACCGGACCTGCCAATATACGCGGATATCTTCGCCCACCCTGTCCAACGCTTGACGTCTCATCACCCAATCTGGTCCCCTACGCCTACACTGAACTTCTCTGTTCCAGTCTCTTGGAAATAGAGTTGGCAGACAGCTGAGGTAAAGAACAAACACCTCATCACAGACCCCTGCAAGCGTCAACCCGGCTTTGACCTAGCACGTTATGATTGGGCCCTCCTCAATCGCTATCGAACAGGCCATGGCCGGTGCGCCGCTATGTTCCATCGCTGGGGAGCCAGAGATGACCCGAACAGCCCCTGCGGCTACAGACAGACTATGACCCACATAGTCAACGACTGCCACCTCTCCAGATTCAAAGGAGGTCTCGAAACTTTACATCAGGCTCAACCTGACGCTGTTGACTGGCTACGGAAGAAGGACAAACACTAGAAGAAGGAGAAGAGAGGGAGAGAGACAAAGAGACACCTGCATCCCTGTTTCACCATTTGTGAAGTCTCCTGCAGGTGGGGACTGGGGGCTCAAACCTGGGTCCTTGTGCTCTATAACATGGGCATTCACCCAGGTGCTCCAGCACTTGACCCAGGGTCACCCCTTCTCCATTTAATGGTCTGAACCCTCCTTGTCATAAGTTAAGTGTCTGAAGGTGTGAGGGCTTATTTCTGGGCTCTCAATTCTATTCCATTTATTTGGGCATCTATTCTTGTTCCAGGGCCACACCATTTGAATAATCCTAGTTCTGTAAATATAATCACAAGTCATGAAGTGTGATGGCTTTTTTTTTTCTCTCCATAGGATAGCTTTGGCAATTCTGGGGACAGTCTGGTTCCAAATAAGGTTTTGAATTTTATGTTCTATTCCTTTAAATAAATCTGGTAGAACTTTGATAGGAACTGCATTGATCTGTATATTGCTGAGTGGGATGGTCATTTCTTCCCCCTTTATTGGGGGGATTCATGGTTTACCATTGACAGTAAAATACAGTAGTTGGTCCATGTGTCACATTTCTCAGTTTCCCACATAACCATTCAACCCCTACTAGGTCCTCCTCTGCCGTCATGTTCCAGGATCTGAACCCTCCCCCCACCCCATAGTCCTTTACTTTGGTGCAAGAAACCAAACTCCAGTCCACGTTCTGTTTAGAGTTTCCCCTTCTGTTCTTATTTCTCAACTTCTGCAAGTGGGATCATCCCATACTCACAGGATGGGCATCTTAACTATGTTAATTCTGCCAGCCCATGAACATGGAGTATCTTTCCATTTCTTTGTGTCTCCCTCCACTATCCTTAGTAGTGATGCTCTAACGCACACTGGAGGACTCTCTTCCAAGCACAGACACGACCAATCCGGCCTTGGGTGTGACGAGATGTGACCCAGCACAGCCTCCCACTACTGGCAGAGCAGAGGCGGCGCTCAAAAGTCCCGGCCATGAAGACCAGGGCATCCTGGGAGGGTGCTCAGAGGCCGAGGGGCCCCCAGGCAGCCCCTGGGATTCTGAAAGTCCCCTGGGTCAGACAGTCTGAGGGCAGAAACTCGCCAGATGCCTCTCAGTGCTCTGAGGGGTGGAGAGGGGGACAGACAGAGGCTCAGGACAGAGCGGTGGATTCTCCAGTGCGAGGTCCTGAGCTGGAGCCCCAGGCAGCACCACTATTGCCAGATTGATGCTCTGGTTTTCATTCCCTGACCCCTCCATTAAATAAATAAAATAAATAAATATTGGATTGTCAAAAAAAGTCATGATTTTTTCTGTTTCTCTATGTAAAAGTGCATCATGACTTTTCCAGTAATCCAATAAATCAATCTGAAGACAGAGAGAAAGGGGGGAAAAAATAGCCTGAGAGGCCTGGAAAGTCATACAATGGGGGCCAGGTGGTGGCACACATGTTACAGTGAACAAGGACACGGGTTCGAGGCCCCGGTCCCTACCTGCAAGGGGAAAGCTTCATGAGTGGTGAAGTCGGGCTGCAGGTGTCTGTCTCTCTATCTCCCCCTTCCCTCTCAATTTCTGGCTGTCTCTATTCAATAAGTAAAGATAATAATAATAATAATAATAATAATAATAATAATAATAATAATAATAATAAAGTGTCACAGTGGATAAGGTGTTGGGACTCTCAGGCATGAGGTCCTGAGTTTGATCCCCGGCATTGCATGTGTCAAAATGATGCTCTGGCTCATCTTCTCTCTCTTAGACACACACTCTCTCCCTCTCATCTAAGGGAAGGGGGAAAGAGGGAAGGAAGGAAGGAAGGAAGGAAGGAAGGGAGGGAGGGAGGGAGGGAGGAAGGAAGGGAGGAAGGGAGGGAAGGAGAGATGAACAAGCGTGTATTTCGTATGCTGAGCAATGCTGCATATTCTGGGCAGGCCCCTGACATTCCACAGCCCACGACTGCTCCCTTCTGAGGTTCCCCCCTGCCCTGGAGATGACCCCCTCCTACCCAAGGGGGTGCTGAAGCCCAGCCAGCCCTTGCTCCTTTTCTCCTGACTGCCAAATGCCAAAAAATCAGCTGCCACGTGACCTCTGGACTCCGGAATTCCAGTCACTCTGGGCTCCGAGCCAGCAACGGACTAAAGTTTTCCCTGCAGAAGATGAATTCATTAATTTGCACTCGTTCAGCAAAACATAGAGGAGGTGGCCCAGATGCCACATCAACTCTTGTCCTGTGGGGCCAGCCTCCAGGGGCCGGAGGCCCAGTGCCACCTGCAGTGGCCACTCACTTCAGCTGGAAGCTCTGGGCCAACATCCAACAACCAACCCCAGGCCACTCAGAGCAGAACAGAGCCAGGCTCCATGCACCCCTCAGCACCCCTCCAGGCTCAGCCTGAACGGAACATGACTTGGGGGCACTTAGGAACCTCCCTCTGGGACTGGGAAGAGTGAGGCAGGTAGGCCTTTAAAAGGCTAGAAATGGACCTACCCTATGATCCTGCAATTCCTCTCCTGGGGATATATCCTAAGGAACCCAACATATCCATCCAAAAAGATCTGTATACAAATATGTTCTTGGCAGCACAATTTGTAATAGCCAAAACCTGGAAGCAACCCAGGTGTCCAACAACAGATGAGTGGCTGAGCAAGTTGTGGTATATATACACAATGGAATACTACTCAGCTGCTAAAAATGGTGACTTCACCGTTTTCAGCCGATCTTGGATGGACTTTGAAAAAAAATCATGTTGAGTGAAATAAGTCAGAAACAGAAGGATGAATATGGGATGATCTCACTCTCAGGCCAAAGTTGAAAAACAAGATCAGAAAAGAAAACAGAAGTAGAACCTGAAATGGAATTGGCATATTGCACCAAAGTAAAAGACTCTGGGATGGGTGGGTGGGGAGAATACAGGTCCAAGAAGGATTCAGAGGACCTAGTGGGGGTTGTATTGTTATATGGGAATCTGGGGAATGTCATGCATGTACAAACTATTGTACTTACTGTTGAATGTAAAACATTAATTCCCCAATTAAAAAAAATAGTACTAAAAAAAAAAAAAGAAGATGGGGGGACTGGGCGGTAGCATAGCACAGCGGGTTAAGCACACGTGGTGCAAAGTGCAAGGACCGGTATAAGGATCCCAGTTGGAGCCCCTGGATCCCCACCTGCAGGGGAGTAGCTACACAGGTGGTGAAGCAGGTCTGCAGGTATCTTTCTCTCCCCCTCTCTGTCTTCCCTTCCTCTCTCCATTTCTCTCTGTCCTAACAGCAACAACATCAATAACAACAATAATAGCTACAACAATAAAACAACAAGGGCAACAATAGGAAATAAATAAATATTAAAAAATATTTTAAAAAAATACCAGAAGCCGAGGAAGCATGCCAACCAGAGGACCTGAGCTAAGCCATTGAATGCTCTGGCCAGCATCTGACCTCAAGGATAGAGGGCAAGAAAGAGGAGAAACACCGCTCCACCATTCCTGAAGTCTCCCCACTAAACGGTGGGCCCATGTGGTGGTGGGGGCTGGAACCTGGGTTTGGTCACGGTCAGGCATAAACTCTGCTGTGTCAGCCATGTTTCAGTTCCTTCTATGTGGCAATCTGATCCTCTTGCACACGTGAGAAGTCTCAGTATCTGTGGGCCACAGCAAACTTTTCTTTAAAACACATTAGGCGCAGGTGGCGCAAAGGACCGGCTAAGGATCCCAGTTTGAGCCCCCAGCTCCCCACCTGCAGGGGTGTCGCTTCACAAGCAGTGAAGCAAGTCTGCAGGTGTCTATCTTTCTCTCCCCCTCTCTGCTGCAGGTGTCTATCTTTCTCTCCCCCTCTCTGACTTCCCCTCCTCTCTCCATTTCTCTCTGTCCTATCCAACAACAACATCAATAACAATAATAACTACAACAATAAAACAACAAGGGCAACAAAAAGGAATAAATAAAATAAATATTTTAAAAAATCTTTAAACACACACACACACTAGGCAAGGCAAGAGCTGACATACCATGGTGTAGATGGGTAGTAGCCTTGCTATCCTGAGGCTTATGCCTCCTATAAAAAATTATAAATATCAGACAGCAAACCAAACGTGTTTTGTATTAATAACTTCAAAACAATGGAATCACATCTGGGGCAAAGGCAGGAAAAAAATTGTTCTTTCAGGCTGGGGGTGTGGATCCACCTGCCAACACCCATGTCCAGTGGAGACGCAATTACAGAAGCCAGACCTCCACCTTATGCTCCCCATAAAGAATTTGGATCCGGGGTGGGGTGGTGGTGCATCTGGTTAAGCACACACACTACAGTGCTCAAGGACCTTAGTTCAAGCCCCTGGTCCCCACCTATAGGGGGAAAGCTTCACAAGTGGTAAAGCAGGGCTGCAGGTGTCTCTCTCTGTCTCTTTCCCTCTCTACCTCCCCCTCTCCTCTCAATTTTGATCTGATAAATAAAATGAAATAATTTTTAAAAAATGGATCCATACTCTCAGTGGGGGAGAGATGTTAGGGGGAAAATGACCAGAGGGCTTTGAACTCCAACTCCATCAGGACCCAGAGAGTGAAGAGGAAAAAGGGAGGGACATTTGGATGTAGCAATAGGTATAGAGGTGGTTTGGAAGGGAAGAGAAGATGGGACCGTGGGTTAAAAAAATGTGCAAATGGATAGTTGTAAAAGTAATAGTCAACCCATACCTGTGACCTTAGGAGAACTGCTGTAGCTTCCAATGGTGGTAGGAACGGTGTCGACTTTACCCATTATAATTTTGTAAGTCAACATTAAATGACTAGTAATTTTTTTTAAAAAAAGGTTTTCTTTTTAAAAAATGAACTTATCAATGAGAATCAGAGCATCACTCTGACACAAGCAGTGTCAGGCACTGGCCTCAGGACCTTACGCACGTTAAGACCTGCCCTCTGTGTGAACCACCTCTTGGCCGAGGAAGCTAATGTTTTTATCCTGTCCTCAGTCATCCTGATGAGTTCTGGGTAGCGAGCATGAGAAGGGAGTAAAGAGGCAGGGAACATAGGTGTCCACTCAACTGGCCGGATCACAACGGAGCCAAAGGGTATAACCTCCTTCCCCGGCTCAATCTCCACTGGCATTGCTGAAATATGGCTACTTGGGGAGACTCAGTGTCATCTGATTCCCCTCTGGACCTGTGACCCGAGTGTTCACAGAGCAATACAATGGTGGGGGGAGCAGTCATGATCACCAATAGACCGTGAGCTGGGGGACTGACCCCTAGACCCCAAGGAAGTCAAGCTTCCAACCTTCTTGCAGCATCTCCCTCACTCTCTTTACTGGATAGAAACCGTCAGAAATCAAGAGGAAGAGGGAGAGAGGGAAAGAGGGAAAGAGGGGGCCAGGTGATGGCACACTTGCTTGAGCGCACATGTTATCATGCACAAGGACATAGATTCAAGCTCCTGGTCCCCAGCTGCAGGGGCAAAAGCTTTGCAAGTGGTGAAGCAGGGCTGCAGGTGTTTCTCTGTCTCTCTCCCTATCTCCCCCCCTCTGAATTTCTCTTTAACCAATAATGAATAAAAATTTTTTTTAAAAAAGGAAATACTAAAGATGTCTCTCTTCCCCCAAGAGCCCTGCTCAACTCTGGCTGATGGTGGTGCAGGGGATTGAACCAGGGACTTTGGAGCCTCGAGCATAAAAGTCTCTTTGCATAACCATTATGCTATCTTCCTCACCCTATAATTTTTTTAAACAATAAGTCAATCAACATAGTAAAGTCACAGGCTACAAAATCAACACACAGAAACCTGCTACATTTCCATATGCAGGCAAGGAACTAGAGGAGAAGTTAAGAAAACAATCCCATTTTTAACTGGGTCACAAAGAATTCAGTCCTTAGGAGTAAATTTAACAAGGGATGTGAGGGACATACATCAAAAACAAAAACAAAAAACCCTCCAAGTCATTGTTAGACTTTTTTCTTTTACTCATTAACGGGGGGGTAGATATCAGTACCCGGGTTCAAGCCTGATCCCCACCTGCAGGGGAAAAACCTTCATGAGTGGTGAAGCAGGACTGCAGGTGTCTCTCTGTCTCTCTCCCTATCTCCCCTCCCCCCTCAATTTCTCTGTCTTTTTCTTCCTTCTTTTCTTTCTTCTCCTTCTCCTTTTTTTTTTTTTTTTTTTTTTTTTTACCAGAGCCCTGCTCAGCTCTGGCTGATGCTGATGCTGATGCTGATGCTGATGCTGGTGCAGGCCACTGACTGAACCTGAGACTTCGGAGCCTCAGCCATGAGAGTCTCTTTTCAGAACCACAATGGTATCTACCACCACCACCCCTCCATCTCTATCTAACACAAAAATAGACAAATAAAATATAAAATATAAAAAATATATAAAATATAAAAAACACCCAAATCTATGAGGGGGGAGGGAGAAGGAGAGAGAACACAGGCCTCCGGCACTCGTTCCCTGGTCCTGGGGGTGGGGACTTGAACCAGTTCCTTGCACAGGGTAACGCACGCACTCAACTGGATGCACCACTGCCTGGCCCCAGGATGAATTTACTTATTTATTTATTTTTAAAATATTTTATTTATTTATTAATGAGAAAGATAGGAGAGAGGAAGAACCAGACATCAGTCTGGTATATGTGCCTGGGATCAAACTCAGGACCTCATGCTTAAGAGCCCAATGCTTTACCTACTGAGCCACCTCCCGGACTGGATGAATTTATTTTTTAAAAAGATTTACTTATTCATGAGATGAGAGATAGAGACAGAGAGAGGGGGAGAGAGAGACAGCGAGACAGAGAGAGAGAACACACCGGAACATCATTCTGGCACGTGTCACAGTAGGGACCTCATACCCGAGTCAGTACTCCACCCACTGCACCTCCTCCTCGGCCACTAACATGAAAAATGTCAAGAGTCACATGGCTGGGGCCGGGCGGTGGCACATGTTATAGTGCGCAAGGACCCGGGTTCCAGCTCCTGGTCCCCATCTCAGGGGGAAACTTTAGGAGCAGTGAAGGGGATACAGGGGTCTCTCTGTCTCTCTAGCCCCCCTTCCCTCCCAATTTCCGGCTGTCTCTATCCAATAAATAAAGACAAAAAGGGAAATAAAAGACGGAGGAGCTAGCTCAGTGACAGAGCACAGGCCCGGCCTGCCCGAGGCTCTAGGGCTGGAGCCCCGCTGCTGCTCTCGCTGTGCAGTGCTGTTCTCCCTCGCGTACACCCTGCATGTCTTTAACAAGAAATGAAATGATCCAACAGTCACGTCTCACAGGCATGAGCCAGGCGTGCCGACTGCAACATCCCCCCAGCCCAGTGCGGGGCTCGCCTGCCACTTGGGGGGGGGGGGGGGCTTTGCTGGAATAAGCCCCCGAACTAAAGATGGCGATGGTTCAGCCAGGGGAAGAGGGGGATGGATCTGAAAGAAGTCGGTCTCTGGGGAGGGACAGCTGGCTCACCCAGTAGAGAGCACGTCACCATGCATAGGGCACAGGACCCAAGTGCCAGCCCTGGGCCACCACCTGGGAGCATCAGCAGGGGGGAGGCTTCACAAGTGGTGCAGGGGTGTAGTGTGGCAGAGTCTCTCTCTCTCCCCCACCACCTTCACTATCTAGAAAGAAACAGAGCCTGTGGGGAGTCGGGCGGTAGTGAAGGGGTTAAGCACACATGGCACCAAACGCAAGGACTGACATAAGGACCCCAGTTCGAGCCCCCGGCTCCCCACCTGCAGGGGAGTTGCTTCACAGGCGGTGAAGAAGGACTGCAGGTGTCTATCTCTCTCCCTCTCTGTCTTCCCCTCCTCTCTCCATTTCTCTCTGTCCTATCTAACAACAACAACATATCAATAACAATAAAAAACCAAGGGCAACAAAAGGGAAAGTAAATAAATATTAAGAAATAGAGCCTGTGAAAAAGTTAGGGTTTAGATACACAATGGAATACTAATCAGCTATGAAAAAATGGTGATTTCACTTTCTTCACCCCATCTTGGATGGAGCTTGAAGGAATCCTGTGAAGTGACATCAGCCAGAAAGAGAAGGATGAATATGGGACGATCTCATTCACAGACAGAAGTTGAAAAACAAGAACAGGAGGGAAAACACATAGTAGAACTTGGACTGGAGTTGGTGTATTGCACCAAAGTAAAGGCCTCTGGGGGGGGGGGGGGAGGGTTCAGGTCCTGGAACAGGATGGCAAAGGAGGACCTAGTGGGGGTTAGAGTGTGATGTGGAAAACTGAGAAATGTTTAACTGCTGTATTTACTGTGGACTGTAAATGTACCAACTGCTGTATTTACTGTGGACTGTAAATATCCCTAATAAAGGAAAAATAAATAAATAGAGCCGGGGGGGGGGGGCTGCAGTGGATCAAGCACTGCACTCTCAGGCCCTGAGCTGGCTCCTGACATGACAAGTGCCAGAGTGACTCTCTGTTTCTCTGACACTGCCCTCCCATAAATAAATGTCTCTTAAGGCGGGGGGAGTCTGATAGAGTAGGCTGGGTGGTGGTACAGTGGATAGAGCATGGGATTTTTTTTTTTATTTCCTTTTGTTGCCCTTGTTGTTTTATTGTTGTTGTAGTTATTACTGATGTCGTCGTTGTTGGATAGGACAGAGAGAAATGGAGAGAGGAGGAGAAGACGGGGGGGGGGGGGGAGAAAGACAGACACCTGCAGACCTGCTTCACCGCTTATGAAGCGACTCCCCTGCAGGTGGGGGGCCGGGGGCTGGAACTGGGATCCTTACGCTGGTCCTTGTGCTTTGCTTTGAGCCACCTGCACTTAACCGAGCATTGGATTTTTAAGCATTAGGTAGTCTCCCTTCCTCTGTCTCCAGTGCCCCAGCAACCCCCCCCCCCCCCGTTCCAGTCTCAGTGGCGCTATTGCACAAGTCTCCTATCCAGAACCCATTCCTGGAACTTGGAGGAATCAGAATAAGTCAGATATATTGTAGAGAAATCTAGAAACAGATACTGTTCCTCTTGACAGCTGGAGGCTCTCAAAGGACACAGCAGAAAGCCAGGGGTCACGAATTCCAAACCCTGAAAGTTTTCCAAATCACAGATCAAACAGCAGAGATGAAGCTGACAGAAAAAATGCTTTGACCTTGAAGACACGAGTGCACAGACATCTCAATCCATGTCGCCACAGCATCCCCAGAGTCTGCGGACAGACATCGTTATCAGACTGATAGCGTCCGTAAAGGATCAAATGTTCTTTGGATGTAAGCAGAAGCAGCCGTGAGGGACAGAGGGAAAAGTGCTCCAAGTTACTGGTTATTAGACTTGTGAATGCAGACCACCTTCACCCCTGTGAGAAAGGATAGTAACACCAAGTGCTAGAGAGGAGGTGGGGGAAAGGGGACCCTTCTACGCTGCTGGTGGGAATGCGATTGGTCCAGCTCATGGGAGACAGCCTCAAAGTCCCTTAGAGCAACAAACATGGACCCACCTATGACCTGGCAGTTTGCTATACCCTCCACGCCCTCCCACCCCATGCTGCCCTATACCATCTCATCCATGTCCACAGATGTGCAAGGCCCAGTTCCTGTAACAAAGCCCTCCCTTCCCCCAGATTCACAGTGGTTCAGCTCTGAAAGGAACCTTGGCCAATACACAGCAGAGTTTCCTTATGTAAAAAAAACCCAAGCCGCACATTTAAGGTCTGTGCCCTTTACAGAATGTGAGCTCAGCTACCAGGGGAAGTAGGGGGGAGTCCCAAACGGCAAGCTTTCAGTCCCTGGGGGGCCACCCCCTCTGCCAGAGAGGCACCCAGGGCATGCCACCTGGTCCCGGATCCAAAGGCGTCCAGCAGGTGTGGGTGCTTCCCAGAACTGGCCTGTGCAGTATAAATAGCAGAAGGGACACACCTGTCTCCACCTGGCAGGACATCAACTCCCCGTTACCTCACACACCAGCTGAGTCTCAGAGGGGTCACATCTAATGATTTCACTGACTCACCGTGTGGTCACTTTTAACAATTGTACTTTTCTGAGTTGGAAGAACACAATGTCAAAAATAAGAATTTTTGAGGGGGGCCAGGCACAAGGACTAAGTATTAAGCGTGAGGACCAGTGCAAGGACCTGGGTTTGAGACCCCTGCCCCAGGTCCCCACCTGAAGGGGGGACACTTCAAAAGTGGAGAAGCAGGTCTGCAGACGCCTCTCTCTCTCCCTCTCTACCTCCCCCTCCTCTCTCAATTTCTCTCTGTCCTATCCAATAAAATAGGGGAGGGAAAGGCCACCAGGAGCAGTGAATTCCTAGTGCTGGCACCAAGCCCCACTGATAACTCTAGAGGCAAAAAAAATTCTTGAAGGCAGCAATGCACACTGCTGTACACCAGGACACTTAGAGGCACAAAGTGCTGTGGGTCAGGCCATGAAGAATGGGAATGGCCCAGAGGAAGGCTGTTCAACCCACCTAAGCACACCTTTTGAGCCAAGCCAAGTGGAAAGATGGAAGAGATTTACCCGGGGCTGGTGTTAAGCCCAGGGGCCGAATGTATGGAGAGCACAGAAAAATCGAGAAAGAAACACATTTTATTAGGCTCAGGCAAAAATCATGGGCCCCTTAGAACAGGCCTAAAATAGACTTCCTAGCTTCTTCCCACACAAAGACCCCTGATTTCAACTGCTCTATTCTTACCTTTAGGTTCCTGTTTATTAAACAATTTGTCCTGCTTTATATCTTACCAGCTTTGAGCCATCGAGTTACAGATGCTATCATGATGTCATCCTGACTTCCCTGGGCAGACCACCTCACCAGTGTGTCCTAGAACCTCCCCCCTCCACAGAGCCCAGTCCCACTAGGGAAAGACAGAAACAGGCTGGGGGTGTGGATCCGTCCGTCAATACCCATGTCCAAAGAAGAAGCAATTCCAGAAGCCAGACTTCCCATCTTCTGCTCCCCATATGTTGGTCCACACTCCCAGAAGGATAAAGAACAAGGAAGCTTCCAATGGAGGGGATGGGACATGGAACTCTGGTGTTGGGAATTGTGTGGAACTGTACCCATTATCTTATAATCTTGGTAATTATTATTAAATCACTAAAAAAATAAAAGAGTTTTGTAAAAAACTAGCACATACTCAAGGATGTATAGGCAGGAAAGGACACAGAGACAAGGGACACTTTCTAGACCTATGGACCAGGTCTTCCAAGGAGGATCTCTGGAGCTACCCATCAGGTGAACATGAACTGAGCGCAGATGATGCTTCATGAGGGTGACCTGTCCTTCCCAGAACAAGCCCAAAGTCACCCCACACCCAGGACATCAAAGCACTGCCAACACCAGTGGCCAGCAGCCCTCCCCGCTCCCCACTAGAAGCAAGCATGATACAGAGGGGTGTGAGCCCAGAAGCCACAGACCAAGCAGGCCTGGTCATGAAGGTGACCCCACCATCTTCTGTGCCCCTCGGGACTACGATGGCTTTTATTTTGGGGGCCTGGTGGAATCAAGCCGAGAGCCTGGCCACGACATTTCTAGCCCGGCGCGACCACAGAGATGCCGCAGGCTGCTGCCCAGGGGACCTGGAGAAGGGAACGAAGGGACTTGATCAAGTTCACCAGTATCCTCAGAGCACAGTGGGGCTTTCCCTGAGGGGACAGCGCCAACCGCAGGGCCTCTCAGGGCCTCTCTTTCGCTGGACCAAACAACCTATGCTTAGAGATGGGGTCAAAGGTCAGGAAGCTCTACGGCAAGCGGGGTTCCTCCCAAGTGCAGACCTCTCCAGAAAAAAAGTGCAAGTTCAAAGACAACAGAGTGAAGATGATAGACTCTAATGCCCTGACACAGCAATGCATGGCCACTGGTCAGACATTCAGGCAGCTCTCAACTTGTGGATAAACATTTTCAGAGGTGGGGAAATAAATAGCTCACTTGGTGGGACCAGGCGGTGGTGCGCTTGGTTAATCGCACACATTACAGTGCACAAGGACCTGGGTTCAAGCCTCTGGTCCCCGCCTGGGGGGGAGAGCTTCATGAGTAGTGAAGCGGGGCTGCTTCTCCTTCTCTGTCTCCCCTCTCAATTTCTGTCTCTATCCAATAACAAGTAAAGCCAATCTATTTCCAAGACTGTGGGAGAACTATGGCGCTTATCTGTGGGGGTAGGGATGGAGACACAGACCTTTGGTGACAGGAGTGGTGGAAAATGATAAACGAGTAAATAAAAAGACCCTGAAACAGACCTTAGAAACTGCCTTCAAAAACACATGCTTAGGGAGTCGGGCCATAGCGCAGCGGGTTAAGCGCAGGTGGCGCTAAGCGTAAGGACCGGCATAAGGATCCCGGTTCAAGCCCCCGGCTCCCCACCTGCAGGGGAGTCGATTCACAGGCGGTGAAGCAGGTCTGCAGGTGTCTGTCTTTCTCTCCCCCTCTCTGTCTTCCCCTCCTCTCTCCATTTCTCTCTGTCCTATCCCACAACAACAATAATAATAACTACAACAATAAAAAATGACAAGGGCAACAAAAATTAAAAAATAAATAATAAAAAAACACATGCTTAAATGATAAAATATTAATTATTTCACAGTTATACACACTAAAAAATAAATTACATAAAATTAAAAAGAGAGAGAGAAATAACTCACTTGCACAGGCTTTGCCATGTGTGTGACCCAGGTTTGAGCCCAGCCCCCATCGCACTGAAGGAAGCTGCTTTAGTGTTGGGCTCTCTCATTCTTCCAGTCTCTCTCTCCCTCCCTCTCTCTCTCTCTCTCTGCCTCTCTGTAACTTAGGATGCTTCACGAGTACTACCTGCTGGTGTGTGTGTAGACATAGTCAGAGAAAAAGGGAGGTCACATTTTGCTGTGTGTATCTGAGAAGCATCAAGAACTTCACAAAACAAACCCACAGACCTTCAGGTGCTTATCCAGGGAGGACCCCACCACCGCCATGTCCTCTCAGGCCTAGAAGAGTCTTTGAGGGCCAGGGCAGTGATGCACCTGGTTGAACACACATGTGATACTGCACAAGGGCCTGGGTTTGAGCCCCTGGTCCCCACCTGCAGGGTGAATGCTCTGTGAGTGGTGAAGCAGGGCTGCAGGTGTCTCTCTCCCTCTCTTGTTCCCCCTCAATTTCTGGCTGTCTCTATCCAATAAGTAAAGATAATAAACTTTAAAAAATCTGGTTGGTTTTATTTTTTTGGTGGGGGGGTGCTGGAGGAGTGAAGCTGAGAGCCATGCCACGTGAGAAGCTGGGGTGGCAATGGGTGGGTTTTTTTTTTTTGTCACTCTGCCCCCTGTCCCCATGGCTCAAACGTGCCCCTCTAGCGTGAGAAGGGAGGTGGGAGTGAGTCTGGGAATACATGGGAATGACTGACCAGAGATTCTAGTTATACACAGGCCAGACGCCCGGACTGCCAAGCAACACAGGCAGGTGGAGAGCCGGCCCACAAAACCAGCCAGCGGTTGGAGCTGGGGGGTCAAGCAGAGGGTGTGCCTTGCTGGCTGGCCAGTGTGGCTGCTTTGTTAAGGAAAATGTAGCCCACTGGAAGCCGCTGTCTCTGCTGGGGTGCGGCCACTCCACAACACGACTTAAAGATAGCCTGTGACTGCACAGTGCAGGTCAGCACAGGCAGAAGTAAGCATGTCTGAGTGGGTGGCACCAGGCCGCATGCTGGGTGGCTGCGGCTCCCTCCCACCCCAGGACCAAAGTCTCCCAGGTGCCCTGCAGGGGGGGAGGGTGAAGGCAGACTGGACCCCTCAGAGAGCCTGGAGGGCTGCCCACCCGTCCGGTCCCCTGACCTCCAGTGAGGCCATCTTTGTTCTGGTTGGTGCTAGTTCCGTTATGACCATGAGTCTGAAGGAAAAAAGGTTGGGGCCTGGTAGTGCCGCACCTGGTTAAAGGCACATTAGTACTAAGCGCAAGGATCAGGGTTCGAGCTCCAGCTCCCCACCTGCAGGTGGGTCGCTTCACAAGTGGCAAAGTAGGTCTGCAGGTGTACCTCTTTCTCTATCTCCCCCTCCTCTCTCAATTCCTTTGTCCTGTCCAGTAAAATGGAGAAAATGGCCTCCAGGAGCAGTGGATCTGCAGTGCTGGCACCCAGCCCGAGATAACCCTGAAGGCACCAAAAAAGGGAGGGCTGAGATGATAGCTCACTTGGGTGGTGGACTGCTCCACCATGTGCATGACCCAGATCTAACGCCAGACCCCACTGCACTGAAGGCAGCCTGATTGCTGGGGTCTCTCACGCTCTGCCTTTCTGTCAGGCAGCGAGGAAGGAGAGAAGCAGATCCTGAGGTAACTTGTGCGGTGCTTCTGGCCATGGTTGGATCTACAATTTATCACTGGGAGGCAAGGGGGAGAGGGGTGTCTCAGGTGAAAGAGCTACTTATGCTCTTGTCACAGTTGCCCCAAAGCCCAATTTAAACAGCGATCCAAAACCTCTCCAGTGGGGAAATTTTTTTAAAAAGGGGAGGGGGCCAGGCAGTGGCTCACCTGGTTAAGCGCACACATTACAGTGTGCAAAGACCCAGGTGTAAGCCTCCAGCCCCCCACCTGCAGGGAGTGAGGCATGGCTGCAGGTGTCTCTCTTTCTCCTGCTTTCTATCTCCCCTCCTCTCTTGATTTCTCTCTGTCAATATATAAATAAATATAAAGAAAAGAAAAACATGGAAGGAAGGAAGGAAGGAAGGAAGGAAGGAAGGAAGGAAGGAAGGAAGGAAGGAAGGGGGAGGAAGGGAGAGAGCAAAGAAGAGAGGGATGGAGGAAGGGAGAAAAAGGACTGTGTGCTCAAGATAAACCATCAGTTCCCTCTTGGAGGAAAGCCAAGCCCCCCCCCCCCCCCCCCCCGCCACAGGTCAGTGCCCTATGCCCCTGGGCCCATGGCATCTGAGGACAGGAGCTGGAGGGGACACAGCCCAGGGTGGCAGGGAGAAGCCCTGCAGCTCCCATTCCCGCATGACCTCATCAGCAGCCAATCAGCCCCCGAAGGCAGGGTGGGCGGGGTCTGCCTGCAGGGCTCCTGCAGCACAGGTGTGAGTGAGGGTGCTCTCTCCCTGCTTCCAGCTTTGGTTGTGATGGCTGTTAAGCTACAAAGGAAAGAGACACAGGGGCCAGGCAGTGGTACACCTGGCTGAGCCCACAGGTTACTGTGCACAAGGCCCTGGTTCAAACCCCCACTCCTACCTGTGAGGGGGAAGCTTCAGAGGGGTGAAGCAGATCTACAGGTATCTCTCTCCCTCTCTATCTTCTCCTTCTCCCCCCTCAATTTTCCTGTCTCTATCCAATAAATAGGAGCGAGAGAGAGAGATCCACCAAAGTCAAGGACTTGAGCTGGGGTAGTGTTCAGGTCCTGGAACATGATGACAGAGAAGGACCTAGGTGGGGTTAGAGTGTTAAGTGGAAAACAGGGAAATGTGACACATGGACCAACGGCTATATTTTATTGTCGACTGTAAACCATGAATCTCCAAAAAAAGAGGAAAAAAACGCCAAGATTAAAATTAGAGAGAGAGGGAGAAAGAGATGGGGGAAATCCTTTCCATGGGGAAAAAAATGCTAAACCCTCTGCAATGCTCTAGCAACAGGCAGGGGACCCAGCTGTGCTCTGGTGTGTCCACTTCATCCCACCCCCATCCCTGCACTGACAGCTGGGGTCCCTGACACTGAACACCATCTTCCCAGAGGCCTTTGCCAAAGGAGCAAGAGTTTAAGGAAAGATGTTTTGGTGTGTGTTTCCTCAACAGAACTGCAAAGGGATAAAAGGAAAGCACTCAGGAGTCGGGCGGTAGCGCAGCGGGTTAAGCGCAGGTGGTGCAAAGCTCAAGGACCGGCGTAAGTATCCCAGTTCAAGCCCCTGGCTCCCCCACCTGCAGGGGAGTCGCTTCACAAGCGATGAAGCAGGTCTGCAGGTGTCTTTCTCTCTCCCTCTCTGTCTTCCCCTTCTCTCTCCATTTCTCTCTGTCCTATCCAACAATGACAACAATAAGTACAAAAACAAAAAATAATAAGGGCAACAAAAGGGAATAAATCAATAAATAAATATTTTTAAAAAGAAAGAGTTTAAAATAGAAATATTAAAAAAAAAAAAAAAAAAAAAGGAAAGCATAAGGGCCAGTGAAATAGCTCCCTCAGATAGGGTGCTGCTTTGCCACGTGCGAGACCCAGGTTCAAGCCCGGCCCTCACCACACTGGATGAAGCTTTGGTGCTGTGGCCTCTTTCACTCTCTGCCTCTCTCTAAAAATAAATAAAATAGGAAAACACTGGGGGTATCCAGACACTAGCTGACATCTCTGCCTAGAGTCCAAATGGCTCACACATCCCGACTGAAGAGGCCTGGGACGTGGCCATGCCCATCTTCCTTGCTGACAGCGTTGAGCATCTCATAAATGAGCCTGTTCCGTTGGGGTGGGCTACATGGGGGGAGGGGGGGGATTAGGTCAGGGCGCAGTGGTCCCAGTGAGTGGGGTATGGGGGCTCCCAGAGTGAGCCTCAGAGCCTGGGTGATGCTGATGCGGTCGGCCCCATGGCCTGCTCCCGCCTACTCTGGCACAGTCTCCACACTGACTGCAGCCGTGGTGGCAGGCCCGGCCTCGACTTTGCCTGTGGCACAAGGGGGCACAATCCACACAAAGCTCAGTGCAGCAGTGTGGTAGCCACAAGCCTGGCAGTCAGGACGGGCCGTGGCGGCCACCTGCTCTAAATCACGTCCCCCTGCCTAGCCCTGACTTCTCACAGGGTCCTGGGGACCCCCCAGCACCCCCAGCACCCCCGAGCTGTCTCAGCCTTTCCCTGTGGCACTGTCAGCTGCACAGGGGGCAGTGCCCAGCCTGTGACTCACTCCTCTCCTTTCACCTTGGCCTAAGCACTAAATATAGACTCTCCCAGCCTTCTCCATCTCTAGGCAGAAGAGCAGCCTGGTCTGCAGTCTCCCCTGTGGGGGCTGGACTGGAGAGGGCTGCTGGGGGCCTGGAGGGGAAGGGTGCTGATAGGTGTGGGGACCTCCAGGCTCCCTCCCACTTCAGCCAAGCAGCTCTGCAGGCACTGGCTTAAGGCTGAGAGATCAGAAATTCCATGGCAGTTGGGGGCTGCAAAACCATGTACCTGGATGGTGCGCTGCTTCCCCATGTGTGACCCAGGTTCAAGCCCAACCCCCACGCTTTGCAGGACCCTTCTGTGTGATGGGATCTCTCCCTCCCTCCACTTGTCTCTAAAAGAAGGGGTGATGAGGCAGGTGCCACAGGACACCAGCTGCACAGCTCTTCTGCTGAGCCTTGGGCACCCGGTGGGACAACGTGTACTCATGGTACAATGACCCAGGGCCTCATGAATGACACATCTTATCTCTAACTGCTAGAGGTCTCCGCACAAGTGTGGTGAGAATATTTCAGCAGCTGGCTCTCTGGAGACACACACACACAGACACACACACACACACTACATATCCAAAAAGCAGGCAACTTGGCCCAGGTTCTCTTATCTATAACATAATAAAATGTATTTTTGTGCTGATGCCTGTTTCTTTCTTCCTCTAGGAGGACTAACTGATTTTTCTTTCTTTCTTTCTTTCTACTAAGAACACTGAGTGCTCCCAGCCTGGCTCCCACAGGCCAGTATCTAAGGGAGCAGTAAGCAAGTTCTCAGGAGGGAACTATTTTTAGCCACTGATCCTTCCTGCCCCGTCCCAGGGCAGGCCCCACCCTCTGTAAGCCAGTCCAGGATCCTGACCCCAGGGGAAGGTAGGGCCTGGAGGCAGACTTCAAAGGGCTTGGACAGGAGAAGGCAGGAATGAAAGTGGGAGGGAAAGTGCTTTCAGTCACAGAGAAGGCAGAAGCATGGCTTGAGAAGTACCTAGCAAAAGCAGTCCTCAATCAGGTCCACTACTAGAGGGTAACATCGGCATATCATCTTGCTGGTTCAAGCTGCAGAGACCATGGCAGCCCAGTGGAGACCAAGGCCTCTCTCTCCCTTTGCGACACAGTAATTCAGATAAAAGGTCCTCTTTCCTTAGGCCTCGGAGCATTACTGACCTGAAGCTGTTACAGAATTGTCAGTGGTCGGCATCCACACCCAAAGAAGCTTCAATGCTGTGGTTTCTTTTTTTTTTTTTCTTTTAATATTTATTTCCTTTTGTTGCCCTTGTTTTATTGTTGTAGTTATTATTATCATTGTCATTGTTGGATAGGACAGAAAGAAATGGAGAGAGATGGGGGAAGGGAAAGGGGAGAGAAAGACAGACACCTGCAGACCTGCTTCACCGCTTGTGAAGCGACTCCCCTGCAGGTGGGGAGCAGGGGGCTTGAACCCAGATCCTTATGCCTGTCCTTGCGCTTTGTGCCACGTGTGCTTAACCCGCTGTGCTACTGCCCGACTCCCAATGCTGTGGTTTCTTTCTCTTCCCTACCTCTCTTCCTTTCTGGGGGAAGAAAAAATTTGCCAACATGAACTAAGAAGGAAATTCTGTCAATTCTGGGCTCTCCTTGACTCAGGGTAAAGTTCTACATGCAGGAAGAAACCAATTTTTTAAATTTTTATTAGATGGTTATTAGATAGAGGCAGCCAGAAATTGAGATGGTAGGGGGGAGACAGAGAGGGAGAGAGACAAGACACCTACAGCCCTGTTTCACCACTTGTGAAGTTTCCCCCTGCAGGTGGGACTGGGGGCTTGAAGCTGGGTCCTTGTGCGTTGTAACATGTGTGCTCAACCTGGGGGTGGGGTGCCCAAGGAGACGAGGAGAAACAGACCAGGCACTAGGGTGATGGCTTACCTGGCTGGGTGCTGCATTGGCATGGACAAGGACCTGGAGTGACCCCAGCACTACGTGGGAGAGCACTATGGCACCAGGGGAAGGGCCACAGATGGCAGAGCGATGCTGTGGTGCCTTTCCTCCCTCTCTCTCTCTCTCTTGTTTTTCTCTTTCTCTCTTTCTGGGCAGGATGAAAACACTGGACAGGAAGCAGTGAATTACACATGTGAAATGCCCTGGCACAGTAAAAGAGGAGGAGGAAGTGAAGGAGGAGGAGAGGGAGAAAGGGTAGAAAGGAGGAGGAGGAGATAGAGGAGGAAGAAGAGGGAGGAGAAGTTGAAGAGAAGAAACAGTTTTGGAGAAGACTAGAAAAGTCTGGGAAGAAGCGACAGGTAAAGAAAAGGCTTTTGGGGGATCTGGCAGTAGTGCAGCAGGTTAAGTGCAGGTGGTGCAAAACGCAAGGAACAGAGTAAGGACCCTGGTTCGAGCCCCCGGCTCCCCACCTGCAGGGGAGTCACTTCATAGGCGGTGAAGCAGGTCTGCAGGTGTCTGTCTTTCTCTCCCCCTCTCTGTCTTCCCCTCCTCTCTCCATTTCTCTCTGTCCTATCCAACAACGACAACATCAATAACAACAATAACTACAACAATAAAACAACGAGGGCAACAAAAGGGAATAAATAAAATACTAAAAAAAAGAAACTTAAAAAAAAAAGACACAGAGAAGGGGCTGGTGTGACATCCCTGGTGTGACAGGGCTACATGTGGTGTGTCAAGACTTGGGCCTGGTGCGATGCCTGACCAGATGAGAGCTGGTATCCCTCCACCTCTGGTTATTTTTCTGTTTGTTTTTCTTGCTTTGTCTACTTATTTCAATTTTCTTTTTCTACTTTTTACATAGATGCAGAGAGGCAGTAAGAGTGAAGGAGACCACAGCCCTGAAGCTTCCTCCAGTGTGGTGGGGGCTGGGCTTGAACCTGGCTCGTGGACTATCCAAGTGAACTATTTCATCTGCCCTTTTCTGTTCTTGTTTGTTTTTACAGAAGTGGTGTTTGAGACAGTGATGGCCAGGGCAAGGGAGAGGAGGCACACTCACATCCACAGCAGAGGTGTCTAGGAGAAATAAACAGGGAGGGAGGGAGGGCAGGCGGGAGGGATAGAAGAAAGACAAGTAGAGAGAAAGAAGAAAGGAAAGAGGGACAAGGGGGACGGAGGAAGGGAGGAGAGAAAGAGAGAGAAAAAAGGAACAAGGGAGGAAGGAACAGAGGGGAGGGAGGAAGGGAAGGATGGGAAACAGATTTCCAGAGACTAGGTGGTGGTGCACCCAGTTAAGTGTACTAGTACTAGGCACAAGGAATCACAAGTACCAGGGTTCAAACCCCCTGCTCCTCACCTGCAGGAAGACACTTCACAAGCAGTGAAGCAGGTCTGCAGGTGTTTCTCTGTCTCTATCTCCCCTCCTCTCTCAATTTCTCTCTGTCCTATCTAATAAAATAAAATGAAATAAAATTTTTTTTTTTAAATTCTCAAATCGTAAACTAAGCCACCTGGTAGGCAGGAAACAAGGCACTCCACTCTTTGGCATAAGCTAGGGTGGGACATTTGGTGCTGGCTGGAGCAAGGATGATGCCGGAGTGTAAAGGCCATGAACTCTGGCAGGCACCCAGGCGCTGGCCAAAAGAATGTTCCATGAGATATTTTTAACTACTGCCCACCACGCAGTGGACAGGAAGGCAACCCGCTGTCCACCCCACCCTGGACCCCACCCTGTGAGGCCTCCCTGGAGCAGGGCATGGTGGGCTCCCGGCTATGCCCGTGGTGATGTGGCCCCGCTTCCTGGCGTGGCTGCTTCCTCCCTAGCCCAGACCAAATGGTTTCTGGCCAGGCAGCCAGAAGCGGATGCCCAGAGGCCAGGGGAGACCATCTTGGGCCCCCAGAGCCTGGGCAACATCTGTACTGAGCAGGCTGGCTTTTTAATCAGCTGGGTGGGCTGGGACAAAGCTCTTTTTTTTTTTTTTTTGGCCTCCAAGGTTCTCACTGGGGCTCAGTGCCTGCACTACAAATCCACCGCTTCTGGAGGCCATTTTTTCTCCTTGTTGTTGCTGTTGGATAGGACAGTGAGAAATGGAGAGAAGAGGGGAAGACAGAGAGGAGGAAAGATAGACACACCTGCAGACCTGCTTCACCGCTTGTGAAGCGACCCTCTTGCAGTTGGGGAGCAGGGGGCTTGAACCAGGATCCCTACGCAGGTCCTTGTGCTTTTTTTTATCATGTGTGCTTTACCCACTGTGCTACCGCCCGGCCCCCTATAGCTCACTTTTGCCATGTGCTTGACCCAGACTCAGGCCTAGTCGCCTCACCACACTGGAGGAAGCTTCAGTGCTACGGTCTCACTCTCCTTCTGCCTTTCTGTCTCTATCTAAAAACAGACAAATAAACGTGAGGTCACTATGCACAGGACCCAGGCTTGAGTCCCTGGCTACCACATGGGGGCAGCCACAGGGGTAAGCTTCATGAGCAGTGAAGCAGTGTTGTGGAGTCTTCTCCCTGTCTTCCTCTTCCCTGCTCTCTCACCCTCCAAAGGAAAGAGAAAAAAAAAAATGCTTGCCAGAGGGGGATCAGGCGGTAGCACATGTGGCGAGAAGCGCAAGGACCCGCATAAGGATCCCGGTTGGAGCCCCCGGCTCCCCACCTGCAGGGGAGTCACTTCACAAGCGGTGAAGCAGGTCTGCAGGTATCTATCTCTCCCCCTCTCTGTCACCCCTCCTCTCTCCATTTCTCTCTGTCCTATCCAACAACAACAACATCAATAAGAATAATCACAACAACAAGAGCAACAAAAGGGGGAAAAAATGCTTGCCAGAAACTGTGGAGTCACGCAGGCACTGAGTCTCAGTCATAACACTGGTGTCAGACCAGAAAAAGGAAACTGAGGGGGGAGGAGGAGAGAAAGATTCCAAAACAAGAGAGATCCCTTGTTCTAATTTTGTTTTTTATTTTTATTAGAAAGATAGGAGGAGAGAGAGAAAAAAACCAGACATCAGTCTGGTACATGTGCTGCCAAGGATTGAACTCAGGATTCATGCTTGAGAGTCCAGTGCCTTAGACGCTGCACCACCTCCTGGACCATGAGAAAAAGAATCATTGAAGGAACATTCCAGTGAGAAAAGTGTGCTATAGAGAGGCCAGGTGGTGGCACACCTGGTTAAGCACACACACTACAGCAAAGACCCGGATTCAAGCCCCCGGTCCCTACCTGCAGGGGGAAAGCTTCACGAGTGGTGAAGCAGGGCTGCAGGTATCTCTCTGTCTCTTTCCCTCTCTCTCCCTTTCCCTTCTTAATTTTTCTGTCTCTATCCAATAAATAAATAATAAATAAATAAAGTGTGCTATTGACATGAAATGTGTCCAGGGAAGGATACAGAAAACTGACAGATTGGGCAGGGGATAGATAGCATGATGGTTATGCAAACAGACTCTCCTGCCTGAGGCTCCAAAGTCCTAGCTTCAACCCCACCCCCACCAGAAGGGAAGGGAAGGGAAGGGGAGGGAAGCGGAGGGGAGGGAAGGGGAGGGGAGGGAAGGGGAGGGAAGGGGAGGGAAGGGGAGGGGAGGGGAGGGGAGATAAGAAAAAAGAAAAAAGGAAAGAAAGCACAAGAAAAGAAAAAAAGGAAAGGAAAGGGAGGGGAAGGGGAGAAGGGGAAGGGGAGAAAGGGAAGGGGAGAAAGGGAAGGGGAGAAGGGGAAGCAGAAGGGGAGAAGGGGAAGCAGAAGGGGAGAAGGGGAAGGGGAAAAGGAGAAGGGGAAGGGGAAGGGGAGAAGGGAAAGTGGAAGGGGAGAAGGGGAAGGGGAGAAGGAGAAGGAGAAAGGGAAGGGGAGAAGGGGAAGGCAAAGGGGAGAAGGGGAAGGGGAGAAGGGGAAGGGGAGAAGGGGAGAAGGGGAAGGGGAGAAGGAGAAGGGGAGAAGGAGAAGGGGAAGGGGAGAAGGGGAAGGGGAGAAGGGGAGAAGGGGAAGCAGAAGGGGAGAAAGGGAAGAGGGGAAGGGGAGAAGGAGAAGGGGAAGGGGAGAAGGGGAAGGGGAGAAGGGGAAGGGGAGAAGGAGAAGGGGAGAAGGAGAAGGGGAAGGGGAGAAGGGGAAGGGGAGAAGGGGAAGCAGAAGGGGAGAAAGGGAAGGGGAGAAGGGGAAGGGGAGAAGGAGAAGGGGAAGGGGAGAAGGGGAAGGGGAGAAGGAGAAGGGGAGAAGGGGAAGGGGAAGGGGAGAAGGGGAAGGGGAGAAGGAGAAGGGGAGAAGGAGAAGGGGAGAAGGAGAAGGGGAAGGGGAGAAGGGGAAGGGGAGAAGGGGAAGCAGAAGGGGAGAAAGGGAAGGGGAGAAGGGGAGAAGGAGAAGGGGAAGGGGAGAAGGGGAAGGGGAGAAGGGGAAGGGGAGAAGGGGAAGGGGAGAAGGGGAAGGGGAGAAGGGGAAGGGGAGAAGGGGAAGGGGAGAAGGGGAGAAGGAGAAGGGGAAGGGGAGAAGGGGAAGGGGAGAAGGGGAAGGGGAGAAGGGGAGAAGGGGAAGGGGAGAAGGGGAAGGGGAGAAGGAGAAGGGGAGAAGGAGAAGGGGAAGGGGAAGAGGAAGGGGGGAAGGGGAGAAGGGGAAGGGGAGGAAAGGAAACTGGCAGGTGAGAAAATGCCCTGTCTAGAAGTTCTGTGGGGAGGGAGAACTTCTACCAGCTGGCTCACTGACGATTATCTCCCAAGCACTCAGACCCTAGGACTCCTACGACTGACCCTGACCTAGCCTGACCTAGCGAGCGGGGCAGCCTGAGGGAAGGGAAGGGCCAGGCATCAGAGCTGCAAGTCAAGCTTCACTCTCACCTGGTGGTCCCTGCCGCGGGCCACACGCTGCAGTGACAGGGACAGGCAAAGCCCCAGCCAGGGGACCAGCCTCCGTGCTGGGCCTTTCATGGCCGAGAGGACAGCTTGTATTCAGCTACATCTTGTCATTTCCAACAGGACTCATCCTGGCCAAGCACGCAGGCAGCACAGTGGGGAGGAGAAGCAGCCTGTGTTGACTAAGGGTTCACTCTGACCCAAGCCAGGACGGGCTCCACCCAGACTGCTTATCAGCAAGGGGCTGCTCACAGAAGCCAGCAGGGGCCAGAGGGCTCTATTTATCTACTTATTTTTAAAACATTTATTTATTTACTATTGACTAGAGGCAGAGAAATTGAGAGGGGAGGGAAGAGACAGAGAGGGAGAGAGACAGACACCCGCAGCCCTGCTTCACCTGCTTTCCCCCTGCAGGTGGGGACTGGGGGCTTGAACCTCTGTCTTTATGCACTGTAGAGTGTGCACTCAACCAGCTGCACCACCGCCTGACCCCTCAATTTGTTTTTTAAAGGTTGACTTATGTAGGGGCCAGGTGGCTATGTATCCAGTTACCATGGCGATACACATGGTACCAAGCACTAGGAACTAGGACCCACTAGGTGGGTCCAGGCCCCTGGTCCCCACCTCCGGGGCGGGGGGGGGGGGGGGGCTTCATGAGCCACAGGGGTCTCTGTCTCTCTTCCTTGCCAGTCCTAGCAAATGAAATGAAGTAAAATAAAATGAGCAGTACCTGCCTGTGGATGGATGGACATGTTCCCAAGGAAGGAACCACTCAGTGCTGCAGGCACGGGGGTGGGGGGTGGGTGGTGGATGGACAGAGCCACTGAGGGCATGACTGCTGCCACCCTCACAACTAAACACCACCAGCTACAGCATGGCCGGCTTCCAACACCCGGCACACTGCCTCCCCAAGCACCGCTCAACCCTGGTGGCTGATGACAGTGCTGGGGGTTGAACTTGGCCTCAGAGTCTCAGGCATCAAAGTCACTTGCAGAACCATGATGCTGTCTCCCTGTCTGTGCTGCAGATGCCACTTGAGGGGAGGGGAGGGGAGGGAAAGGGAGGGGAGGGGAGGGGAGAGGAGGGGAGGGGAGGGGCTGTATGGGTGCATACCAGGGGATTCAGTGACTCCGGACCTCTCCAGAAGTGAGGAGGGATGCAGGGCTGTTTACTAGTGACGTATTTGGTGGCTCAGAGAAATAACATTTCCAGAGGCTGTCGGTAGAGCGTTCAGTTATGAACATATATCAGCATGCGCAAGGTTCCAGGCTAGCCCCTGGCTCCCCATCTGCAAAGGGGTCACTTCACAAGTGGTGAAGCAGGGCTGCAGGTGTCTCTCTTTCTCCCTGTCTATCTCCCTTCCTCTCTCAATTTCTCTCTGTCCTATCAAAGAAAGGAAGGGAGGGTGGGAGGGAAGAAACTGTCCCTATGTATCAACCAACATGTCAACAACTGTTCTGTAGATCCTCCCCCAATAAGATCATCATCATCAAGGTCACGGTCACAATGTCTTGGTCGTGGAAGAGCACCCTGTCTGCAGAACTGTCAGGCCTGGCACCCCCCAGGCTGGGAGCAGGGATCAGGCCCTGCAGTCACTGTGGAAAGCCAGGGGCTGTGACAGTGGGGTGGCTGGGTCAGCTCGTGAGGGTGCAGCCAATGGAGAGACAGGAGGCATGAGAAGGAGAGGCTGGAGGCCCAGGAGAGATAAATGAGGAACAAAGGCAGGAAAGAATGAGACCTGAGGGGCTGCGCAGGGGCTGCAGCGTCCTGTGGAGTCCTCCCTGGGGGGTGGTCCCCATGCCTGGCCCCCGTGATACCCCATCCCTGGGTGCCATGAGCCTGCCCTCACTGGATGGGCACTCGGGCTCCTCTAGGCTCCCCCCCCCCCCAGCATCTTATCAGGCCCCAGCAGGCCCAGAACAGCCCCTCAGCTTCCCGATAAAGAGGGAGCCTGCCAGATTCAGCATGAGGTGACAGCAGGGCAGCAGCGAAGGGAGTGCCCGAGTCCTGGAGGCTGAGCACCCAGTCCACTGCCCACTCCCAAGTATCCCCACATGAAGGCAGACCCACCGTCACACCGCCCCGTTCCCATCCCAGCCTGCGATCTCCTCACCTATCCCGAGACCTGGGGAGACAGCAGCATGGTTCTGCAGAAGATGCTCATGCCTGAAGCCCTGAGGTCCCAGGATCAATCCCCAGCACCACCATGATAGAAAGCTGAGCAGGGCTCTGGATGGGGGTGGGAGAGGGGAGAGAAATAAAGAATGGGGACGTGCTCGCTTCGGCAGCACATATACTAAAAAAAAAAAAAAAAAAGAGTGGGGAGATAACATACTGGTTATGCAGAAAGACCTTCATGTCCGCAGCACCAAAGGTTCCAAGTTCAAATCCCAGTACCACCAGAAACCAAAAGTTAAGCTGATCTTTGATAAAATAAATAAATTAAATAAATCAGTCTGAGACAGACAATGAAGCCCACAGGAGAAAAAAAATTTAAGATGGGCCAAAAATAGGAAAGCACTTGTGTGTGTGTGCGTGTGCGTGTGCGTGTGCATGTGTGTATGCTAAATTTATTACTGGATAGAGACCAAGAGAAATTGAGCGGGAGGAGAGGAAGAGAGGGAGAGAGACAGACACCTGCAGACCTGTTTCACCACCCGTAAAGTTTTCCCCCTGGGGACTAGGGGCTTGAATCCTGGCCTTTGTGCATTGTAGTGTGTGCACTTAACCAGGTGTACCACAGAATGCCCCCCCTCTTTTTTAAAAAACAGAAATAGAGATAGATAGATAGATAGATAGATAGATAGGACGGGAGATATCACAGCACCAAAACTTCCTTAAAAGTGGTGGGGGATGGGCTTGAGCCTGGGTTGCTTGCGTGGGTCACACACAGCAAAGCAGCACACAAGGACCCACCTGAGCTACCCCACCGACACCACGTGGAATGTTTAATTCCACACATGTAAGGAAATGAACTGACACACCTCTTCAGCAATTATTTTGCTCTTCTGAGGCTCACATAAATGAGGGAAGAAAAATCTCCCTCCCTTTTTTTTTGCCTCCAGGAGAATCGCTGGGACTCAGTGCCTACACTACAAATGCACTGCTCCTGGAGGCCATTTCCCCCCATTTTTTAGATAGGAACAGAGAGAAATTGGGAGGGGAGGGGGAGACAGACAGGGGAGAGAAAGACAGACACCTGCAGACCTGCTTCACCACTTGTGAATCAGCTTCCCTGCAGGTGGGGAGCCAAGGGCTTGAACTGGGATCCTTGCACAGGTCCTTGCACTTCATACTATGTACACTTAACCCACTTTGCTACCGCCTGGCCCCCAAATCTGCCTTTCCCCTCCTCTTTTAGATAGAGAGAAGAGACACCACAGTGAGATGCTGCCCATTTGGGAGCCAGGTTGAGTGCATATGTTACAATGAGCAAGAACCCGGGTTCAAGCCCCCGGTTCCCACCTGCAGGGGGAAAGCTTTACAAGTAGTGAAGCACCGCTACAGGTGTCTCTCAGTCTGTCTCTTCCTCTTTATCACCCCCTTCCCTCTTGATTTCTGCTCTCTATCCAATAAATAGATTTAAAAAAAAAATTTTTTTTTAAGAATCTTCTCCATTATAGGTACTCCCACATGGGTAGCTGGGGGCTTGAACCTGGACCCTTGAGAGTTGTAGCATGTGCACTGACTGACTGGCTGAGCCATCTCCCAACCCTACCCACAGGCCATTATAATTGGGGTCTATTCCAAACAGCGTGGCCACTGGTGCTAGAATTGTGCGTCCCCAGCAAGAATGAAGAAAGGAGCCAGTCATGAGCCAGGAACAATCCGCCTCCCCTCCTCGGTCCCAAGCAGCATACGAGAAAGCCTGGTCCAGCTGGAGGGCGGCCAGCTCTCGGCTCTCGTCCTGTCACTGTGTGTCCCTCGCACCCAGCCCTCCCCTGGCCGGCGCCCCCACCCTCAGTCCCACCCGGCATTTTTCTCATGTGCCCTGGGGACCAGACAGTCACTCCAGAAGAAGACGGGGCCCACCTCCCACACCCAGGCCTCAGTGCCAGTCTGTACTCAGGTGCTGCATCTGGTGCATGTGACCCACCACAGCACAGGCGAGGAGCCTTGGCATCAAACCCGGGCACCTTAGCACCAGGGCCCACAGAGAGGTGCTGGGGGGGAGGGGGGCTGGGGCTGAGAGGGCAATTTTGGTCAGCACAAATGGTTCAACAGTGTCAGAGCAGCTGGTTCCTGGAATGAACCAGGCCCCAGGAAGCAGCTCTCACACTTCATCTGCAACTACTGACGTGAGATGCGTTTCAAAAATAAAATAAAGTAAAAAGGAAAGCATTGCTCCACAGAGATAAAAGTCAAGGCGCAGACATGCTGCCTGTCAAAAAGAAGTCTCTAGGGGGCGGGTGGTGGCACACCTGGTTGAGCACATGTATTACAATGTGCAAGGATCTGAGGCCTATCTCCCCCCCCCCACCTGCAGGGGCCTCTCTCCTGCCCCTCTCATTTTCTGGCTATCTCTATCCAATAAAGATGATAAAAATTGTTAAGTCTCGGGGGTCGGGCGGTAGCTCAGTGGGTTAAGCGCACGTGGCACGAAGCACAAAGACAGGCATAAGGATCCCAGTTTGAGCCCCTGGCTCCCCACCTGCAGGGGAGTCACTTCACAGACGGTGAAGCATGTCTGCAGGTGTCTATCTTTCTCTCCCCTGTTTTCCCCTCCTCTCTCCATTTCTCTCTGTCCTATGCAACAACAATGACATCATCAACAACAATAATAATTACAACAACAATAAAACAACAAGGGCAACAAAAGAGAAAAAAAATAAAATAATAAATTAAAAATATTTTTAAGTCTCTACACTGACAGAACAGCTCACTTGGATAGCGGGCTGCTTTGCCATGTGCACAAGCTGCATTTGAGCCCGGCCCCCACCACACAAGAGGGAGCTTTCGTGATGTGGCCTCTTTCACTCTCTTGGCTTTCTCTGACTCTGTCAACAAAACAAAACCCACCCAGGGGCTGGGGTCTTCTGGAAACTGTTGGAAACACCGACCAGGCAGGAGCCGCAAAGCCAGGGCCAGCCCTGTGGTATCTCATTTGGATGTCCAAGAACAAGAACACGGCAGTGGCCAGACTGGACATCACCAGCACGGCTCACAGTGGGTGGGGCCTTGGGGCCTCAGGGCCTCTGGATACCAGCGGGGCTACAAGCAGGCCTGGTCAGGCAGACCAGGGTCCTAGCACCCCACCCCAGCCCCTGCTATCTACCAGTCGCCCTTCTGGCAGCTCAGAGGCAGAGGGCAGGGCTCGCAGGCATCGGTCTCCAGTGTGATGCCAGCACGGCACATTCAGCAGTGATACTATGTGTGGGTCCTTCTCTCACTCAGTTTTGTAGCAGGCTGAGGAGACACATAAAGGTTCTGCGAAAAAGGCTCTCCTGCCTGAGGCTCTGGTTCTCCAATTTCAATCCCCAGCACCACTATGTAAACCAGAGCTGAGCAGGGCTCTGATTATTCAATAATAATAATAATAATAATGACTCTGAAAAAAAAAAAAAAAAAAGACTCTCATGCCTGTAGCTCTGAAATCCCAGGTCCAATGCCCAGGGCCACCATTGGCCAGAGCTGAGCAGGGCTCTCTGGGAAAGGGAAGAGGCCGACCACTTCTGTAGACTGGACTTCTGTAGACTGTAGCAGGAGATTAACTGCTACACCAGGTGTGCCACTGCCCGGCCCCTATTATTACATTTTTTTTTTTTAAGAAAGCGTCCTATGTCAGAAAAACAATGACTGCATTTTAAGGGATTTCAGTTAACACCTGGCAGAAGATGGCTTATAATTTCAGCATGTAAGGACTAACACTGAAGCGCTGCATCTTCACACAGTGATTAGAGGTATTTCTTGTTCTACATTTGGGGGGGGGGATCTCCTGCCTCAGGGGACGAGTCAGCGCCACAGCCATCAAGACAAGAATGACAGTGACACTAAGGGCTGCAGCTCTCATGGATCAATTGTAACTTATCATCATCTACCAGACACTGTTCTAGGAGCTTGCTAGTTTCCCGGCTTCCTTGTGAGGTGGGTACAGCTAGAAGCTTGCTCCTACAGACACAGAAATGGAGGCACAGAGAGGTCAAGTAACTTGTCCCGTGTCACACAGTGACTAACAGAGCTGTCACTTGATGCCTCGTGGTTCAGAGGTCTGGAACCACTGAACAGTCTCTGTACACATATCTGCTCTCACCATATTCTCTTTAAAAAAAAAAAAGTTGAGGGGGCCAGGTGGAGGCACACCTGGTTAAGTGCACATAGTACTAAGCACAAAGGACCCACACAAGGACCCGGGTTCAAGCCCCCAGTTCCCTACCTGTGGGGTGGGGGTGGGGGAGCTTCCCAGGCAGTGTGGGGGTTTGAACCCCAGGTGTGCAAGCTGGTGCTCAGACAGGCTCAGCTCCCTCATGAGGTCTGTGATCATTCTAGCTCTGAAGGAACCCCATTCTGTCACTGTCACATGCGAGTTAGAGGTGGGGGGAGGGAAGAAGGCCCAGACTGTAAGCCAGGACTGAATCCAGGCCTCTGGCAGCTACAGTCTCACAGCCTCTCTCTCTCTCTCTCTCTCTCTCTTTTTCTTTGCTTCACCAGGCTCTGGGGGAAGGGACCACTGAGCAGGGCTGCTCCTGGCCCAGCAGAGAGGACACTGGGACCCAAAGCACATGGGGGGAGGAGGGTACCAACACTTAAAGAGCAGCCAGAAGCTCGGGCTCTGGCCTGTCTCTCCCTCCCATTAAGTAGATAAATCTCGATGCTGGGCACAGAAAGGGGCTGGAGGCAACCAACCTTCTACAAACTGCCAATTCATGACTTTGAAAAAAAAAAAAAAAGGAGGGGGCTTTCTTTCTTTAAGAGATTGAGAACCAAAGCATCCCTCTGGCGCATGTGATGCTTGAGATCAAACCTGGGACCTCATGCTGGAGAGTCCGGAACCGTATCTACTGTACCACCTCTGGGCCATCAGTCCCTAGCTGTTCAACAGAAGCCTCCCCAGTCACGGCTTCCCATGTGACATCTAGGCGCTCAGAGTCCTGGTACCCATCTGGCCTGATAGCCTGCTCTCTGATCTGAGCATCCTCTCTCCCTCCTTCCCTCGCCCTCCCCCACCTCTCCCCTCCACCCCCACCCCCCACCTCTCTCTCTCTCACACACACACACACACACACACCATTGCCCAGTTTGGGGGTCACTGACACAGGTTCCTACAGACAACAGCGTTCACAAAACAGCACCGGACAAACTCCTTCCTGATCCAAGGATGTGATTAGTTTAGCTGTGAGCCTGGAGGGGCTAGGCCACAGTAGGGAGCAGTAGGAGGCCACCCCCACCCTCCCCACCCCCACCCCTGCGGAGGGGAGGGAAGGGAAGGGGAGGGGAGGGGAGGGGAGGGGAGGGGGGAGGGCAGGGGAGGGGACAGGGGCCAGGCTGGTAAGGGGGAGCTGACAGGGCAAGTCTGTCTCTCCTGACAGGCGGAGACATGACTTCACTCACTGACTGTGTTTACACATAGCCCAGCCACTGGGGGTGGAGGGAGCTGGGGAAGATAGCAGAGTAAAGAAGAAAAAAAAAATTCATGCCTCAGGCAGCAAAGGTCCTGGGTTCAATCCCCAGCACCACCAGAGGCCAGAGCAGAGCAGTGCTCTGGTTAAAAAAAAAAAGAAGAGAAAACAGCTCTCAAGTCTACTGTAGGAGGGCCTGAAGGGGGTCTCCTTGGCCAGGGGGTGGGGTGGGGAGGACCTTGGTGAAGGGTGGCAACAAGTGAAGACAGCTGACTCTGAGGACCCAAGAGACAACATGAAGTCTTCCGGGAGAGGAGGCGGTGGTGGGCAGGTAAGTGGCTTCGTTATCTGGACCTGAAGGTCTTCTTACACCCTGTGTCCATCCTAGCTCTCACCCTGGGGTCCTCTGTGGCAGGCACGCAGAGGGTGTGTGCTGAATCCAGAACACCCAATGCAGACCACCCACTACTTACGTGATGATGACTACCATCTTGGCCCTCAGGGGTGGGAGATACTACAGAGGTCAAGCACTAGACTACCAGGCCTGGGGCCCCTGGTTCAAGTCCTGGCACCTCCCATGCCTAAACTAAAATTCCCTCTTGTGAGAATATTTTAAAGTAAATCAATCAATCAATAAACAACCTGGAGGGTGGGGTAGGTAGCATAATGGTTATGCAAAGAGGCTCTCATGCCTGAGGCTCCCAAGTCCCAGGTTCAATCTCCCACACCACCATCAGCATGAGCTGAGTAGTGCTCTGGCTAAAAATGCCAGGCAGGAGGGTGAGGAGGGGGGGAAGGCCAAGTTGAAGCAGCATTATGCAACTGGAATTCCAGGCCCAGGCCAGGAAACACAAAGGCCGCAGCTCCCACGGCAGCTGAAACCTGACCAGAGCCTGTGGAATCTTTGGCTCAGCTGGGACCAGTGGGCCTGGCCCAGCTCCCCGCATACTTGCTGCTGGGGGGTGGACAAGCGGGGCCTTGCCTGGAGCTGGCCCCGGCTGCCCACAGCAGGCAGCTCCCAGCTCAGCCCTGACTCCACCACTGCCACTGGGCCTGCCTCTCTGTACAGAGTCACCTTAAGACAGTAGACAACCTCCCCACCCCCCTGACTCCCCCAGACTAAGGCATGCCAGCGCTTGTGAAATGTCACCATGGTGGGAATACAGGGAATGGAGGGGCCATTCATTGTCAAGTAAGAGGGCACAGGCGATCGCTTGCTCACCTGATAGGCCCCAGCACCACACGAGGACACCCCGTGGCACCGAGGAAAGCTCTGAGGGCAGGGAAACAGTGCTATGGTTGTCGTTACCCCTGCCTCGCTCTAGAACAGAACACAGAAGGAAATGTCTGGCCCAGAAGCAGTGATAACATGCTTGTGTGAGGGCCCTCTGTGTGGGAGTGGGTGTACTGAAAAGACAACCAGACAACAGGAGGTTTATGCAAATCACACTTCTGAAAAGGGACTTGTTTCTAGACAATATGCAATAAAGCAAGTGACCCCTTCCGAAGAGGAGGCTGCAGGCATGTGCGGGTGGCCCAGCCACCCAGCTGCCCCCCTGCCCCGGTACTGGACAGAGAAGGCAGAGGGGCTCCCCCCGCCTCAAGGCAGTGTGTCATTTCTCTGCAAGTAGCAACAAGAGCCTGGATCAGGGACCAGTGTGTCCCTTCTACAAGCCAGGACTCAGCTCAGGAGGACAGAGCACAGGCCCTAGAGAGCTTTGGGACCCTGGGTTCTATCCTAGGATCACCATGAGTGGTAACAAAGGCTCTGCCATCTCTGCCCTGCTCCCTTCTAAGTAACAGAATGAAGAAATGGGTGCTGAGGGTAGCCTGTACGTGGGCAGAGCTCCCCTCCAACATGGGAACCCACAAGCCCAGCATGTAAACTTCACCATTCAATTGGCCAATAACAACAGACCAACAGTTTTTCAGACCTGGGAATCTCACCTCCCTGGGGCCAGGGCTGAGTAGCTGAAATTACAGGCTCAAGACAAAAGTACAAGGTTCTGAGACTCGGGGTCTAAGGTTCAAAGTTGCAGGTAAGACAGCAGGACTGCCATCCCCCCCCAAACACACACACCTGCAGCTTGCCCCCAACCCCCAGCTTCACTCTTCAACTGTCTACTGCCTACAGTCAAAAAAAAAAAAATCACATTATTTTGAGAGAGATTCACATAACTTTTACCATGGTGTGGTTTTTTTTTTTTTTTTTTTTTAAAGAAAAAATACTTATTAATTAACAGAAGACAGAAAGGGGCAGGTGGTGGTTGATCACATATGTTACAATGTACAAGGACCCAGGTTCGAGCCCCCAGTTCCCACCTGCAGGAGGAAAGCTTGCAAGTGGTGAAGTGGAGCTGCAGGAGTCTCTCTGTCTCTCTCCCTCTCTATCACCTCCTCCTCTCAGTTTCTGGCTGTCTCTGTCCAATAAATAAAGATAACAAATATTGCTGGTATGGACCTCTCACTGTGCCTAAATTATAAGATTCAACGTTATCCCAAGTATGAGCACATAGTAATGAAGCCATGCACATAGACTTTGGGAGCACCCACAAGTTCGGGCCCCCAATGGAGTTTTTGCAACCCAGCCTCTGTGTGTGTATATTGTGTGTATATTGGGGGGGGAGGGATGCCTACCCTAGGTTATTATTTAAGGTTTGTTTTTTGTTTTGTTTTAATATTTTATTTATTTTGCCTTTGTTGCCCTTTTTGTTGTTGTTGTTGTTATTGCCATTGTTATTCATGTTGTTGGTGTTAGATAGGACAGAGAGAAATGGAGAGAGGAGGCAAAGGCAGAGGGGGGAGAGAAAGACACCTGCAGACCTGCTTCACTGCCTGTGAAGCGAACCCCCTGCAGGTGGGAAGCTGGGGGCTCCAACTGAGATCCTTAAGGTGGTCCTTGCGCTTTGTGCCATGTGCGCTTACCACTGCGCTACCACCCAACTCCCGTTTTGCTTTGTTTTTAACCAGAGCACTGCCCAGCTCTGGCTCACGGTGGTGCAGGGAATTGAACCTGGGACTTGGGAGCCTCAGGCATGAGAGTGCCCTTGCAGAACCATTATGCTATTTTTATTCGCTTATTGTTATTTACTCACTTATTGTTATTTCTTTTCACACTGGAAAATTTATTTTTATTGCCACCACGGTTATTACTGTGACTCTGTACCAGCACCATGAGTCCAGTGATCCTGGTGGCCACTTCTATATATAGAGAGAAAGGGATATAAATTGAGGGTGGAAAGGGTGTGGGGAGAGAGAGAGAGAGAGAGAGAGAGACCTGCAGCCCTGCTTCACCACTCATGAAGCTTCCCCACAGGTGGGGACTGGGGTCTTGAACCCAGATCCTTGAGCATGGTAATGTGTGTGCTCTGCTAGGTGTGCAACTGCCCAATGTTATATTTTTACCAGAAACACTGCCAGGGCAAAGGGAGACAGCAGAATGGCTTTGCAAAACGACTCTTGTCTGAGGCTCTGAGGCCCCAGGTACAATCCCCAGCACACCTTGCAGTGCCAAGTAGGGCTCTGGTAAACAACAGCAAAACACTGCCACTCGATCCGACTGCCCACTTCATCTGGGAGAGCAGAGTCCGGGTTAACGTTTGGGTTGAGAGCAAGGGTGGCAGCTAACACTGAATGTGTGGGTGAGGGTTTTAAGCACTGTTTAGGTACTGTTCTTTCAACTATTTTAACCTCATATCGCTTTCTGCATTAGATAAACAGGAATTAGCAAAACAGAGAAATGGCCATGTTTCATTCCAAAATCACTCTAACTGAAGCTGGGTGGCTGGTGAAGCAATGGCTACAGTGTTGTTGGCCTTAAAAGCATGAGGTCCCGGGGGTGGGGCGGTAGCGCAGAGGGTTAAGCGCAAGGTGCTTTGCACATGGTGCAAAGCGCAAGGACCGGCTTAAGGATCCCGGTTTAAGCCCCTGGCTCCCCACCTGCAGGGGAGTCGCCTTCACAGGCGGTGAAGCAGGTCTGCAGGTGTCTGTCTTTCTCTCCCTCTGTTTCCCCTCCTCTCTCCATTTCTCTCTGTCCTATCCAACAACGACGACATCAATTATAACAATAACTACAACAACAATAAAACAAGGGCAACAATAAATAAATGAAGGAAGGAAGGAAGAAAGGAAGGAAGGAAGGAAGGAAGGAAGGAAGGAAGGAAGGAAGGAAGAAAGGAAAGCATGAGGTCCCAAGTCCCATCTCCAGCAGAGTGATGCTCTGGCACTAATAAATAAACCTTTTTCTTCTTTGTTTTTAATCACTCTCATCATCTGCGGGTACCCCAAAGTGCTGGGAAATTGTGCAGATGCAGTCACATCTGCCATGTTGCCCCCTCAGGCTATTGCTAGTTCCTGGAGAGTTGAGACATTCTCTGAGCGCCTGTTCTGCCATGTTGTGCCCTCAGGGCATTGTCTATTTCCCCGCCATAGTTGAAGTGCTTTGGTTACTCCTCCCCCTTCCTATTCTCTCGAGAGCTACTCCCATAAAAACCCTTCTTCTTCCGCACCTCACTCTCTTGCCCGCTCTTCACTTCGGTGTTTAGACGCAGGAAAGGCTACTGCGTGAGGCGGCCATTTTTGCTACCTCCATGTGGCCCACCCTGCTTCTCTCTCACCCAACTCTGAGGTGCCAGCGCAAATAAAGATTTGTGTTCCCTCTTCGCTCCGAATCTCCTCTCTCTCTTCTCCGCAGCGCAGCATGACACCAAAGCTTGGAATGTGTTCAACCCTCCTAATCCTGATTGACTCACTTTCTACTTAACCAACTCTATAGCTTTCTTGCATTTGGGAAGACAGGCCATCTGGGTGCCATCTTTTCTGACTTGTGTCAGCCCCACCATTTCTGTTCCTACAGTCCACAGCCCAACCTGCGGCCTCTGACGACCACCCCCAAACCATTTACACCCTCTCCTCCAGATTACCGGCGGGTACTTCAACACCAGCGCTAACCCTGATCCAGAAGCGGAAATGCCGGCGAGAACTTGAAGGGCCTCAGGACAAATTAGTGGTACGTCTGCAAGGAGTCTTGACAGCCCATCATCCCCACTGGTGACCCCACTGCTCAGCTCCTGAGCTTCATCTCCCATCTGTGGGGAACAGACTGCCAGAGAGGTCCTGGGCACTCAGACAACAGAAACACAGACACTGGCTTGGATTTATTAAACACTTTGTCCTGCTTTATATCGTGCTACCTTTCATTCACCAAGTTGCAGATGCTACCGTGACACCAACCTGACTTCCCTGGGCAGATGACCTCACCAGTGTGTCCTAGAACCTCCCTTCCCCAGAACCCTGCCCCACTAGGAAAAGACAGAAACACGCTTGGGGTGTGGATCCACCTACCAACACTCATGTCCATCAGAGAAGCAACTATAGAAGCCAGAACTCACACCTTCTGCTCCCCATAAAGAGTTTTGGTCCATACTCCCAGAGGAGGAGAAATGTTAGGGGTAGATGACCAGAGGCTTTTGAACTCCAACTTCATCAGGATCCAGAGAGAGAAGAGGAAAAAAGGAAGGACATTCAAAAGTAGTAACGCGGGGCGGGGCAGTAGTGCAATGGCACACATGACTGGAGTAAGGCTCGAACCGGTTCAAGCCCCTGGTTCCCCACCTGAAGGTGGGTCGTTTTCATGGCAATAACAACAAAAATGATATGCTGTGCAGTGGTTTAAGTGCATGTGGTGCAAAGCGCAAGGGCAGGCATAAGGATCCCAGTTCGAGCCCCCGGCTCCCCACCTACAGGGGAGTCGCTTCACAAGCAGTGAAGCAGGACTGCAGATGTCTCTCTTTCTCTCCCCCTCTGTCTTCCCCTCCTCTCTCCATTTCTCTCTGTCCTATCTAACAACGACGACATCAATAACTACAACAATAAAAAACAATAAGGGCAACAAAAGGGACAATAAATAAATATAAAAAAATTTTTTAAAGTAGTAATGCATGTAGATGTGACTTCAAAAGGAAGAGAAGGCGGGACCATAGGAAAAAATGGACAAAAGTACAGATAAACAGATAGTTATAGAAATAATAGTCAGCCCATATCTGTGACCTTGGGAGAACTACTGCAGTTTCCAGTGGAGGGAATGGGGATGCAGAACACTCGTGGTAGGAATGGTGTGGAATTGTACCTCTGTTATCTTGTAATTTTGTAAACCAATATTAAATCACTAATAAAAATATGAATGAGAGAAAAAAATAGAGAGAGAAAAAGATGACAGAACACTACTGTGGAGATGACAAGTCCTCTTTTGCGTCTTTGGTGATGTGCTGTCTGGCGACAGAGAGAAACTGAAGCCCGTGGGCCGTGAGAAACCAGAGTGAGGACCGCATTTCTAGAAGCTTAAAAATGAAGCCACTGAACTCCAGGAGCTCTGAGTACTAATACCAGCTGTGTTCTAGGACTAGTTATAAATTACTCAACTCTGGGAGTCGGGCGCTAACGTAGCAGGTTAAGTACACGTGGCGCAAAGCTCAAGGACCAAGTGTAAGGATCCGGGTTCGAGCCCCGGCTCCCCACCTACAGGGCAGTCGTTTCACAGGCGGTGAAGCACGTGTGTAGATATCTATCTTTCTTTCCCCCTTTGTCTTCCCCTTCTCTCTCCATTTCTCTCTGTCCTAACAATGGAGACATCAATAACAACAATAATAACTACAACAACAATGAAAAACAAGAGTAACAAAAGAGAAAATAAATATTAATAAAAAAATTACTCAACTCCAAGATGTCCTTTTGGATTTGATTTTTTTTTTATGGGAGTAGGAGGGGCGCTAGGCAGTGGCGCACCCAGTTAAGCGCACATAGTACTAGGTGCAGGAACCTGCTCGAGGATTCAGGTTCGAGCTCCCGGCTCCCCACCTGCAGGGAAAACTCTTCACAGGCAGTGAAGCAGCTCTATAGGTGTCTATCTTTCTCTCCCCCTCCTCTCTCAATTTCTCTCTGTCCTAACCAGTAAAGTGGAAAAAATGGCCACTATGAGCAGTGGATTCATAGTGCTGACACCAAGCCCCAGCAATAACTCTGAAGGCAAAAAAAAAAAAAAAAAAAAAGGGTGGGCAGGTGCCAGAACATCTGGTTAAGTGCTCACATTACTGTGTGCAAGGTCCTGGGTTCAAGTCCCTGGTCCCCACCTGCAGAAGGGAAGCTTCACGAGTGGTGAAGCAGGGCTGCGGGTGTCTCTCTCTTCCTCTTTATCTCCCCCCCTCCCAACTTCTCTGTCTCTATCCAATGATAAATAAATATATTTAAGAGTGGGACACGCACAGAAAGAGCCTGAAAGGGGCCACAGCAGAGAAGCTTCCTTCAGTGCAGTGAGGGCTGGGTTCGAACCTGGGTCTAGCACAAAAGCAGTGAGCTATTGTGCTGTCCGTCCCCCCTCCACTTTTTTTTTAACTTTTCTTTTTGCCAATGTACTGGTCAGTTCTGGCTTATGGTGGTGCTAGGGACTGAACCTGGGACCTCACTGCCTCAGGCACTGAAGTCTTTTTGCAGAGCCACTATGGTACCTCCCCAGCCCTTAGAAGTCTGTCAAGCCAGCAGAAACAACTGAAATCACAGAGCATGCACTGCAGGTCTGTTTGCTCTAGGCGTAAGGGTAAGTTTGACTCATCAAAACTAGAAGCTGCTATGCTTCAACGCATGAAAGACACCACCAAGAAAGAGAAAACAGCTCTCAGCATGGGACCCGGTGGGGGCCGGGGGAGATATGCCTCAATTGTTAGAACATGATGCCAGTATGCCTGAGGTGCCAAGGTCTCAGGTTCAATCCCCAGTACCACCAAATGAGTCTTTCTCACTCTCATTTAAAAAAAAAAAAAAAAATGATTGAGTATTGGCAACTCATACATTTAAGAAGGAACTTGGATCCAGAATTATAAAGAATTCATACTTCTATTTTAGCTTTTGTGAACAGTGCAGCTGTGAACACAGGGAGGCACTGACCTTTCAAAGTAACCTAAATGCCCAATGACAGACGACTGGATAAAGAAGTAGTGGAGGAGGGGAAGGACGACGGGGGTAGATAGCATAATGGTTATGCAAAGAGACTCGTGCCTGTGGCTCCAAAGCTCCAGGTTCAATCCCCCTGCACCACCATAAACCAGACCTGATCAGTGCTTTGGTAAAACTTAAAAGAAGGAGAAGGAAAAGGAAAAGTAATGGAGGGGCTGGTTAGCAATGCACCTAGCTGAGTGTCACATGGACCTGGGCTCAAGCCCCCATGCCTACCTGAGGAAGGGAAGCTTCACGAGTGGTGAAGCAGGGCTGCAGGTGCCTCTTCACCTTCTCTTCTCCACCTTCTCTCCCTCTTTTCCTCTCACTTTCTCTATCAATTAAAAAATAAATTAATTACAAAATTTTTGAGGGAAAAAAATAGAATACTACTTTGAAATTAAAAAAAAAAAAAAGATGAGATTTTTATCATTTGGAACAAAATGGACAGAACTGGAGGTGAAGGGTAACTGCCAGATGGTTTCACTTACGTGTGGAATACAGATAACTAAAAAGAACTTGCAAAAACATTACAGCAAAAAAATGAAACAAACAAAAATGGTGCCCAGCCCCACCACTCTGAAGGAAGCTGGTTACTATGCTTCCTTTCTCTCTCATCCTCTGCCTTTCTGTATCTCTCTCTCTCTCTCTTTTATTTTCTTTTTTTCTGAAAATGTCGGCCTGGAGCAGGAAAATCCCAGAGACAACCAAAGGGCACCCAGACTGTTTCTTAGACTTTGAGAACTACAGTGGGGGAGGGGGGCAGAGAACTTCGGTGGAGTGTGGTGATTTGCCCACACCATATAGAGTGTAAAATCTTACAATTCTGTAAAACACTGTCAAATCATGAATAGATTTTTAAAAAGAGAAAAGGAAAAAAAAAAAAAAAACCTAACTCAGTAATGAAGTAGTCCATTTTTTGAATCAGCAAAGCCCGCTGGCAACAACTCACGGAAAGTCTGAACTTCACCCACTCAAGTAGGAAGGCCTGGAAGCTTCTTCACAGACTGGGTGCCGGTAGCCAACCCCCTCCTGTCTCCCATCCTCCCGTATCTCCAAACTCAGTGGTCAGTCACCTAACTCAAGTTGGACGTGCTAAGATCGACCCAGTCTGGAAAAGAGAAATTTCCCATGAGTGGTCATCCCACTTCCGGTTATCTTGTCCATCTCCAAAACTCTCTCCCTTTACACTGTCTGAACTGGAAGACGCTTTGAAGAGGGTTAAACCGGAACAGCTGCTGGCTATGATAACATCACCCCAGAACTCATTCTTAACCTGGGTCCCGCGGCAAAGAAGTGGCTCGCTTCATTCCTGTCCCACATCTTGGAATCTGAGTCTATGCCCAAAGTTTGGCGTCGTGCGAAGATTATAGCGGTTTTGAAACCAAAGAAAGACCCAACACTGGCCGCCAGCTATAGACCAATTTCTCTCCTCTCTGTGTGTTACAAACTCCTTGAGAGGCTGCTTCTGTCACGTATTTCTCATCTTACAGAGAAATTCCTATCACCCGCCCAAGCTGGTTTCCGCCCAGGAAGATCTACCTGCGAACAAGCCCTGGCCCTCTCAACTTACATTGAAAATGGATTCCAGAAGAATTTAAAGACGGGTGCTGTCTTTGTTGATCTCACAGCAGCCTATGACACGGTCTGGCACCATGGTCTCCTAGTCAAGATCTCAAGATGCCTGCCTCCATGGGTGGCCAACACTATATCGTTTCTTCTCCAAAACAGAAGATTCCCGGTGCATCTGGGTGACAAATCTAGCAGATGGAGACCTGTCTCAAGTGGTCTCCCCCAGGGCTCTGTTCTGGCTCCTACGCTATTTAATATTTACATCAATGACCTCCCAGAAACTTCTTCAAGAAAGTTCATCTACGCCGATGACATCTGCTGTGCAACTCAGGCATCCAAGTTCGACATCCTCGAGGAAACACTCACGAAAGACATGTCTCTGATATCTGATTACTGTAAAAAATGGCGACTAATCCCTAGCACTGCAAAAAACGGTATCATCTGTTTTCCATCTACACCATGCCTAGGCCTCGCATGAGCTTAATGTGCAGCTTGGCGATACGAGAATCCGGCATGAAGCCCAGCCAGTCTATCTTGGTGTTACTCTCGATCGCACTCTGTCATTTCACGAACATCTCATAAAAACTGCAGCAAAGGTGGGCGCGAGGAATAACATCATTGCAAGACTGGCCAGCTCCTCATGGGGCGCGAGCGCTTCCGCACTACGATCATCATCTCTGGCATTATGCTATTCCACTGCAGAATACTGTGCCCCAGGATGGTTCCGTAGCCCCCATGTCCACTTGGTCGATTCCAAATTATATTCCTCCATGAGGATAATTTCTGGAACCATCCGTTCCACCCCGGTTCCATGGCTGCCAGTTCTTAGCAACATCGCCCCGCCAGATATTCGTCGGGATGCGGCATCATCTAAGTTCATTTCCCACATCTACGCTCGACCGGACCTGCCAATATACGCGGATATCTTCGCCCACCCTGTCCAACGCTTGACGTCTCGTCACCCAATCTGGTCCCCTACGCCTACACTGAACTTCTCTGTTCCAGTCTCTTGGAAACAGAGCTGGCAGTCAGCTGAGGTAAAGAACAAACACCTCATCACAGACCCCTGCAAGAGTCAACCTGGCTTTGACCTAGCACGTTATGATTGGGCCCTCCTCAATTGCTATCGAACAGGCCATGGCCGGTGCGCCGCTATGTTCCATCGCTGGGGAGCCAGAGACGACCCGAATTGCCCCTGCGGCTCCAGACAGACTATGACCCACATAGTCAACGACTGCCACCTCTCCAGATTCAAAGGAGGTCTCGAAACTACATCAGGCTCAACCTGACGCTGTTGACTGGCTACGGAAGAAGGGCAAACGCTAGAAGAAGAATCAGCAATGGATGTGATTTCTCTAATTAAAAAAAAAAAAAAAGTACTAATAGGCAATCGGGGCATAAAAAGATGTCCAGCATTACTCCATACTCACTGGGAACACACAGGGACACCACCACCTGGATGCCCCCCACCACGCCTTTTTTAATTGTTTTAGCCAGACACAGAGTGAAAGAGACCACTGCCCCAAAGCTTCCTCCACTGTGGTGGAGGCCAGGCTTGAACGTGGGTCCTGCACAAGGCAATGCTGTGCATTAGCCAAATGAGCATCAATCACTCTGGCATCACTCAACATTGAGCATGGAACTTGGGACCTTGTGTGTGTTGAATCCATCACTCAGCCAATGTGCCACCTCCCAGGCCAGGAGACATTACGCATTTTAAGTTAGAGCTGCAGATGTGAAGACCCTGGTGGTGTTGCACCCGGCCCACTGGATGCAACAATGTCACAGTGTGCAAGGACTCAGGTTTGAGCTCCTGCAGCAAGGAGGAAGCTACAAAAGCAGATAAGTAGTGCTACAGGTGTCTCTCTTTAGCCCTGTCTCCTTTCAATTACTCTGTCCTATCAAATAAAACTGAAGTACCTGGGGCCGGGTGGTGGCGCACCTGGTTGAGCGCACACGTTGCAATGCTCAAGGACCCGGTTCAAGCCCCTGGTCAAGCTACCTGCAGGGGGAAGCTTCACAAGTGGTGAAGCAGGACTGTAGGTGTCTCTCTCTCTCTCTCTCTCTCTTAATCTCCCTCCCCCCTCTCAATTTTTGTCTCTATCCAAAATAAGTAAATATACTGAACAGAAGGAAAAAAATAGAAGGACTGGAGCTTGGTGGTTGTGCACCTGGCTGAGCACATGTTACGATGCACAAGGGCTGGGGTTCAAGCCTCTGGTCCCCACCTGCAGGGGGAAAGCTTTGTGAGTGGTAAAGCAGGGCTGCAGGTGTCTCTCTGTCTTCCTCTCTATCTCCCACTTCCCTCTCGATTTCTAGCTTTTTTTTTTTTTTCCCACAGCACTGCTCAACTCTGGCTTATGGTGGGGCAAGGGATTGAACCTGGGACTTCAAAGCCTCAGGCATGAGAGTCTTTTTGCATAGCCATTATACTATCTTCCCCTGCCCAATTTCTAGCTGTCTCTATCCAATAAATAAAGAGCATACAAAAAAATAATGTATGGAGTCAAGCAGTAGCGCAGCAGGTTAAGCGCATGTGGCGCAAAGCACAAGGACCAGAGTAAGGATCCCAGTTTGAGCCCCCCGCTCCCCAACTGCAGGGGAGTAGTCACTTCACAGGCGGTGAAGCAGGTCTGCAGGTGTCTTTCTCTCCCCCCGTCTTCCCTTCCTCTCTCCATTTCTCTCTGTCCTATCCAACAATGATGACATCAACAACAATAAAAAAAGGGCAACAAAAGGGAATAAATAAATAAATAGTTTTAAAATAATAATAACATAATGGTTACGCTGGCATTGCATTGGCAGTGTGATGCTCTGGTTCTCTCATTAATAAATATTTTATTTTTATTTATTTTATTTTATTATTTATTTTCTATTATATTTTTTTATTTATTGGGTAGACACAGTAAGAAAATGAGAGGGAAGGGAGGGATAGAGAGGGTGAGAGACAGAGAGACACCTGCAGCACTGCTTCACCACTTGTGAAGCTTTCCCCCTGCAGGTGGGGACTGGGGGCTCGAACCTGGGTCCTTACGTACTGTAACGTGTGTGCTCAACCAGGTGCACCACCACCTGGCCCCTTTTATTTATTTTTTAAAAGAATTGATTTATTCATTAGAAAGCTAGGCAGAGAGAGAAAGAACCAGACATCACTCTGGTACATGTGCTGCCGGGGATTGAACTCAGGACCTCATGGTTGAGAATCCAATACTTTATCTACTGCACCACCTCCCAGACCACTTATTTTTATTTTTTACCAGAGCCCTGCTCAGTTCTGGCTTGTGGTGATGCGGGGGATTGAACCTGGGACTTTGGAGCCTCAGGCATGAAAGACATTTCACATAAGTACCATGCACTCTCCCCAGTCCTAAATAAATGTCTTTAAGACTGATTTCCTATGAGATACAGAGAACTTGGGGGGGGGCAGCGTCAGGGCACCACTCTGGTAGATGCAACACTGGGGATTGAACAGGGAGCCCAGATGTACAGGTCCCTGCTCTACCAGCTGAGGCATTTCCCTTGCCGGAAAAGAACTCAGTCCTCCAGCAGTGTCAGCGCCCTGCTCCAGGTCGCAGCAGAGTGACTGCCCCTGGCTCAAGGCTCCCCCCAGCCCGTGAGAGGCCAGCAGCAGCTTTGTGTTAGGTACCAGGGGTGCCCTAGAAGACCACTCCTCGACCTTCGAGGACAACAGGGAGCCGGATGCACACAGCCCTGGATGCTGTTCTGGAATGTGGTCGTCCAGATCACTCATTCACACGTTTTTCTCTAGCATGTGAGTGAACAGCGCCCTCTCCAAGCGACCTGCTTTACCAGCCTGTTTCCTCTATCTTAGACGCTGATTTCTTTGCAGTCCGGGTGATGGTGCAGTGACTACAACATCAGGCTCCCAAGCATGAGGTCCCAAGTTTGACCCCTGGCATCACAGGTGCCAGAGTGATACTCTGGTTCTCTCTCTTATTTTTTTCTTCCTTCCTTCTTTCTTTCTTCTTTCTTTATTTTAATTTAATATTTATTTATTTATTTATTTATTCCCTTTTGTTGCCCTAGTTGTTTTATTTTTGTATTCATTGTTGGATAGACAGAGAGAAATGGAGAGAGGAGGGGAAGCCAGAGATGGGGAGAGAAAGTCAAGACACCTGCAGACCTGTGAAGTGACTCCCCTGCAGGTGGGGACCCGGGGGCTCGAACTAGGATCCTTGTGCTTTGTACCACGTGCACTTAACCCATTGCACTACCACCTGACTCCCTCCTTCCTTTCTTCCTTTCTCTCCTTCCTTTCTCTCCTTTCTTTCTCTCCTTTCTTTCTTTCTTTCTTTCTTTCTTTCTTTCTTTCTTTCTTTCTCTTTCTCTGCCTGAAGCCTTATCTTTGGGGCTTGGTACCAGCACTACAAATCCACTGCTCCTGGCAGTCATTTTCCCCTTTTTTTCTCCTCCTCCTTCTCCTCCTCCAATTTTATTCAAAATAGGATAAAGAGAAACAGAGAGAGGAAGATCGACACCTGCAGACCTGCTTCAACGCCCATGAAGCATCTCTGCTGCAGTTGGGGAGCAGGGGCTTGAACCTGGGTCCTTGTGTGGGTCCTTCTGCATAGCACTGTCTTTAGCCTGTGTGCCACTGCCTGGCCCCCTTGCTTTCTCCCTAGCAAGTAAATCTTTAAACACACAGTCTATTTATTAACATGAGTGAGAGGGAGGGAAGGAGTGAGAAGCCGGGGACTGAGCTGGTGCCCAGAGTGAAGGGGTCCCTGTCTGGCTGCCACAAACACAACCACTGAAACCTGAGCCACCTTCTCTGTGCTTGGCTCCCCCTGGCTCTCACCTCGCCCCATCCTGCCAGACCCAGTGGCGAGGAGCCCATGTTGGCTCAGACCTTTGCTCTGGGTTCAGATCCCTGGGTGTCTACAAACACCAGGCTGGGCTGCAGGTTTTCTCAATCCTCGACTCCACCTTCTCCCTGCCGCCCCCCGCCTTTTGTCCACGCTGTCATCTGGCCACTGACCCCCCCAACATGGGAGAACCTTCCTAGCTGTCTCTGCGGGCTCGCTGGCACCCTATACTTACCCTCCGCACAGTCTCACCACACTGTCCCGAGATCAGCTATTTGTGTCTGTCTCCTCAGCTCCAGAGAGACTCCAGAGGGCAGAGAGCACATCTTACTCATCTCTCAGCACCCACAGGGCCTGACACAACTCCCTCAGCCAGGCCTGCCTCCTGACCCTGCCTGCCAGCACACTGGGCCACTGATGGCGAGGGCACTGCCCACGGAGTCCTCTGACCCCCCCACCCAGGCTCCTCTCACTCACATGACAGGAGACATTTCTACTCAGTTCCTCTTCATGTTTTTTTTTAAAATCCATATTTATTAAATAGAGACAGCCTGAAATTGAGAGGGCTGGGGAAGATAGAGACGGAGAGAGGCAGAGAGACACCTGCAGCCCTGCTTCACCATTTGTGAAGCTTTCTCCCTGCAGATGGGGACCAGGGGCTTGAGCTCTGGTCCTTGTGCACTGTAATGTGTGTGAATAACCAGGTGCACCACTACCTGGCCCATCAGGACCTCTTCTGCAGAGCAGGAAAAGTGGGTATTCTCCAACATGGAAGGCATACAATGAAGCCAAACCAGTGTGTAATGAACTCTCAGAAAGCAGCAGCCACTGAGGTCTGGGAGGTGGCACAGTGGATATAGCATCAGACTTCCAAGCATAAGGCCCTGAGTTTATTTGATCTGCAACACTGAATATGCTAGTGTTGCTTTGGATCTCTCTCACTCATATTATTATAGACAGAGGCAGAAAGAGAACATAAAAGAGCCCACAGAATAACAAAAATTAATAAAGAACTTACCAAACTTAGCAACAACAAAACGACCCCATTCAAAAATGAGGAGAAGATATTCACCACAGAAGAGATCCAAAAGGCCAACAAACATAGGAAAAAATGTTCCATGTCATTGGTTGTCAGAGAAATGCAAATAAAGACAACAATGAGATGCCACTTCACTACTGTGAGAATGTCATACATCAGAAAAGGTAACAACAGCAAATGCTGGAGAGATTGTGGGGTCAAAGAAACCCTCCTACACTGCTGGTGGGAATGACAATGGGCCCAGCCCCTGTGGAGAACAGTCTGGAGAACTCTCAGAAGGCTAGAAGTGGACCTGCCCTATGACCCTGCAATTCCTCTCCTGGGGATAGATCCTAAGGAACCCAACACACCCATCCAAAAAGATCTGTGTACACCTGTATTCGTAGCAGCACAATCTGTAATAGCCAAAACCTGGTAGCAACCCAGGTGTCCAACAATAGACGAGTGGCTGAACAAGTTGTGCTCTAGATACACAAAGGAATACTACTCATCTGTGAAGAATGATGAAGTTACGATCTTCACCCCATCTTGAATGGAGCTTGAAGGAATCATGTTAAGTGAGATAAACCAGAGAGAGAAGAATGAGTATGGAGATAATCCCACTCATAGACAGAAATTGAAAAAGAAGAACAGAAAAGGAAAACACAAAGCAGAATTTGGACTGGGTCTGGAGATTGCACCAAAGTAAAAGACAGGGTGGGGGGGGCTTAGGGAAAAAGGGTACATTTTCAACTCCACTGTGGAGGGGTGGGGTAGGGACACATACCTTTGGTGATGGGAATAGTGTTAATCTACACTCCTCCTAACATAATCTTTTCTTAAATTTTCTTTATTTATTTATTCCCTTTTGTTGCCCTTGTTCTATTGTTGTAGTTATTATTGTTGTTGTTATTGGTGTCGTTGTCGTTTGATAGGACTGAGAAAAATGGAGAGAGAAGGGGAGAGAAAGATAGACACCTGCAGACCTGCTTCACCGCTTGTGAAGTGACCTCCCTGCAGGTGGGGACCCAGGGGCTCCAATCGAGATCCTTACTCCGGTCCTTGCACTTTGCACCACCTGCACTTAACCCGCTGCGCTACCACCCAATTCCCCTAACTTATAATCTTATAAATCACTATTCAATGTGTCAGGGGGAAAACAGATTATAAATAATATAAAATTATAAATTATATAAAAATAGATTATAAATAGTCTCAAATTCTCTAAATGCTTAACTGTCAGTTCCTTTAGCCTAAGCACTTAATGTTTCAAATTTGTAAACTGATTGAATTCTGACACTGGGCTTAAATTGTTCAAGCATTTCTAAAAATAACTTTTTGGCTTTTTTTCAAATACTAAATTACCTAAAATCTTAGACCAGGTATATCAGAAGCAACCGGTCCTGTCAGTATCTAAGACGGTTATTTGTAAACAGCATTAAATGGCATAACTCATGGTGAGGTCATGTACGGTACAGTAAATCCTACCATGGCATTTTCAAAGTAAACCAAGCTCCCAATTAACTTAGTGACAAGAATAATTATCCACTGCCTTCTTAAACTCTAAGACAGCAAGGAACCTCCCCCATTCTCTTTAAAAGTCCATATTTCTCCCTGTCCTGGAACCTCTGGGGCTTTGCTTATATCTCTTCCTGCTTCTCTTGATCCCCTTCCCTGTGGTCCAACTTCTGCTGACCTCAGCCAAATCAATACAACCAGTGTCCCCAGGCCACGATTCACTTCGGACTGTGTCCAGAGACGCCAAGCCTGAGATATCAGCCTTCCAGCTCCAATAATCTAGTGAGACTTACCTTTCCCAACACATGGGACTCCCTAGTTCCATTTCAAATGGCTCGCTCCCTAACAAAGTTACAGGCCCTAGACAGAGAGCAGGGCCTAGGGGACACGGTACATGTGCACATGTATCCGTAAGTTAGGGAAAATATATACCTCAAAGTAAAAGTGCTCAGTGATCTGCTGTGAGCAGACTTAGACTCAATGACTTAAGCAAACAAGTTGAAAGGCTTGACAAAGACATCATAGAGTGTCTGATCAAATAGTTACTGCTTAGACCTGGACACCCACCTCTCCTACCTCCTACTTCACTTCTCTCCATCACTCTATCTACTCATTTAAATTATACAGAAGAATGCCTAGCATTAGCCGTCAAAGGATAGGTGCCCCAGATACCAAGAACAGGAGGCTGCGGGGCTGGGCAGTGCTGCACCTGGTTGAGCGCACACATGGCCATATGCAAGGACTCAGGTTCAAGGACCCAGTCCCCACCTGCAGGAGAAGAAGATTCAGGAACAGTGCTGTACGTATCCCCCCCCCCCGAACAGTGCTGTACGTATACTCTCTCTCTCTCTCTCTCTCTCTCTCTCTCTCTCTCTCCCTCTCTGTCGGATCAAACAAACCAAAGGGGGAGGGCCTACTGGAATTGGGTGGATTCAGCTCGTGTGAGAGAGAGGTGGAGGGGTCTGTTTTGGAAACAGACCAGCACGTGGCCGTGTCACTAGGTGAGACACTTCCCTTTTCCTCTGTCACAGGAAAATGGACAACTCTGGCCAGCCATGACCAAACTGGGTAAAAGGTTCTTTTCCAAAGTAAATAATCAGCCATGAAGGAGTTGAGCCCAGCAACGAGAGGGTTCAAGGGAGCTCTGGGTCCTCTGGACCTGGAATCCATCCGTGCCCAGCAAGAGGTGGGAGGGGGCAGAGGTGTGATCAAGGCTCTTTCCGGATTCCAGAGCCCAAGGGCTAGTGAGAGCTCACTCAGTGCATGACCCCGGTTTGAGCCCAGCCTCCACACTGCACTGACGGAAGCTTGGGGCTGTGGTCTCTCCATCTCTCTCTCTCTCTGAACAAGTTGGCCTAGAACAGTGAGGCCCTAGAGACAACAACAAAAATAGCCACCTGGGTAGCGCAACGGGTTAAGCATACATGGGGCGCAAGGACTGGCGCAAGGATCCCAGTTCCAGGCCCGGCTTCCCACCTGCAGGGGAGTCGCTTCACAAGCCGTGAAGCAGGTCTACAGGTGTCTGTCTTTCTCTCCCCCTCTCTGTCTTCCCCTCCTCTCTCCATTTCTCTCTGCCCTATCCAACAACAACAACATCAATAACAACAATAATAACTACAACAACAATAAAAAACCAAGGGCAACAAAAGGGAAAATAAATAAATTAAAAAAATAGGCAAGCTATCAGGGGAGAGGATGGGATATGGAGCTCTGGTGATGGGAATTGTACCCCTCTTAAACTATGGTCTTATCAGTGTTTCTATTTTATAAATAAATTAATTAAAGAGAGAGAGAGAAGGAAAGGGCAAGACAGAAAAGAGAACAAAGCTGGGGCCAAAGGGTGTTTCGCTTTCACGTGGTTTTATTGACTTCTGCGCAGTGAGTGGGGCAAAGTCAACACATGAGAGGGGCCGGCCACCTGGTCCAGCTGCCCCCCCCGCCCCAGGTGGCTGTGCTGTCACACACGCAGGGCAGCACGCAGAGGGCATCCTGTACCAGGAACCCAGCCACACAGCCTCCTGGAGCCCACCGGGTAGCACGGCTTTCCTCCCTGGCCAGGTGGCCACCCAGCACATTTCCTCCCATCTGCCATTGCTGGGCACCCAGCACATTCTCACCAGGGGCTGGGCTTCCAGCAGCATCACCTGCCTATCCCTGGCTACCTGTCGTGAAAGGATGGCCCAGCAGCCCCCACGTCTGCTCCACTCTGCGATCCGACTGCCCCCACTCTCCTCGCAAGCCCCTGGCTATCCGTGCAAAAGTCACACAGGCGAAGGTTTCCGTGCTGTCCCTGTCATCCCCCTGGCTCTCCGACAGCCATGACCATATAAGCCCGCGTGTCTGCCAGAGCAGCCGGCCAGGGCCGGCTGGGCCCCAGGGAGCGGCCTGTCCCCGCTGGGGGAGGGGGGGCAGTGCTCCTGGAATCAGATCACCCCTGGTGGGGGTGGCAAGACAGTGGACAGCAGGGAGGGCTGAAGGGCAGGTGGGGGGCTTAGAGAGCAGGGGCTCTTTCTGACCTGCAGCCCCAGAAAGTGCCAGAGACCAGAGAGGCTTCGCCCTGCTGCAGGTAGCGGAGACAGCACAGATTTCAGGCCCAGAGCCCCGCCAGCTGGTCTCCAGTTTCTAGCCACAGCTTAAGTTTGAAGGCCTGGGCTCGGGTGTCACTCCTGTTCTCGGGCCATAGGTCATCCGGGTTCTCTGCCCCTGGCAGCCCCACCTGGTCCCCTCAGTGCTTCTCCAGCCCCTGAAGGACCATCCTTCTACATGGACTCCCTACCTAGAGGCGGCTTCTGGCAAGGCCAAGTCCAAAAACAGAAGCCACCTCAAGGCCCCATGCACCCCCACCCCCCTAGGCTTGGGGACTCTGAGGTCCCCTCCTTGCTCTGGAAGATGGGAACATGAGCGAGCAGACAACAAGTTTTGGCCTGTTGATGTGACCCAGGTTCAAGCCCAGGCCCCCACCCCCCCACCCCCCCCACCCCATGAACTGGAGGAAGCTTTGGTGCTGTGGTCTCTGTCAGTCTTTCTCTGCCCCTGTCTCTACCCCCAAACAGTAGTTCTGCAAAAACACTCTCAAGACTGAGGCTCTGGGGCCCCAGGTTTAATCCCCTGCACCACCATCAGCCAGAGCTGAGCAGGGCTCTGGTTTAATAAAATGCAATGAGTGAGGCATGAATCCCGCACCAAGTCCCATACACGGCGCTCAACAAGTACCAGCCTACCCCAAGCTGTGTATGAATCAGTCAAGTGTTAATGGTCTGATGTCAGGCGCTAAAAACAGGGCACCCCCAACCCCCAACAGAGGGCTGGGGAGACGGCTCAGTGGTGGCAGCTCCCTGGGTAGCATGAGATTCTGGGTTTGATCCCTCAAACTGGAAAGCAGCAAGCTCTATCTCCAAGTCACTCACTCTCATCCTAAAAATAGCGAAAACCTGGGCCTGAGAGGTGGTTTAGTACTGACGCTCAGGCATGAGAGCCTGGATTCCATCTCCAGCAGTTCAGCGTCAGGCAGGGAGATAGCACAGCAGGCTATACCACAGTCTTTCATACCTGAGGCCCCAGATCTCATCCCACCAGCATCGCCATAAGCCAGAGCTGAGTATTGCTTGGGGGGTGGGGGAGGGATACACACACAGGCAGTGAACTGAATTTGGAAGTATAAGGCTCCAAGTTTGATCTCTGACATCAAATGTGCCAGGGTGATGCTCTAGTCGGCAATCCCTTTCTTTTTTTTTCTCATGTCAATAAATAGTATCTTGGGTAGAAACAGGCTGGGGGTGTGGATCCAACCTGCCAACACCCATGTCCAGCAGAGAAGCAATTCCAGAAGCCAGAACTCCCACCTTCTGCTCCCCATAAAGAATTTGGGTCCATCCTCCCAGAGGGATAAAGAATAGGGAAGCTTCCAATGGAGGGGATGGGACAGGGAACTCTGGTGGTGGAAACTGTGTGGAATTGTACCCCTCTTATCCTCTCTGGTCTTGTTGATCACTATTAAATAATAAATAATAATAATATCTTGTCAGGAGGAAAAAAGAAACAATATAAGGAAAGTCCAACTCAAATCCAGCTCAGTCACTTGTGAGTGAGTGCAAACCATACCACCTCCAACCTTTGCATGATAGGCATGAGAAGGCTCGCATGTCTGCACAGACAGAGCAACAAGTCAGCCCTGAGTGTGGTCAACATTAAGATGCCATGTCCCACATGACATGCCATCAGCAGGCCAGTGTGGTGGCTGAGTGTTCTGAGAACACTGGGTTTGATAGCCTGTTCATCTGTCCACACAGAGCGGGTGACAGGGTGGAGGAAAAACAGGGCTGCTCTTGGGGAGCGGGGTGGGAGGTGGGGTCCTACCCAGTCAAGATTCTGGCCCTGCCCCCCTGGGCACTCCCCACTCTAAGCACCTCCTGAATCCTGGGGAAACTCCTTTATCCACCACCAAGCAAAATCTTTCCCCAGAACTAGACCACACCCCTCCAACACCAGGTGGTATAAGATCTCCCCCCCCCCTCTGGTCCTTTCTATTTTATTTGATAGCAAAGAGAAAAATTCTCTCCACCTACGGTGTGTGTGGGGGGGACCTCCATAAGTGTGGCAAAGCAGGTCTGCAGGTGTCTCTCTCTCTCCTTCTCTATCTTCTCCATCTCAACTTCTCTCTGTCCTCTCCAATAAAATGGGAAAAAAATGCCCCCCCCCCCCGGAGTGGTGGATTCAAAGTGTAGACACCAAGTCCCAGCAATAATCCTAGAGGCAAACAAAAAAGGCAAGGAAAGAAAAAAGTTGATAGAGAAGAAGAAAGATATATTGACACCTGCAGCCCTTCTTCACTGCTCGTGAAGCCCCTCCGCACATGAGGAAGGGCTGGGGTCTTGAATCTAGGTCCTTGGACATTACACTCTACTTGGTGCGCCACCACCCAGCCCAAGGCCTCTTCTAACATCCACACACCTACTAGGAGTAAATGCAACTTGTGAGTCTAAAGATTCGACTTTCCCTCCTGATTGTCCCTTCCGCAAGTTTCAGAGACAGCCAGAGGGTAGGGTGGGTACAATCTGCCTAACTTGCAGGTAGATGTTGTAGATTCATACACAAATCCATATGCAAAGTACACACACAGTATTTTCTTATGTCATCTACTGACATTTTATCTGTATACACTTTTATGTGAGTTTTTAACATGCTACAAGTAATAAGTTAAAAAAAAAAAAAACAGTCTTCCTGGGTGGGGGAGATAGCATAATGGTTATACAAAGAGACTCTCATGCCTCCCAAACCCCAGGTTGAATCCCTGGCACTACCATAAGCCACAGTTGAGTACTGCTCTGGAAAAAATGAAATTATCATCATCATTTTGCTAACTTGAGAAGGGAGCATGCTAGTCAAGAAGGAGACATTCAGTTTTTACATCCCAAGCCAGGCAGGCAGGCAGAGAGGGAGGACTTGCACTTATTAAACTCCTCCTACAAACCAGGCATGTTATCTCTGCATCCCATTTTCTCTCACACCTGGAGACACTATGAAACTGCCATCACCTGGTGGGAACCATTCCAGGTGGAAAGAGAGAAGAAAAAAAAAGGGAAAAAAAATCTCTGGGTGGCCGGCACTAGTCATTTCCAAGGTTATACAGTCAACACCAAAGAAAGGAGTCCTGGCTTGGCAACCAGGTCTCTCCGGAAAGACACCCAACTCTGGTGTTGCCCTAACTCTGGTGTTCGCTGGAGCCGCTTAATGACTACACAAGAGTTGTAGAAATTTGACACAAACTGGAGCAGCAAGAGAAAACTCACTGTAGGGTTAATACAATCGGAGGTCAAATTCTTGACCCCAGTCCATCTGACACTCAAATATGGAATCGATGTTGTTTTTTTTCCCTCCCTTCGAGGCAGAGGCAAATCGACCACAGGGCTCAAGCTTCCTCCAAGACAGTGGAGGGACATGTGAGTCACACGCAGGGCAAAGCAACACACCACCCAAACGAGCTACCTCGCCAGCCCAGCTGTGTCTTTCCCCCCAATGCCCTCCACAGATGTGATCACAAGACAGGACAAACCACGGGAACCAAAGGGGCCTCTCTGTGGCCAGGCCTTGAGTGTAGAGTCCTCATCCTCAATAACCGAGCAGCCAGCCACTGTGGGTGTGAGTGTTGGGGGTCGAGTGGCCCACTGCCACCCCTCCTCGGGCCATGTCCAAACAGCACCAAAAGCAAGTCATCTCCGGCCCGCTTGTATTAACCCAAGTGTCGAAAACCTTAATGAATGCCTGCATTCGGACACTCACATTCAAAGCGCAGAAATGCGGTTAACAGCCCTAGAAGCATTGTCCCTGCCTATTCAGACTCTGAAAACACAGTACGCATGAACGCATGTCTGTGTGTCTGTATGTGTATACACACACACACACACTCTGAAAACACAGTATGCATGGACGCATGTCTGTGTGTCTGTACACACACACACACACACACACACACACACACACACACACACACACACAGCAGTGCAGCTCGGGACTCGAGCCCTTAAGCAGGGGAGGCGTGCAGCGCACCCCCGCGTCCCTGGACCCAGGCCGGCAGCACCACCCCAGGGTGCCACCACGCGAGCCCCCCAGCCACCCACCCCGGGGTCTCCCCAAGCCCCCCCGCCCGCCCAGCCCGGGGCCGGGAAGCAGGTGCCCCGAGCCGCCCCAGGCCGCAGACACTCGGGGAGCAGCGCACCCCGGGGTGCCCGGCACCCTCCGCCCCAGCCCCGCCAGGCTCCGTAGACTGGGGGCGGGGGGCGGGTTCGAGCCTCCGGCCCGGCCTCCCCCGACCCCCGGAGGTCACGGGCAGGGCCCGGGCGTCCTGGCGCCCGCCGTGGAGGAGCCCCGACCCCGGCCGCCCGGACCCGGGTCGCACGTCGGGGCGGCCCAGCTGCGGGAGCCGCTCGGGGCGCAGGACGCTGCGATCCAGGGCCGGTGGGGGCTGCTCCACCGCCCACCCCGTGCTCACCTCCGCCTCATCGCGCGGGGTCCCGGCGTCCGCAGGCTGGCAGTCCGCGCAGGCGCCCCGCGCCCCGCAGCCCCGCAGCCCGCAAGGTCCGCGCGGCACCAGCTAAGCAGCGGCCCGCCTGGGCGGGCACATGGGAAGGCGGGGGGGCGGCCCGCACCACCGCTGCGCCGGCGGGGGGCGAACGGCCGGGAAACTCAGCCTGCAGCGCGTGCGGTTGTGTCCTCAGGGCCGCCCGGCCGCCGCCGCGCGCCCGCAGGGAGCCCCGCAGCGCAACCAAGCGCCCCGCCCGTCCCGCAGCGCAACCCCGCGCCCCGCCCGACCCGCTCCCCCCGCCCGCGCCACATGGTACGGTCCCTCAGCCGGCGGCGGAGGGGCGCGGGTATAATTGGCTGGAGGCCTCGGGGGTGGGCGCGGGGCCTGATGAAGCGGCCAATCGACGGGCGCGGGGGGAGGGCGGAGCGCAGGGCCGCGCTTTAAAGGGCCAGAAGCGCAGCCCTCTGGACCCGCGACGCCACCAGGACCAAACGTCCATTCTCTGTGGGGGGGGGGAGCCGGGTCCCGGGGCAGAGAGAGCTGTTGGAGCGCTTGCGGCTCGGAGCTGGCTGTGACTTGGTCACTGTCCCAGGAGGATGCTCAGCTGCCTCGGGCTCCGCTGGGGTCCGCGCTCGCCCGCAGGAGGCTGGAGGGGAGCGAGCAGCCTTGCTAGGTTATTATTGTTATTATTATTTATTTATTTACTGGATAGACACAGCCAGAAATCAAGAGGGAGATAGAGAGGAAGAGAGACATTTGCAGTCCTGCTTCATCACTCGTGAAGCTTTCCCCCGGTAGGGATCAGGGACTCGAACCCGGGTCCTTGCGCACTGTGACATGTGCGCTCAGCAAGGTGCGTCACCAGCTGGCCCCAAGTACATATATATTTTTTGTTAATTTATTATTATTATTATTATTATTATTATTATCTTGCAAGCAACCTTCATTGTCAGGCTGCGTGCTTCTGCAAAAGACTTGCGTGCCCCAGGCACCAAAGGACCGAGGTTCAATCCCCAGCACCGCCACCAGCCAGTGCTTTGGTAAAAAGGAAGGGAGGGAGGAAGGGAAAATAAAAATTGGGGTCCCCATCTGCAGGAGGAAAGCTTGATGGGGAAGTACAACTGCAGGTGTCTCCCTCTCTACCTCTCCCTCCCCTCTATCTCTATCCAGTAATCAATAAATAAGAATGTTTAAAAAAAAAAAAGTGGTCCGGGAAGTGGCACAGTGATTAAAGCACTGGACTCTCAAGCATGAGGTCCCAAGTTCAGTCCCCAGCAGCACATGTAATAGAGTGATGTCTGGTTCTTTCTCTCTCCTATCTTTCTCATTAATAAATGAAACCTTTAGAAAAAAAAATTTTTTTTTAATTAAGTAAAATCGGGGGGGCCGGGTAGTAGTGCACTGAGTTGAGCGCACATGTTACAATGCACAAAGACCACACATTCAGCCCTGGTCCCACCTACAGGGGGAAAGCTTCACTAGTGGTGAAGCAGGGCTGCAGGTGTCTCTCTGTCTTTCTCTACCTCTCTATCATCCCCTTCCCTCTCGATTTCTGGCTGTCTCTATCCAAGTAAGTACTTTACTTACTTTACAAGTAAGCAAGTAAGTAAAGATTTAAAAAGTTAAAGAGATAGAATAAAATTGGTAAACTCGAGTGGGAGACACCATAATGGTTCTGCAAAAAATTTTCATGTCTGAGGCCCTTAAGGCCCAGGTTAAAACCCCAGCACATTCACAACAAACCAGAGCTAAGCAGTGAGAGAGAGAGAGAGAGAGCCCAGTAAACTTTCTGATACCAACTGTATTGTACAGACCATATCAACCTTTTGTAAAGACTTAATCACCCTGGTTAAGTGCATATGTCACCATGCTCAAGGCCTCAGGTCCAGGCCCTGGTTCCCACCTGCAGGATGGAAGCTTCACCAGTAGGGAAGCAGAGCTCACCCCATCTCTACCCTCTCAATCAATTTCTGTCCTATCAAACTAAAAAATAGTAATTTTTTTAAAAGCCATTCGTTCTGATTTCTGGGTCCATGCTTCCAAAGTGTGGAGTGCGTCACCTCTCCTGAATATCTCACGATTGCCACTCCTCCAAGAGTCAATTTTGCCTTTCCCTCTTCTTTCTTTCTCTGCTCAGTTAGACAAAGCTTCCATGAAACATTCATTCTCCCACTGCACTGTCCAGAGTTCCTGCATCCAACAGACCACATGGTCAGACCCAATAGAACAGATAAGGTGCTGGTCTCAGACATGGTCAACTAAGCTGTCAGCCACACTACATGCCAATGGCACGTATTTTCAAAACAGAGCTCAGAGAGGTAGCATAGTCACTAGAGTCTTGGGCCTGGAAGCATGAGGTCTTGAGTTCAATGCCTGGTGTTGCATGTGCTGGGGTGGTGCTCTGGTTTTCTCTCTCCTTCCCTCTCTCTCATGTTAATAAATACAGTTTTTAAATAAAATTATTCTGAATATTTTATTTATGTATTGGATAAAAACTAAGTGAAATCTGGGGCCTGGGCTGTATCGCACTGGATTAAGCACACATGGCACAAAAGCCAAGGACCAGCCTAAGGATGCCAGCTTGAGCCCCCGGCTCTCCACCTGTGGGGGGCGGGGGGAGTCGTTTCATAATCGGTGAAGCAGGTCTGCAGGTGTCTATCTTTATCTCCCCTTCTCTGTCTTCCCCTCATCTCTCTGTCCTATCCAACAACAGGAACAACAATAATAACAACAAAACGGAAAAAATGGGGTCAAGAGCAGTGCAGACACCAAGCCCCAGTGATAACCCTAGAAACAAACAAACAAAAAACTAAGAGAAATCAAGAGAGGAGAGAGAGAGAGAAACAGATACCTGCAGCACGCCTTCACTTGTAGAGTTTCCCCCCACAGGTGGAAGCAGAGTTGGGACCCAGGTCCATGGTAACATACACTCTACCAGATGAGAACTGCCTGTAGCCCCAATAAAGAAATCTAGTGCTTGGGTGGCTCTATTTTAGAGCATTATACAGGCGGCAGTGGGCACCCAGTTTTGGCTACCATGCTTATATCTCGACTTCCAAGCTTCAGCTTATCTCAGAATTTCCAATCTTCCCACCCTGTCCCCAGTCACCCTAATTCCATCTTTTTTTTTTTTTTTTTTTTAGTCAGACCCCTGCTCAGCTCTGGTTTATGGTGATGTTGATACCGAGGACTGAACACAGGCCTTCAGAGCCTCAGTCATGAGAGTCTTTTTGCATAACCAATATGCTATCAATCCCCCACCTACCCCAACTCCTGCCCCATTCCACTTTTTTTTTCCCTCCAGGATTATCGATGGGGCTCAGTGTCTGTACTGCTCCTGGAGGCTATTTTTCCCCCTTTTGTTGCCCTTGTTGTTGTATTTATTGTTATTGTCATTGCTGTTGTTGCATAGGACAGAGAAAAATGGAGAGAGATGGGGAAGACAGAGAGGGGGAGAGAAAGATAGACACTTACAGACCTGCTTCACCACCTGTGAATCGACTCCTCTGCAGGTAGGGAGCTGGGGGCTCAAACCGGGGTCATTACACTGGTCCTTCACTTTGTGCCACGTGTGCTTAACCTGCTATGCTACCACCCGGCCACTGATTCTGCCTTTTTTTTTTTTTTTTAAGATTTTATTTATTTCTGAGAAAGATAGGAGGAGAGAGAAAGAACCAGACATCACTGGCACATGTGCTACATCGAACTCAAGATCTTATGCTTGAGAATCCAAAGCTTTATCACTGAGCCACTTCCTGGACCACGATTCCACCCTTTTTAAGAGTTCCACTCTCTAGCCAGATAATCTACTAGAGTTCTAGAAAGTTCCAGACCTCCATGAAGTCTCCCTAAACTGATTAGCAGAAGCTGCTAGTTGACAGAGCTCTCAAGTCTTCGCTGCACCCTTACAGTCCTTGATTTCCCAGGCCTCCTGCTTCTGTTTCTGACTGGATTGACGTAATGCTTATCCCATTCAATTTCTACAGCAGCAGCAGTAGTGAAATTACATTTATTAATTGCTTACTATGCAGCACATACTGGTTGAAATGATTTATGTTATTTAGTTCTACCATAATATCAGCTCTATGAAGTGCTACCATTGTTTTCTAACCAGAGCCTTGCTCAGCTCTGGCTGATGGTGGTGCAAAGGATTGAACCTAGGACTCTGGAGCCTCAGGCATGAGAAGCTCTTTGCAGAACCATGATGCTATCTTGCACCCTGCCCCTATCTTTAAAGAAAGGGAACGAGGCTTAGAGAAGCAAACTTGCTAAAGTGTGACTACAGTGCCCACCTTCACAATAAGTTCTCCTATTTCTTTTTTTTTAAATAGTTTTATTTATTTAATATTGGGTAGAGACAAAGAGAAATTGAGAGAGGAAGGGGAGATAAAGGGTGGAACAGAGAGTGGGCAGGGAGGTGGCGCAGTGGATAAAGCACTGGACTTTCAAGCAGCAGGTCCTGAGTTCAATCCCTGGCAGCACACGTACCAGAGTGATGTCTGGTTCTTTCTCTCTCCTCCTATCTTTCTCATAAATAAATAAATAAAATATTAAAAAAAAAAAGTGGAATCAGTGGCCGGGTGGTAGCGTAGCAGGTTAAGCACACATGGCGCAAAGTGAAGGACCAGTGTAAGGATCCCGGTTCAAGCCCCCGGCTCCCCACCTGCAGGGGAGTCGCTCCACAAGCAGTGAAGCAGGTCTGCAGGTGTCTATCTTTCTCTCCCCCTCTCTGTCTTCCCCAACTCTCTCAATTCTCTCTGTCCTATCCAACAAAAACATCAATAATAACAATAATAACAACAAGAGCAACAAGGGCAACAAAAATGAGGAAACATTGGCCTCCAGGAGAAGTGGATTCACAGTGCAGGCACTGAGCCCCAACAATAAGTCTGGAGGCAAAAAAAAAAAAAAAAGTCGCATGAGGAAGACTATGAGCAGTCTGTTTACAGAAAGAAACTTCAGCTCAAGCTGGCAGTGAACTGTGTCTGTTTTTCCAAGCTGCACATTCTCTCCAGGGAAAGCCCTGCTAGGAAGGTGAGTATAACCTTTTTAACGTGTAGCAACAAGAGAACAATCCAGAACAGCGAAGGAATAAATACAAGATAGCAAGACCCACACAGTGAGCATAGAAAACAAGTATTTCTGGCGCACCTGGTTGAGCACACATGTTACAGTGTTCAAGCCCCTGATCCCCACCTGTAGGGGGAAAGCTTCACGAGTGGTGAAGCAGGGCTGCAGATGTCTCTCTCTCTCCTCTCTCTCCCCTTCTTTCTCAATTTCTGTTTTTTTCTATCCAATAAAAAATAAATATGATGATGATGATAAAAATAATAAATGTTTCTCGAGGGGCAGATGGTGGTACACTCAATCAAGCACACATATCACCATGCATAAGAATCCAGGTTTGGGGGATCAGGCGGTAGCGCAACGGGTTAAGCGCACGTGGCACAAAGTGCAAGGACCAGTGTGAGGATCCCAGTTCGGCCCCCTGGTTCCCCACTTGCAGGGGGGTCACTTCACAGGTGGTAAAGCAGGTCTGCAGGTGTCTATCTTTCTCTCCCCCTGTCTTCCCTTCCTCTCTCCATTTCTCTCTGTCCTATCCAACAATGATATCAATAACAATAATAAGAACTACAATAACAATAAAACAACAAGGGCAACAAAAGGGGAAAAAAGCAAATTAAAAAAAAATTCAGGTTTGAGCCCTCATTCCCCACCTGCAGTGGGGAAGCTTCACAAGCAGTGAAGCAGGTCTGCAGGTGTCTCTCTTCCTCTCTATTTCCCCTCCTCTCTCAATTTATCTCTGTCCTATCAAATAAAAATAAAGTAGAAAGGGGAAAAAAATGGCTGCCAAGAGCCATAATGCTGGCACTGGACCCCAACAATAACCCTGGTAGCAAAAAAAAAGAAAAGAAACAAAACAGTGTTTCACTGTGCTCTTTAAGGGGAGGTAGCGTAGTGTCTAGAGCACTGGATTCTCAAGTATGAATTCCTGAGTTCAATCCCCATTATCAGATGTGCTAGAGTGATGCTCTGGTGTTTTCTCTCTCTCTCTTTCTCTCTCACTCACTCATTAATAAATAAATCTTGGAAGGAAGTAAACTATCTGTGTAGATATATAGATATTTATTTATTTATGAGAGAGAGGAGAGGAAATATGCAGAGCATCAATCCAGGACCTGCAATGTTGGGGATTGAACTCAGGACCTCATGCTTGAGAGTCCAGCACTTTATCCACTGTGGTACCTCCCAGGCCACTTCCCTCTATGTCTCCCCCTGCCTATGTCTTCTCTGGAAGGCCTGTTAGAAAATGCAGACACTTTAGGGAAGTGACCACAGGCACAGAAATGTGCAAGAGCTGAGTCTTCCAGTGTGCTTTTGGAGAAAGACCAGAGCACTTTTTTTTTTCTGCTTATTACTGAGATTTCACCATTCTAGGACTTCTCAGACAGAAAGACAGACAGAGGGAGTTGGCAGTGGGTTAAGCACACGTGGTGCAAAGAGCAAGGACCTGCGTAAGGATCCCGGTTCAGCTCCCCACCTGCAAGAGAGTCGCTTCACAGGCGGTGAAGCAGGTCTGCAGGTGTGTGTCTCTCTCTCTCTCCCCCTCTCTGTCTTCCCCTCCTCTCTCCATTTCTCTCTGTCCTATCCAACAATGACAACATCAGTTAACAACAACAATAATAACTACAACAACAATAAAAAAACAACAAGGGCAACAAAAGGGAAAATAAATAAATATATTAAAAAGAAAAAGAAAGAGACTGAGGGAAAGATCCCACATCACCAACACCTCCCTCAGTGAAGTGGGGGCCGGGCTTGAACCTGGGTTGTACCTTGACAACACAAGTGCACTACCCAGGTAAGCAATCTTGCCAGTCCAAGAGCATACATTTTTATTATTCTTTTTTTTAAAAAAAACTGATCTTTTAAAAATATTTATTTATTCCCTTTTGTTGCCCTTGTTTTATTGTTGTAGCTATTATTGTTCTTGTTATTGATGTCGTCATTGTTGGATAGGACAGAGAGAAATGGAGAGAGGAGGGGAAGACAGAGAGGGGGAGAGAAAGACAGACACCTGCAGACCTGCTTCACCGCCTGTGAAGGGACTCCCCTGCAGGTGGGGAGCTGGAGGCTCGGACTGGGATCCTTATTCCGGTCCTTACACTTTGCACCATTTGTGCTTAACCCGCTGTGCTACAGCCAGACTCTCATTTTTATTATTCTTAAGGATGATGGAAACATACCCCAGAGACATTAACTGCTGGCCTAGAGTTTACCCAGCCAGCTAAGGAGGGCAAGGTAGACAGCCTGCCTTTATGCGATGAGACTCTCATGCCTGACTCTTACTACCACATGCCAGAGCTGAGTAGTGTTCTGGTAAACAAAACAAAATAAAGAAATAAAGAAAAAAGGGGCCAGGTGGTGGTACGTCTGGTGTGCAAGGACCCGGGTTCAAGCCCCTGGCCCCCACCTGCAGGGGGAAAGCTTCATGTATGGTTCTTCTTCTAGCGTTTGTCCTTCTTCCGTAGCCAGTCAACAGCGTCAGGTTGAGCCTGATGTAAAGTTTCGAGACCTCCTTTGAATCTGGAGAGGTGGCAGTCGTTGACTATGTGGGTCATAGTCTGTCTGGAGCCGCAGGGGCAGTTTGGGTCGTCTCTGGCTCCCCAGCGATGGAACATAGCGGTGCACTGGCCATGGCCTGTTCGATAGCGATTGAGGAGGGCCCAATCATAACGTGCTAGGTCAAAGCCGGGTTGACGCTTGCAGGGGTCTGTGATGAGGTGTTTGTTCTTTACCTCAGCGGACTGCCAACTCTGTTTCCAAGAGTCTGGAACAGAGAAGTTCAGTGTAGGCATAGGGGACCAGATTGGGTGACGAGACGTCAAGCGTTGGACAGGGTGGGCAAAGATATCCGCGTATATTGGCAGGTCCGGTCGAGCGTAGACGTGGGAAATGAACTTAGATGATGCCGCATCCTGACGAATATCTGGCGGGGCGATGTTGCTAAGAACTGGCAGCCATGGAACCAGGGTGGAACGGATGGTTCCAGAAATTATCCTCATGGAGGAATATAATTTGGAATCGACCAAGTGGACATGGGGGCTACGGAACCATACTGGGGCACAGTATGTGTGGTAAAGCAGGGTTTCAGATGTCTCTCTCTCTCTCTGTCTCTCTGTATCTCCTCCACCCCTCTCAATTTCTCTCTGTCTCTAACCAGTAATAAACAAATAATTTGTTTTTAAAGGCTAAGGTGGGCCAGGTGGTGGTGCACCTGGCTAAGCACACACATTACAGTGTGCAAGACCCAGGTTTAATCCCTGGTCTCCACCTGCAGGGGGAAAGAAAGCTTCAGGAGTGGTGAAGTAGGGCTGCAGGTGTCTCTCTGTCTCTCTCCCTCTGTATCTCCCCTTCCCCCTTCAATTTTTCTCTGTTTCTATCCAATAATAAATAAATAAACTCTTACAATCTTTAAAAATGAATAGAATAAAATGAATTTTAAAAAGGCTAAGGAAACTCTAGGAATTATACACTTGTGACATCTGATTTGAAAATACCAGAGTCTATAAGAAAAAGAATGGGGAAGAGTGTGGGGGTGGTGCACCTGGTTAAACGCACATTAATACTAAGCATAAGGATCCTGGTTTGAGCCCGTGCTCCCTACCTGCAGAGGGGTTCCTCTCTCTCTCTCTCTCTCTCTCTCTCTCTCTCTCACCAGAGCACCGCTCAGCTCAGCTTTGGTTTATGGTGGTACAGGGGATTGAATCTGGAACTTTGGAGCCTCAGGCATAAGAGTCTCTTTGCATAACCATTATGCTATCTACTGCCCCACCCCCATCTCCTGCTCCTCTCTCAATTTCTCTCTGTTCTATCCAATAAAAAAAATGAGGGGGTGGGGAAGGCCACCAGGAACAGTGCATTCATAGTGCCAGCACTGAGCCCCAGAGATAACCCTGGAGGCAAAAAAAAACCCAGGGTTTCCAAGTTGTTGGTTTTGTTCCTGAACCCACTTTTTCCTCCCCTTGCCGACTCTCTTGCCGACTTCAAATAAGACTTTCCTCATTTAAACAGCCACATTAAGCAAATTTCTAGGAAAATTTCCCCAGAGTTCTGTTCATTACACAACTTGCCTCTTCTTGGCCGTGGCCTCCTTAAAGTGTTCTTATAATTCTTCCAATGGGAGCGAAGTTCCCCCAAATGTTTCCTTTGCTGGGAAAAATTAACACACACACACACACACACACACACACACAAACATATGCATACAATGAGAAAATATGATCTGGGGGTGGGGGTAGACAGCATAACTGTTATGCAAAGAGAGTTGCATGACTGAGGCTCCAAAGTCCCAGGTTCAATCCCGCGCACCACTATAAACCAGAGCTGATCAGTGCTCTGGTGTAAAAAAAAAAAGGAAAAGGAAAATATGATCTGTGATGCTTCAGGAATAAATTCAAATTTTCCCAGGAGTAGGACTGTGAAAAGCATGACTAAAAGACTTAGTTGCAACCCAGGATATGGCACAGTGGGTGAAACATTGGACTCTGAAGCAGGAGGTCCCGAGTCCAATCCCCAGCACTGCATGTGCTAGAATGATGTCCTGGTTCTTTTTGAATTTTTTAAATCATCTTTTAATTATTTATGGGATAGAGGTAGCCAGAAATTGAAGGGGGAAAGGGAGAGAGACAGAGAGACACCTGTAGCCCTGCTTCACCACCTGCAAAGCTTTCCTCCTGCAGGTGGGGACCCAGGTCTTTGTGCAATGTAACATGTGCTCACAACAGATGTGCCACCGAGCCTCTTTGCTTTCCTTTTCTCTTCTTTTCTTTTTCTTTCTTTCTTACTTTCTTTTTTTTTTTTTTTTTTTTTTTTAACACCAGAGCACTGCTCAGCTCCAGTTTATGGTGGCACAAGGGATTAAACCTGGGACTTCGGAGCCTCAGGCATGGAAGCCTTTCTGCATAACCATTATGTTATCTACCCCCACCTTTCTCTCTCCTCAATAAATAAGTCTCTTAAATATTAAAGGCCTAGATAGCCAGCCAAGAGATAGCTACAGCAGATAGTTACTGGCCACAAGCAAGGTTGACAAGATGAAAGTTGACATTAGTTTATAGCAAGGATGACACGCAACTACACAGCTTGAAGCTACTCAGCCTGAATTGTGATTCTCAGGAATGTCCAGGTTTCAGGCCAGCAATTGGCTCACTTTGCCATGTGTGTGACAGGTTCAAGTCCAGCCCTCACTACACTGCAGGAAGCTTTGCTACTGTAGTCTCTCTCTCTCTCTCTCTCTCTCTCTCTCTCTCTCACTCTCTCGTCTCTCTCTCTCTCTTTCAGAAAAAAAAAAAAGGAGGAGGTGGAATGTTCTGATTTCCAGGGTCAGGAAAATTTTTTTTCCTCAGAGCACTGCTCAGCTCTGGTTTATGGTAGTTTGGTCAGTTGAACCTGGACTGTTGGTACTTCCGTCATGAAAGCCTTTTTGCATCACCACTAGGCCATCTTCTCAGCCTGAGAAAAGCATTGAAATCAGTATTGAAATATAATCATCACTGGGATTTTTCTTCTCTTCCAAATTTCTCATTTCTTCCCACCTTGGAGATTTGCATTAGAAGCTTCTTTGGTTTTGAAAAGGTATTAAAGTAGGCTGAGGGGATAACTTAGTGACTATGCAAAAAGATTTCTCATGCCTGAGACACCAAAAGGCCCAGGTTCAATCCCCAGCATGGCCATATACCAGAGCTGAGCAGTTCTATGAAATAATAATAATAATAATAATAATAATAATAATGTACAAGAATCCTTAGCTCAAAAATCCTGCTGGCTTAGGACACCAATTTTCTTTTTCTCTTTCTTTTTTCTTTTCTTTTCTTTTCTTTTTTTTTTTTTTTTACCAGAGCACTGCTTAGCTCTGACTGATGGTGGTGTGGGTAATTGAACCTGGGACTTTGGAGCCTCAAGCATGAGAGTCTCTTTGCTTTACCATTAGAGCACCAATTTGTATGCCTGCAGACACGGAGGCCCCATTTTTAATCTGTAGTATCACCTTATGCCAGAGTCGAACAGTGCTCTCTCTCTCTCTCTGTCTCTCTCATTCCCTTTCATCTTCTCTCATAAGAAATTAATATGCCGTGGTCCGGGAGGTAGTGTAGTGGATGGAGCATTGGATTCTCAGGCGTGAGGTCTTGAATTCAATCCCCGGCAGCACATGTGCCGGAGTGATGTCTGGTTCTTTCTGTCTCTCCTCCTATCTTTCTTACTAATAAAAAAATAAATAAAATATTTTTTAAAAAAGAAATTAATATGCCTTTGTGTGTGTGTGTGTGTGTGTGTGTGTGTGTGTGTGTGTGTTGGGCTGTGTGTGTCACAGAGCTTTGGAAAAAAATAGTTCATTGTCCAACCTTAGACACTAAAAATGTATGGTTTGTCAATATGGTAGAATATTTTGTATTCATAACCAAAATGCAACTAACTCTAGAGACATGTAGTAAGAAACATGGGAAAGAGTCATGATAAAATGAATAGTAGGCTAAGAAATATTAAGTACCCCCTGTTTGTAACTTTAAGCTGCAAGGGCTAAGGAAACAGCATAATGACTGTGCAAAAATACTTTCATGCTTGAGGTCCCAGGTTCAATCCCCAACACTACCATCAGCCAGAGCTGAACAGGGCTCTGGTCTTTCTCTGTATATGTTTCTCTCTCAAAGAAATTAATAGCACATCAATTTTAATCTGTGGAAAACCAAAATAAGTGCACATATATAAATTGCTGTGCTGAACTATAGATTAGTTTACTTTTTTAAAAAGATGTATCCATTTCATTTAAAATGTAATATGATTGTAATATTGAATTAATAGTGGTCTGTAAGCTTATAGGAATATAATTCTGGTGGTCCGGGAGGTAGTGCAGTGGCTAAGGAATATAATTCTGGTAGTCCGGGAGGTGGCGCAGAAGATAGAGCACTGGAACTTCAAGCATGAGGTCCTGAGTTTGATCCCCGGATGGAAGGACATGGACCAGAGTGACATTTGGTTCTTTCTCCCCCTATCCTCCTCATAAATAAACAAATAAATAAAAAAAATATTTTTTAAAAAATTTAAAAAGAGAATATAATTCTGTACTTCGCTCACCACCAAAGCATCTTAAAGCCCTTGCTTACTTATGAGGTGAAAAACATCCCCTATAGGTGGGGAGTGGGGCCTCAGACCTGGGTGCTTGAGCTTGATAATGTGTCCACTTACCTGGCTGCATCACCACCACCTCTTATTTTATTTTAAATTTATTTTATTTTATTTTATATCATCTCATTGTTTAAAGCATGACTTATTGACTTAAGAAGGAGCAAGGAGAGCTCAGCTCAGGGGTGGTGCCAGGATGGAGCAATGTCCTCTGGGGCCTCAGGCTTGCACACAGCTGCTCTACTGTGCTGAGCTGTCTCCCTTGACTTTTGCATTGCTTTGCAAGGAGGGGTGCTTCTGTTCCAACCCCAGGCCCAGTGAGCAGGCCTCCTGGCTGTTGTTAACGAACTTGTGGGTGGCGTCAGCGCCCCCTGCTGGAAAGAGGCCGCAACCCCCCCCCACGTGACAATGTCCCATGGGTGCCAAGCTCCTGCCGGCCGCCCTGTGGCCCCCGCCCCGTCGCAGGAGGGCCACGACCTGCACCCAGAAAGGGGACACCAGCCGGCTGGGTGGTGCAGAACGGAGGGGAGGAGGCGTGCTCGGCCTTGGGGGGTGTGTGTCTGTGACGCACGGCCTCCGCACTGGAGTTGGGGTGCACACAGGGAGACCCCGGGGCTGGGGAGCAGCATCCCCGGCTGGGGGGAGAATGGGGTGTGGGCGGTGGAGGGTGGTCGTTTGCAGGCCTAGGGAACAGCGCTCCTAAGAAACCAGAGACCGTCAGGGAGGAGAATGCTTCTGAGCCATTAAAAAATGTGATTTAAATGATAAATAAACACATGAAAGCACAAAGGCATCCGCAAAGCGCATCAAGACAGGTCGCCACACCCCCTGTCCCCCGCACCCACCTACTCCGCAGGCCGGCGGGTACTCACCAGAGAGGCTGCAGGGCCCAGCAGGTGCAGCGCGCATCCTCGGTGCCGCCTCCCCCAGGGTTAGGGTGGGGGGGCGACGGGCCCCAGGGGCCCAGAAGCCGGTGGGTGAGGGGCGCGGCGGGCCCCAGAAGCCGGCACCCCACTACTTCCCGCTCTGGGGGTGCAGAGGCCGGGCGGGAGGGTGGGCGCCCCGAGAGCAGCAGGAGCCCCGCGCCTCCGCCCGCTGGACCAGGCGGGACACGGTTGCTATGGCGACCAGGAGCAGCGGGGAGGCAGAGGAAAAAGGTGGCTGCAGGAGAGGCGCGGGGCAGGGGGCGGGGCCCTTGGGGGGTCGGGAGTACTGGGGATTCAGGCTGCACTCAAACCCCCGAACCAAAGCCCCCTGCTCCCCTGGGCCCCAGGTCCATTCTGCCCTGCCCCGCCCCGTCCGGGCTTCATCTCTCCTGCTGGCAGGAAAATGGGGAATTCCAGCACTAGCCCAAGGCCCCTTGGGGCGCGCGCGTGTGTGTGTGTGTGTGTGTGTGTGTGTGTGTGTGTGTGTGTGTGTGTGTGTGTGTGTGTGTGTGTGTGTGTTCCTGCAGGCCTCTGCTAGGGGTGCAATTGCCAGAGGCCCCGAAGGACCTCAGAGACATCACCCTTTGCCCCACTCCTGCAGCTGGGATTTAGTAGTTATTATTATTATTATGTTAGTGTTAGTATTATTTTTGCTTCCAGGGTTATCATTGGGGCTCGGTGCCTGCACTATTAATTCACTGCTCCTGGAGGCCATTGTTTCCATTTTATTGGACAAGACAGAGAGAAACTGAGAGAGGAGGGGGAGATAGAGAGGGAGAGAGACACCACACCTGCAGACCTGCTTCACTGCTTGTGAAGTGGCCCCCCTGCAGGTAGGGAGCTGGGGCCTCAAAGCCCGATCCTTGCTCTTAGTACTATGAGCCCTTAACCAAGGTGTGCCCCCCCCAGCCCCTGTGGTTGTTTTTTTCCCACACTTCCCTAACACCCCTACACACACACACACACACACACACACACACACACACACACACACACACACACAGAGTTATGCAGAGGGATGGATTTGACTCAGTGCCTTGGGGTCTTTGTTTTTCATTATCAGCACATTCTGATCATATCAGAGATGTTGCCCTCAGGGCTCCCTAGGCTCAGTGTTGCTCTCCTCTGAAGCTGAGAGGTCAAGAGCAGGCCTCCACCCCCCACCCCAGCACCAAAGAAGAGGGCTGGCCCCTGCCTGGCTAGTGACTCCACAAGATGGGGCTTTGCCTGTGCTCTTGGCTATGCCCTCATTGATACCACATTGATAGTTGTTCTCATTCCCACAGCTGTGAGGGATGGAGCTGACAGGTGGGAGGTGGGCGGGGACTGGGGGTGGCAAGACACAGTCCCCCATCCTCTCTCATGGGGAGCCCCTCCCAGTCTGTTTCACCTCTGAATCTGCAGAGGCCTTGGAACACACTAGCTGTTCCCCACCCCACCCCCAAACTTGTGAGATTCTGTTCTACCATTTCCTTTCTTTCTTGCCTCCAGGGTTCTTTCAGGGGCTTAGTGACTGCACTACTAATCCACTGCTCCTGGTGGCTGTTTTTTTTTTCTTTTTTTTTTTTTTTTATTGGACAGGACAGAGAGAAACTGAGAGAGGAAGAGGAGAGAGGGAGACACCAGCAGACCTGCAGACCTGCTTCACCGCCTGTGAAGCGAATCCCCTGCAGGTGGGGAGCTGGGGGCTCAAGCCGGGATCCTTGCTCCCATCCCTGTGCTTTGCACTACATGCACTTAACCTGCCGCGGTACTACCCAACTCCCTCTTTCTTTCTTTCTTTCTTTCTTTCTTTCTTTCTTTCTTTCTTTCTTTTCTTTTCTTTTCTTTTCTTTTCTTTCTTTCTTTCTTTCTTTTCTTTTCTTTCTCTTTCTTGCCACCAGTGTTATTGCTGGTCACCATTGTTTTTGTTGTTTATTTTTATTTATATATTTACTTTGCACAGAGTCAAAGAGACATTGAGAGGGAAAGAAGAGCTAGAGAGGGCTAGCAGGCAGTGGTGCACCTGATTGAGTGCAAGTGTTACAATGTGCAAGGACCTGGGTTCAAGCCTCTATAGTCCCCACCAATGGGGGGGAAGCTTTGCAAGAGGTGAAGTAGTACTGCTATGTCTCTATGTCTTTCTCTTTTCCTATTTCCCCTTCCCCTCTTAATTTCTCTCTGTCTCTATCCAAATGAATAATTAAAAAAAAAGAACTAGAGAGAGAGAGAGAGACAGACAGAGAGAGCAAGACATCTGCAGCACTGCTCCTCTGTTCATGATGCCTTCCCTGGGTCCTTGAATCCAGGTCCCTGAACACTGTAATATATGCACTGTACCAGATGGGCCACCACCCAACCCATTTAATTTAATTTAATTTAATTTAATTTTTTTAATGACACTTATTTAGTGGTCCAGGGCAGAGGATAATTCATTGGACTCTTAAATGTGAGGTCTTGAGGTTGATCCCCAGCAATGCATGTGGTAGACAGATGTTGTATTTCTCTCTCTCTCTCTGTGTGTCTCCATTCTCTTTTATAAATAAATAAATCTTTTTAAAGTAATTTTTAAAAATATTTATTTTCCCTTTTGTTGCACTTTTTTATTGTTGTAGTTATTATTGTTGTTATTGATGTTGTCACTGTTAGATAGGACAGAGAGAAATGGAGAGAGGAGAGGAAGACAGAGAGGGGAGAGAAAAAAAGACATCTGCCAACCTGCTTCACCGCTTGTGAAGTGACTCCTCTGCAGGTGGGAAGCTGGGGGCTTGAACCGGGATCCTTACGCCGCTCCTTGCACTTCGTGCCACGTGCGCTTAACCCGCTGCACTACTGCCTGACTCCCAATAAATCTTTTTTTAACAAAAGAACTCACAGGGGCTGGCCCATGGTTTTAAAGAACTTTATTAGTAATCAAGATGACTGAAGCCAAGGTGGGTGTAGGAAGGAAGGAGCCTTTTATTTACTCGCAGAGCTCAGATCATTCTGATAACTCTGTTCCCAGTCAAAGGGACGGTACAGGCTTATACAGGGGGTGCAGGCTTGAGAGCAAAAGCGTCGTCACAGAAGCAGAGGCTGCAAGGTGAAGGGGAGGGAGGGGAGGGACTTGGACCTGTTGCTCAGAGTCTGGCTGCCTGAGTTACTGTTATCTTTCCTGCAGAGCCGCATCTGGGAGAGTTTAGCCTCAGCACAAGAGGCACCACTGGGGGTGGGGGTGGGGGAGGGGGGGCCTTTTAGGAGGGCAGAAGCTAGCCAGGGTTACAGAAGCTGCCTTCTCAGTAAAGGTTCAGTCTGCCCTTCATCGTCTCTTCTTGTCTTCTTGTCACTTGCTCACCCAGTGAAGGCCAGCCTGCACTAACCACCTGCACCATCCCAGACTTTCCACACAGTCTTAACCCTTTATCTTCCCGTCCTGTATGGAGGCCTACTTACAAATGCATCATGATCAGATTATAAGCACATATTATAAGCATAGCCAGCGACTAAAATCTGGAATTTTCCTATGAATGGCGCACCCAGTTAAGCACACATGTAACCATGATCAAGGACCCGAGTTCGAGCCCCAACTCCCCATCTTCAGTGGAGATGCTTCATGAGTGGTGAAGCAGGTCTGCAGGTCTCTATCTTTCTCACCCCCTCTCTATCTCCCATCCTCTCTTAATTTCTCTCTGTCCTATCAAACAAAAATAGAAAGGGGGAAAAAAAATGGCTGCTGGGAGTAGTGCAGGCAACAAGCCTCAGCACTACCCCTGGTGGCAAAAACAAAGCAAAACCAAACAAAAAACTCTGGATCTCAGGGGTTGGGCTGTAGCGCAGCAGGTTAAAGACAGGTAGCGCAAAGCTCAAGGACCTGCGCAAGGACCAGACCAGCGTAAGAATCCCGGTTCGAGCCCCCGGCTCCCCACCTGCAGGGGAGTCACTTCACAGGTGTTGAAGCAGGTCTGCAGGTGTCTATCTTTCTCTCCCCCTTTCTGTCTTCTCCTCCTCTCTCCATTTCTCTCTATCCTATCCAGCAACGACGGCATCAATAACAATAATAACCACAACAAGGCTACAACAACAAGGACAACAAAAGGGGGGGAAATGGCCTCCAGGAGCAGTGGATTCATGGTGCAGACACTGAGCCACAGTGATAACCCTGTAGGCAGAAAAAAAAAACACAACAACACTGGATCTTTTTGTTATTTTTTCTGTGAGCAAGAAATAGCCATGAGAATGGTGTGCTGTCACTCTGGTTCTTTCTAAGGATATAGTAGACAACTATTCATTTACTTTATTTTTGATAGAAACAGAGAAAGATATGGGGGGGGGGTGGAGAGACCACAGCTCCAAAGTTTCTTCCAACGTGGTGGGAGCTAGGCTCAAACCTGGATCTTGCACATGGCACTATCCAAGTGAGCTGTGTCTTTTCTTTGGTTTTTTTTTTTTTTTCAAGAAAAACCTGGCAGTTGAGATTGAGTATTGGAATCAACAAGAATGTGCTTGCCAGGAGTCAGGTGGTAGCGTAGCAGGTTAAGCGCAGGTGGTGCAAAGCGCAAGGAACAGCATAAGGATCCCGGTTCGAGCTCCCGGCTCCCCACCTGCAGGGGAGTAGTTTCACAGGCAGTGAAGCAAGTCTCCAGGTGTCTATCTTTCTCTCTGCCTCTCTGTCTTCCCCAACTCTCTCCATTTCTTTCTGTCCTATGCAACAACAAAGACATCAATCATAACTACAATAAAAAAAAAAAAAGAATGTGCTTGCCAGAGTGAAAGTCGAGTTGAGGTACAGATAGTTCAACCCCAAACCATGGGGCAGACTGCAGCAGAGAAGACAGCCAGGAGTCATTAGCCCAGCAGCAGAAGTACATCAGGATGGGAGCTGGGGGTCCAGATGGGAAGTCACACTGTGGAGTGTTTTGTGCCAAAGTTTTTTTTTTTTTAAGATTTTGTTTGTTGCCTTCTACTTTAACTGGAGCAGTGCTCACCTCTGTTTTATGGTAGTGATGGGGATTGAACCTGGGAGCTCAGAGCTTCAGACATAAACTTTTTTTTTTGCCTCCAGGATTATTTCTGGGGCTCAGTGTCTGCACCACAAATCCACTGCTCCTGGAGGCTAGTTTTTTTTTCCCCTTTTGTTTCCCTTGTTTTATCGTTGTTGTGACTATTATTATTATTTTTATTATCAATGTCATAGTTGTTGGATAGGTCAGAGAGAAATGGAGAGAGGAGGGGAAGACAAAGAGGGGGAGAGAAAGACACACATAACCTGCTGCGGTACGGCCCGGCTCCCATAAACTTTTTTTTTTTTGCAGAACCACTATGCTGTCTCTCCAGGGATGTTGAGCTGCGCCGTGGGGAAGAGAGAGAGGAGATCCGGAGCGAAGACAGAACACAAATCTTTATTTGCACCTCAGAGTTGAGTGAGAGAGAAACAGGTTGGGCCACGCAGAGGTAGCAAAAATGACTGCCTCATGTAGCAACCTTCCCTGCATCTAACCACCGAAGTGAAGGGCCAGCAAGAAAGCGAGGTGCGGAAGGAGGGCTTTTATGGGAGTAGCTCTCGCGAGAATGGGAAGGGGGAGGAGTAACCATAGCACTCCAGGGTAGGATAATAACTCTTGTGGGAATGGGAAGGGGGAGGAGTAACCAAAGCACTCCAAATATCGCAGGGAAATAGACAATGCCCTGAGGGCACAACATGGTGGAACAGGCGCTAAGAGAATGTCCCAACTCTTTCGGGAACTAGCAATAGCCTAAGTGGACAACATGGCAGATGTGACTGCATCTGCACAATTTCCCAGCACAGGGAGCTACTTCATCAACCCAAAAGACTGAATCTTCTTCACAGTAAAAGGAGAAGAGGGCAAGGAGACTCACCGTGGCCAGAGCAGCAGTTCCATAGATGAGGAGGCTGGGTTGGACGACTCCCACATGGTGATGGTGAAGAGGAGAACCACAGGCCTGAAGCGGCCAAAGACCAAGATGGACAGAAGCAAAAAAAAAGTTGCCAAAAGATAATAGAGTCAGGAGCCCAAGTTGGGAGCAGAGTGCAGAAGCAAGGGCAGGAAGGCCTCCATCCATCTAGGGTGGGAACTCGCTTAGCTTTTGCTTTCATGAGTCTCCATGGACCCGGTGCCCAGCTGACTCACACACCTGCCCCCATGTATGTGTGTGCATACTGCGTACACACACACACACACACACACACACACACAAATTCCCCTGCCCAAGTCACAGACACAGCCAAAGTTCCCAGGAGCAAAACAGATGACAGTTATAAAAAGGCCAAGTTGTGGGGGCCAGGCGGTATCGCAGCGGGTTAAGCACACATGGCAGGAAGCACAAGGACCTGTGTAAGGATCCCGGTTGGAACTACCCCCCCCCCCCCCCCGCGCCCGGGCTCCCCCTGCAGGGGTGGGTTGCTTTGTAGGTGGTGAAGCAGGTCTGCAGGTGTCTCTCTCTCCCCTCTCTCTGTATCCCCTCCTCTCTCGATTTCTCTCTGTCCTATCTAACAACAACAACAGCAATGGCAACAATAACAAGGGCAACAACAAGGACAACAAAATGGGAAAAAATGGCCTCCTGGAGCAGCAGATTCATAGGCATGGAGCCTAACCCTGGAAGCAAAAAAAAAAAAAAAAAAGCTGAGCCAGAACAGGAGGGGGTGGGGAGAGCCTTGGGCAGAGCTAAGCATGAAGCAGCAAGGGAGAAGTGTTCCTGCCTGGGAACTGTGAGGTAACACGGGCTCACACCCTGGTACATATCTGCAGCCCAGCAACTCTAACACGGGCAGCAGATCTGAGAGTCAGAGACCCACCCCATAGCCTGTGGTGCTGTTCAGGCATGGCAGACATTTGAGCCCAGGTTCTGGGGATGGGATAAGCTTCGATGTGGGTAGGAGCAGCCCTTATACCCTTGTCTACCCCTGGGCTGGGTGGTGACACACCTGGTTGAGCACACATAGTACAGTGCACAAGTAACCAGGTTCAAGCTCCTGGTCCCCACCTGCAGGGGGAAAGCTTCATGAGTGGTAAAGTAGGGCTGCAGGTGTCTCTGTCTCTCTCCCTCTCTATCTCCCCCTTCCCTCTCGATTTCTGGCTGTCTCTATCCAGTAAATAAATAAAGATAATAAAAAAGTTTACCTTTACAGTTTGAGCCCCTGGCTCTCCACCTGCAGGGGGTCACTTCACAGGCGGTGAAGCAGGTCTGCAGGTGTCTATCTTTCTCTCCCCATCTGTCTTCCCCTCCTCTCTCCATTTCTCTCTGTCCTATCCAACAACGACAACATGAGTAACAACAACAATAATAACTACAACAACAATTAAAAACAACAAGGGCAACAAAAGGGAAAATAAATAAATTTTAAAAATTAAAAAAAATAAAGTTTACCTTTGTGTGCCCCTAAATTGTCTACCATAGGAATATTTCTCAAGTAAAAAATAAAACACCAATTAATTTTTTTTAACCTAGGATGTTCTTTTTGTTGTTGTTTTTGCCTCCAGGGTTATCACTGGGGCTTGGTGCTGGCACTACAATCCACTGCTCCTGGAGGCTCTCTTTTATTCATTGTTGTTGCTGCTGCTATTGGATAGGACAGAGAGAAACTGAGAGAAGAGGGACAGACAGAGAGAAGGAGAGAAAGACAGACTCCTACAGACCTGCTTTACCACTTGCTAAGTGACTCCCCTGCAGGTGGGGAGCCTGGGGCTCAAGCCAGGATCCTTGTGCTTCATACTATGTGCGCTGAACCCCGTGTGCCACTGCCCCATCCCCTAAATTTGCTTTTTAAATTGTGAGGAAAAAAAAAAGGGCTGGTGAAATAAGCTCATTTGGATAGTACACTGCTTTGCTATGTGGAAGCTTCTGTCTCAAAAAAAAAAAAAAAAAAAAAAAGGGAGTCGGGCTGTAGCGCAGCGGGTTAAGCGCAGGTGGCGCAAAGCACAAGGACCGGCATAAGGATCCCACCTGCAGCTGAGTCGCTTCACAAGCGGTGAAGCAGGTCTGCAGGTGTCTTTTCTCTCCTCCTCTCTGTCTTCCCCTCCTCTCTCCATTTCTCTCTGTCCTATCCAACAACGACAACAACAATAATAACTACAACAACAAAAAAAAAAGTAGAAAAAGCCACTCATAAAGGCTAAAACCAAGGCTGGGGAGGCAGCATAATGGTTCTACAAAAGACTTTCATGCCTGAGGCTCTGAGGTCTCAAATTCACTTCCAAGCAGCACTGTAAACTAGAGCTAATCAGTACTCTGGAAAAATACAACAGTCTTGTGGGGGGATTTTTATTTTAAACGCGTAATAGTGCATGGAGTCTAAGAAGCTATCCATTTTTGTTGTTTGTACTACCAGCATTATGGGTAGGACTCTGTGCCTGCACAATGAATCCATCTCTCCCAGTGGCCTATTTTTTTTTTTTTGGTGTTTCTTTTCCTCTTTTTTTAAATTCTATTTTTTTAAGAAACATTATTTCTTTTTTATATTTGTTATTTGATAGAGACAGAGAGAAATTAAGAAGGGAGGGGGAGATAGGGAGAGAGACAGAGAGACACCTGCAGCCCTGCTTCACCGCTCATGACGCTTTCCCCTGCAGGTGGGGACCAGGGGCCCTTTCTTTTTCTTTTTTTTTTTTTTTTGCCTCCAGGGTTATTGCCGGGGCTCGGTGCCTGCACCACGAATTCACTGCTCCTGGAGACCATTTTTTCCCTTTTTGCTGCCTTTTTTTTTTTTAATCATTGTTGTGGTTATTATTATTGTTGTTGTTGTTGCTGCTGTCGTTGGATAGGACAGAGAGAAATTGAGAGAGGAGGGGAGACAGAGAAAGGGAAAGAAAGATAGAGCAGCTTCACCGCCTGTGAAGTGACTCCCCTGCAGGTGGGGAGTCGGGGGCTTGAACAGGGATCCTTCCACCTGGCCCTCAGAGCAGCACTCCCAGACTAACAGAATGCAGTCCTCTACACACAGGTGGGCTGGGCACTCTGCTATTTGTTAAGGGCAATTAAAAGGGGGGGCAGTGAGGTAGCCCACTGGGTTAAGAGCAAGGACTTGTGTAAGGATCCCAGTTCGAGCCCCCAGCTCCCCACCTGCAGAGGAGTAGCTTCGCAAGCAGTGAAGCAGGTCTGCAGGTGTCTATCTTTCTCTCCCCCTCTCTGTCTCCTCTCCTCTCTCCATTTCTCTCTGTCCTATCCAACAACAACAACAACTATGACAACTACAACAAGTGCAACAAAGGGCAACAAAATGGGAAAAATGGCCTCCAGGCGCAGTAATGGATTCATAGTTGAGGCACCGACTCTCCGAAATAACCCTGGAAGCAAAAAAAAAAAAAACAAAGAGAGAGAGGGAGATAGTGAGGGAAAGGGAGAGAGACAGAGACAGAGACAGAGAGAGACAGAGAGACAGAGAGACATCTGAACCCTGCTTCACCACTCGCAAAGCTTTCCCCCTGCAGGTGAGGACCGGGGCTCAGTTCCTTGTGTTTTGTAACATGTGTACTCAACCAGGTGCACCACCACCTGGCCCCTGGATCTATTATTATTATTACTTTAATTTATCAAACTTTTTTTTTTTTTTGTCTCCAGGGTTAGTGCTGGGGCTCGGTGCCTGCACTATGAATCCACTGCTCTTGGAGGCCAATTTTTCCCATTTTGTTGTCCTTGTTCTTGCCTTTGTTGTCAGGGGGGTGTTCCAGGCAGGGCCTGGAACTCAAGTGGGACCCCTCTTTGTGTCTAATGGTCACTCTCCCTCTTACTGAGTTCATGTTAGTGGAGAATTCAAACCCAGTGGCAGGGTCAGTGTTACTGTGGACTGGCCAGTCTCTGCACCCACATGCCTAAGGGACCTCCCAATTCTGCCACTAGGTTAGTCACATCCCTGAACCCACAAAGTCAGCCAGTGTCAGTTTTTTGTGTGTATGAGCATCATTTAAAAAAATAGAAAACACAAGTTGAACCTGAAATGAAATTGGAGTATTACACCAAAGTAAAAGACTCTGGGGTGGGTGGGTGGGTGGGGAGAATACAGGTCCATGAAAGATGATGAATGACATAGTGGGGGTTGTATTGTTAAATGGGAATCTGGGGAATGTTATGCATGTACAAACTATTGTATTTACTGTTGAATGTAAAACATTAATTCCCCAATAAAGAAATAAATTATTTAAAAAATATATATATGCAGGGAGTCGGGCAGTAGCGCAGTGGGTAAAGCACAAGTGGCACAAAGCACAAGGACCGGCGCGAGGATCTCGGTTCGAGCCCCCAGCTCCCCACCTGCTTGCTTCATAGGTGGTGAAGCAGGTCTGCAGGTGTCTATCTTTCTCTCCCCCTCTGTCTTCCCCATCTCTCTCCATTTCTCTCTGTCCTATCCAACAATGATGACATCAATAATAACTATAACAACACAACAAGGGCAACAAAAAGGAATAAATATTTAAAAAATAATAATATATATATATATATATATATATATATATATATATATATATATATGCGGGGGTAGATAGCATAATGGTTATGCAAACAGACTCTCAAGCCTGAGGCTCCATCAAGTCCCAAGTTCAATCCCCCGCACCACCATAAGCCAGAGCTGAGCAGTGCTCTGGTAAAAAGACAAAAAAAAAAAAAAATATATATATATATATATATATGCGCACCTGGGTGGTGACACACTGGTTGAGCGCTCATGTTACAGTGTACAAGGACCCAGGTTCTAGTGCCTGGTTCTCACCTGCAGGGGGAAAGTTTTGCAAATGGTGAGACAGGGTGGCAGGTGTCTCTCTGTCTCTCTCCCTCTATTTCTCCCTTTTCCTTCTCAATTTCTGGCTGTCTCTACTCAATAAATAAATAAAGATAATAAAAATTAAAATATATATTTACTTATTTTTTATAGCTACAGAGAGAAATTTAGAAGGAAGGGGGAGATAGGGAAGGAGTGTATGAGCAACATTTTTTTTTGATTTTTTAAAAATTTGTTTTCTTTTTTTTTTAAATAATTTATTTTATTGGGGAATTAATGTTTTACATTTCAACAGTAAATACAATAGTTTGTACATGCATAACATTCCCCAGATTCCCATTTAACAATACAACCCCCACTATGTCATTCATCATCTTTCATGGACCTGTATTCTCCCCACCCACCCACCCACCCCAGAGTCTTTTACTTTGGTGCAATACTCCAATTCCATTTTAGGTTCGACTTGTCTTTTCTTTTCTAATCTTGTTTTTCAACTTCGGCCTGAGAGTGAGATCATCCCATATTCATCCTTCTGTTTCTGACTTATTTCACTCAACATGATTTTTTCAAGGTCCATCCAAGATCGGCTGAAAACGGTGAAGTCACCATTTTTTACAGCTGAGTAGTATTCCATTGTGTATATATACCACAACTTGCTCAGCCACTCATCTGTTGTTGGACACCAGGGTTGCTTCCAGGTTTGGGCTACTACAAATTGTGCTGCCAACAACATATGTGTACACAGATCTTTTTGGATGGATGTGTTGGGTTCCTTAGGATATATCCCTAGGAGGGGAATTGCAGGGTCATAGGGTAGGTCCATTTCTAGCCTTCTGAGAGTTCTCCAGACTGTTCTCCACAGAGGTTGGACTAATTGACATTCCCACCAGCAGTGCAGGAGGGTTCCTTTGACCCCACACCCTCTCCAGCATTTGCTGCTGTTACCTTTTCTGATGTATGACATTCTCACAGGAGTGAAGTAATATCTCATTGTTGTCTTGATTTGCATTTCTCTGACAATCAGAGACTTGGAGCATTTGTTCATGTCTTTCTCGGCCTTTTGGATCTCTTCTGTGGTGAATATTCTGTCCAAGTCCTCGCCCTATTTTTGGATGGGGTTATTTGTTGTCTTGTTGTTGAGTCTGGTAAGCTCTTTATATATGTTGGTTATTAAACTCTTATCTGATATATGGCATGTAAAGATCTTCTCCCATTCTGTGAGGGGTCTCTTGGTTTGGGTAGTGGTTTCTTTTGCTGTGAAGAAGCTTTTTAATTTTATGTAGTCCCATAGGTTTATACTTGCTTTAGTCTTCTTTGTAATTGGATTCGTTTCATTGAAAATGTCTTTAAAATTTATGCGGAGAAAAGTTCTGTCAATATTTTCCTCTAAGTATTTGATAGTTTGTGGTCTAACATCCAAGTCCTTGATCCACTTGGGATTTACTTTTGTATTTGGTGAAATACAGTGATTCAGTTTCATTCTTCTGCATGTTTCAACCCATTGTTTCCAACACCATTTGTTGAAGAGACTCTGCTTTCCCCATGTAATAGTCTGGGCCCCTTTGTCAAAGATTAGATGTCCATACGTGTGGGGCCTCATTTCTGGGCTCTCAATTCTATTCCACTGGTCAGTGTGTCTGTTCATGTTCCAGTACCAAGCAGTTTTGATGACAATGGCCCTATAATACAGTTTGAGATCTGGGAGTGTGATGCCTCCGGTTCTGTTCTTTTTTCTCAAGATTGTTTAGGCAATTCTAGGTCTTTTCTGGTTCCAGATAAACATTTGTAGCATTTGTTCTATTCTCCTAAAAAATGTGCTTGGGATCTTGATGGGGATAGCATTAAATTTGTAGATGGCTCTGGGTAATATATTCATTTTGATGATGTGAATTCTTCCAACCCATGAACATGGAATATCTTTCCACTTCTTTGTGTCTTTTTCAATTTCTTTGAGTAGTGACTTATAATTTTCAATATATAAGTCTTTCACTGATTTGGTTAGGTTTACTCCTAGATATTTTATTGTTTTTGTTGCTATAGAAAAAGGAACCGATTTCTGGATTTCAATTTCTTCTAACTTAGTGTTTGCATAGAGGAATGCCACTGACTTTTGAATGTTAATTTTATAGCCTGACACATTACTGTATTGCCTGATGATTTCCAAAAGCTTCTTGCTGGATTCCTTAGGTTTTTCCATGTATACTATCATGTCATCTGCAAATAGGGAGAGTTTGACTTCTTCTCTTCCAATCTGTATCCCTTTAATTCCTTGCTCCTTCCTGCCTGATTGCTATGGCAAGAACTTCCAACACTATGTTGAATAGTAATGATGATAGTGGGCAGCCCTGTCTAGTACCTGATCTGAGGGGAAATGCTTCTAGTTTTTCACCATTGAGTATGATGTTGGCTGTAGGTTTGCTATATATAGACTCCACTATCTTCAGGAATTTTCCATCTATTCCCATTTTTTGTAGTGTTTTGATCATAAAGGGATGCTGTATTTTGTCAAAGGCTTTCTCTGCATCTATTGATATGACCATGTGGTTTTTGGTCTTGCTTTTGTTGATGTGGTGGATCACATTGATTGATTTACGTATATTAAACCAACCTTGCATGCCTGGGATAAACCCCACTTGGTCATGATGAACAATCTTTTTGATATACTGCTGTATCCGGTTGGCTAGAATTTTGTTCAATATTTTCGCATCTATGTTCATCAGAGATATTGGTCTGTAGTTTTCTTTTTTGGTTGTGTCCCTGTCTGCTTTTGGTATCAGGGTGATGTTGGCTTCATAGAAGCTGGCAGGGAGTATTCCAGTGTCTTCAATCTTCTGGAAGACTTTTAAAAGTAGAGGTATTAGTTCTTCTTTGAAAATTTTGTAGAATTCATTTGTAAAACCATCTGGTCCAGGACTTTTATTTTTGGGAAGATTTTTGATAACTGTTTCAATTTCATTAGCTGTGATGGGCCTGTTCATGTTATCCACTTCCTCTTTACTTAGTTTTGGAAGTTGGTAGGTATCTAGGAAATTGTCCATTTCTTCCAGGTTCTCTAGCTTGGTGGCATATAGTTGTTCATAGAAGCCTCGCATGATATGTTGAATTTCTGCAGTGTCTGTTGTGATATCTCCTCTTTCATTTACTATCCAATTTATTTGGGTCTTCTCCCTTTTTTGTTTTGTGAGTCTGGCTAAAGGTTTGTCGATTTTGTTTACTCTTTCGAAGAACCAACATTTACTTTTGTTGATCTTTTGTATGGTTTTCCTATTCTCAATGTTATTTATTTCTGCCCTAACTTTAGTGATTTCTGTCCTTCTGGTTGGTTTAGGATTCCTTTGTTGTTCTTCTTCTAGGTCTTTAAGATGTGCAATCAGGCTGTTTATTTGTGCCTTTTCTTGTTTCCTAATGTGTGCTTGTATAGCTATGAATTTCCCTCTTAGGACTGCTTTAGCTGTGTCCCAAATATTTTGATCGCTTGTGTCTTCATTTTCATTGAACTCTCGAAACATTTTGATTTCTTCCTTCATTTCCTCTTTGACCCAGAAGTTGTTAAGAAGTGTACTGTTGAGCCTCCACATTTTGGGACTGTTACTAATCTTTTGTTGATTGTTAAGTGTTAGTTTAATTCCACTGTGGTCTAAGAAGATGCTTGGGATGATTTCAGTGCTCTTGAATTGGCTGATCCTGTCTTTGTGGCCTAACATATGGTCTATCCTTGAGAATGATCCATGTGGATTTGAGTAAAATGTGTATTACAGTTTCTTGGGATGAATGACTCTGAAAATGTCCAATAGTTCTAGTTTATCTATCTCTTCATTTAGCTCCCTTATGTCTTTATTGATTTTCTTCCTGGATGATCTGTCATGTTGAGAGAGTGGGGTGTTGAAGTCCCCTAATATGATTGTGTTACTGTTAATATATTGCTGTAGCTCTTTCAGTAGAAGTTTGATGTATTTAGATGGCTTCTCATTGGGTGCATAGATATTAATAATTGTTAAGTCCTCTTGATTGACTGATCCTCTGAGCATTAAGTAGTGTCCATTCCTATCCTTTTTAATCTTATCTATTTTAAAGTCTATCATGTCAGATATGAGAATAGCTGTTCCTGCCCTTTTTTGTGGGCCATTGGCTTGTATGATAGTTTTCCATCCTTTCACTTTAAGTCTGTGTTTGTCTTGTTGAGTTAGGTGAGTTTCCTGTAGACAACATGTTGTTGGGTTGTGTTTTCTGATCCATCTTCCTACTCTGTGTCTTTTAATAGGTGAATTCAGGCCATTGACATTTATTGATATCAAAGATTGAAGATATTTTAACGCCATTCTTGTAGAGTTTTAGAGTGTTTTGATATATGTCCTATTTGTGGTGGTCTGGTTGTTTATAGGAGACCTTTCAGAACTTCTTTCAGGGCAGGCTTGGTGATGGTTGCTTCCTTCAACTGTTGCTCGTCTGAGAAGGTTTTGATGCTTCCATCTAGTCTGAATGACAGTCTAGCAGTATATAGTATTCTTGGCTGAAAGCCTTTCTCATTGAGCACTTGATAGATATCTTGCCATTCTCTTCTGGCCTGTAGTGTTTGTATGGAGAAGTCTGCTGCTAATCTTATGGGTTTTCCTTAGTAGGTGACTCTTTCTTTTTCTCTTGCAGCCTTGAGGATCCTTTCTTTATCCTTATTCCTTTCCATTCTAAGTATGACATGTCTTGGTGTCTTTAAGTCTGGGTGGTTAATTCTGTTTGGGACCCTCTGGGCTTCTTGAATCTTTATGTCTTTGGTATTGTCTAGACTAGAGAAATTTTCAGCTATTATGGCCTAGAGAATGCTTTCTTCCTCTCCTTCTCTTTTTTCCTCTGGTAAGCCAATAATGCGTATATTGTTTCTTTTGAAGTCATCCCATAGGACTCTGTTGTTGTATTCAGCATCTCTTAATCTCTTTTTGAGATCTCTTACTTATTTTTTAGTTGTCTCTAATTCATCCTCAATCTTGCTAATTCTGTCTTCAGCCTCGTAGATTCTATTCTCTCTGCCCTCTACTGCTTTCTGGAGTTCATCTATTTTGTTGCCCTGCTCTGATACTGTTTTAGCTTGTTCAGCTAGTTGCATTCTTAGCTCAGCGATTTCAGCTTTCAGCTCTCTAATAACCATGAGATTATTAGAATTTTCTTCCATATTCTCATTTGTTGTTCCTGCATTTCTGATTACAATTTTTTCAAATTCTTTACTCACTCCTGTTATTATTTCCTTAGCTAATGTTTGGATGTTGAACTCATTGTTTTGTGCTTCACCCTCTGGAGGACTTTTAGCTGGACTCTTGTCCTGGTTCGAGTCCCCATTATTTTTTCTTGTTGTTTTAACCATTTTATATATTATGTTATGAGTTCCCTTTATCAGTACTTTTCAAATTATTGATCACTATTGCCTGGATTGACTTGTGTCTAGGTAATTTAATTAAAGGTTTTACCGTGGTGGAAGTTAACAGTTTTTTCAATCCCTGAGTTGGAGCTCAGTGATGTAAAAGCCTCTTTTTTTTTTTCTTCCCTGTAGGCTATGGGAGCCTGAGGGTTTTTAAACTATCAATAGGCTTCATAGCTTAATCACTGACTCCTGACCTAGAGCTAAAGCAGAGTGTGGCAGAGATAATCCAGTGGTTATGCAAAGAGACTTTCACAGCCCCTCAGCTATGCCACCAAGGTATAGGTCTTCTCCTGAGTTTCCCGGTTAGATCTCTGTCCCCTGGTGTCCCTCCCTGTTGCTGCTCCAGATTCTGAGGGTAGTAGCAATGGAGACTCAGAGTTGCACTTGGTGAGTCTCTGGGGAGTCCTTTCCTCCCTTCAGCTGTCCCCTTGTTGGTGGAGCAGACTGGAGGTGGTGTCTCCACTGATAAACTGTTGAACTGTTAGCAGTCACTTAATCTCTCCTTAGGCCCCTCTCTCCTCTCTGTCACCAGCCACGCGTGTTTGTACTCACGGGTGATTTACTGGGTTCCTGTGGTCATTGTAGTCCTGTCTTGTTTCGGTCCGGGTGGTCTCTTTTGGTATTCCTAGTTGATCCGGGAGAGGAGAGGAGAGACAGCAATCTGCTGCTCATAGCTCCGCCTCCGGAAGTCAAATTTTCATGAGCAACATTTTAATTTAATTTATTTTTAAAGATTTATTTTTATTTTTCAAAAAGATTATTTTTAGGTAGAGAGAGAGAGAGAATCAAAAGCCTTTTTCAATGCGGTGGGGACTGGGTTTTATTATTTAACTGTTTCACTGGTTTGCTTGCTTATTTACGAATTTATCTATTTACTAATTAGAAAGAGACAACCAGATCATCTGCCTGGGACAGGCAGTTCTGGGTTTAAACTCAGGACCTCAAGCTTTCAAGTCTACTGCACCACTGTGCAGTTATGTTTATTTTTTTTAAATGATTTAATCGGAAAAAAAAGAAGTGATCATTATCTGCCTGATGGTCTCATTTGTATGTGGAGCACAGATAATGAAAACAAACTGAAGGGGAGGCTGGGCAGTGGTCCACCTGCTTAAATGCACATAATACTGAGCACAAGGATCCAGGTTCAAGCCCCCACTACCCACCTGCAGTGGGGATGCTTCACGAGCAGTGATCAGGGCTGCAGGTGTCTGTCTTTATGTATCTATCTAACTACCTATCTATCTTCTTCCTCCTCTCTCAATTTCTCTCTAACCTACCCAATAAAATGGAAAAAATGGCCTCCAGGAGCAGTGGATTCATAATGCTAGCACTGAGCCCCAGCTATAACCCTAGAGGCAACAACAACAACAAAAACAGAAAAGAAATTTTGTAATCATCATCATTATCATCACCAGACTGACTCTTAGACTCTGAAAAATGTGTGGCAACTATAGAGAGAACACTCAGGTGGAGAGCCTCAGCCAGCTCTGAGATTAGATGCATCCCAGGGTAGAGAGAAAGTCACCACAGCCAGCTGCCATACAGGTGATCAGAAGAGGTCAGATGGGAACACACACATATGACATCCCTGGTAGGACAGGCCAAGTGTGTGCCCCACACCCCAAGCATCAAGGAGTATTTATTAGTAGAATTTAATGCATTACACAACATTGCTCAGACAAAACAACTGTGTCCATTACATAGACAAAGGTAAGAATCCATTTCTTCCTTCATTCCTTCCTTTCTTCCTTCTTTTCTTCCTTCCTTTCTTCCTCCCTCTCTCTCTCTCATTCTTGTTTTTTTTCCTCCAGGGTTATCATTGGGGCTCGCCTGCACAACGAATCCACTGCTTCTGGAGGCCATTTGCCCCATTTTGTTGCCCTTGTTGCTCTTGTTGTTGGATAGGACAGAGAGAAATCAAGAGAGGAGGGGAAGACAGAGAGAGGGAGAGAAAGGTAAACACCTACAGACCTGCTTCACTGCTTGTGAAGCAACACCCCTAGAGATGGGGGGCCAGTGGCTCGAACTGGGATTTTTGTGCCAGTCCTTGCGCTTAACCATGTGCGCTTATCCCGCTGCGCTACAGCCCAGCTACTAGAAACCATTTCTAAAGGGGAAAACATCAGGGTAAGGGTGCTTAAAGGTGTTGTTATCCAGATGTCATTATGTCAGTGCATTCTTTTCATGCCATAAGATAGTGAGTTTATTCCAGTTATGCCATGAACAATTTCCAGACCCTCAGGGTAAACATCAGAGTCATGGGTGATCACTGTGGCAATCCAACCCTCTACTGCCTGTGGGCAGGGATCTCTGAAATATCCAGACTTCACCTTAGAGCAGGATTTTGTGATAATGGGACAGAGCCTGAAATACAGGCCTCACTGTTTATATTAGCCAAAAGAATGTACCTTGTAGAGAAATAACACATTTTACAAACATAGATACAAAAGTAACAATTAGCATATTTCCCAATAACAAGTATCAGGAAGTTTAGGATCAGAAAACTTGTACAGCAGCTGTGGGCTGGTGAAGTAGGTCATCGGGAGTGGTCCAGCAGCAGTGCACATGTCACCATACACAAGGACCCAGGTTCAAGTCCCCACTTCCCAACTGCAGGGCGGAAGCTTCATGAGCAGTGAAGCAGTTGCAGGTGTCTCTCTTTCTCTCTCCTTCTCCTATCTCAAGTTCTCTCTGTTCTGTCAAAGTAACAACAAAAAACAACAAACAATAACAACAAAACAGAGACAGCTCACTTGGATAGTGCGCTGCTTCATCAAGTGTGTAAAGACCCAAGTTTGAGCCCAGCTCCCACCCCTCCAAAGGAAACTTCACTGCTATGCTCTCTTTCACTCTCACTGCTGTCTGTCTCTATCCAAAGCAACAAGAAAATGGTGTGTTTATTGAGGGAGGAGTGGGGGGAGAGAGAGAGGGAGAGAGGGCTGTCATTGGTATGTGATGGCATAAGAACTTGGGTGGTGGGTCTGATGAGGTGTACACACACACACACACACACACACACACACACACACACACACACACACACACTCCTCTAGACCCAAGATCCTAGCCAACTGTACACCAGAGGAATCAGAAGGTTCTGCAGAGACCCCACACCTCCATCCTGCCTCCTGGCCAGATTTCCCTTCTCTGGTGAATATTGAAAACTGAATTCCTCAGTGCAAGCACTGGCATAAGGATTCTGGTTCAAGCCCCCAATCCCCACCTGCAGGGGAATCCCTTCACAAGCAGTGAAGTAGGTCTGCAGCTGTCTATCTTTCTCTCCCCTCTCTATCTTTCCCTCCTCTCTCCATTTCTCTCTGTCCTATCCAACAACAATGACATCAATAACAACTACAACAATAACAACAACTACAACAATAAAACAACAAGGGCAACAAAAGGAAACAAGTAAATAAATATAAAAACAATTTAGGGGGCCAGGCGGTAGCACAGCGGGTTAAGCGCATGTGGTGCAAAGCGTAAGGACACTGGTTCAAGCCCCCGGTTCCCCACCTGCAGGGCAGTCACTTCACAGGCGGTGAAGCAGGTCTGCAGGTGTCTATCTTTCTCTCCCCCTCTCTGTCTTCCCCTTCTCTCTCCATTTCTCTCTGTCCTATCCAACAACGACAACAATAATATTAACAACAACAATGATAAGACAACAAGGACAACAAGGGCAACAAAAGGGAAAAAATGGCCTCCAGGGGCAGTGGATTCATAGTTCAGGCACCAAGCCCCAGCAATAACCCTGGAGGGAAAAAACAAAATAAAAATGAATTCCTTCTTTTCTTTCTTCCTTCCTTCCTTCCTTCCTTCCTTTCTTTCATTTTTATAAGTGATTTAATAATGATTAACAAGATTGTAAGGGGCACAACTCCACACAGTTCCCACCACCAGAGTTCTGTATCCCATCCCCTCCATGGGAAGCTTCCTTGTTCTTTATCCCTTTGGGAGTGTGGAGCAAAATTCTTTATGGGGAGCAGAAGGTGGGAGTTCTGGCTTCTATAATTGCTTCTCCGCTGGACATGGGTGTTGGCAGGTGGATCCACACCTCCATCCTGTTTCTATCTTTCCCTAGTGGGGCAGGGCTCTGGGGAGGGGAGGTTCCAGGACATATTGGTGAGGCCGTCTGCCCAGGGAATTCAGGTTGGTGTCATGGTAGCATCTGTAGCTTAGTGTCTATCTCTACTGTCATTAACGCTTGCATTCACGGGTGTGAGCTCACATGTGTGTATATTCCTTATGTGCACTGATTTGATAATGATCCTGGCAGACTGCAAATGAAATGCACTTTAGTCTTAGCTATCTAAGAAAAAGCCAGGGGGCAGGGTGGTGGCACACCCAGTTAAGCATCCATATTACCAAGTTCGAAGACCTGGGTTTAAGCCCCCGGCTCTCCATCTACGGGGGGATGCTTCATGAGGAGTGAACTAATTCTGCAGGTGTCTATCTTTCTCTCCCTCTCTCTATCCATTTTGCCTCAATTTCTTTCCTATCTAATAAACATTAGAAAAAGAAAAATAGGGAGTCGGGCTGTAGTACAGCGGGCTAAGCGCAGGTGGCGCAAAGCACAAGGACCAGCATAAGGATCCCGGTTCTAACCCCGGCTCCCCACCTGCAGGGGAGTCACTTCACAGGTGGTGAAGCAGGTCTGCAGGTGTCTATCTTTCTCTCCTCCTCTCTGTCTTCCCCTCCTTCTCTCCATTTCTCTCTGTCCTATCCAACAATGACAACAACAATAATAACTACAACAATAAAACAACAAGAGCAACAAAAGGGAATAAATAAATGAAATAAATTAAAAAAAAAAGAAAAAGAAAAAAGGAAAAAATGGCCACCAGGAGTGGTGAGCCTCAGCAATAATTCTAGTGGCAACAAAAAGAAAAGCAAAAGGCAGATCCTTTCTTCTCCTTCTCCTCCTTCTCCTTCTTCTTGGTGATTAATAGTAGATAACAGTGTTTTTGTTGGTTTTTTTTTTTTTTGCTCAAATTTTTTATTATCTTTATTTATTTACTGGATAGAGGCAGTCAGAAATCGAGAGGGAAGGGGGAGATAGAGAGAGAGAAAGACACTTGCAGCCCTACTTTACCATCCACAAAGCTTTCCCCCTGCAGGTAGGGGCCAGGGCTTGAACCTGGGCCTTCAAACATGGTAACATGTGCGATCTACCAGGTGGGCCACCTCCCTGGTCCTCTGCCCTTTCATCCACCCTGTTATTAGTTCAGCTACGGGATATCCCTATAACTGCCTCTGCAGAACTCAACCTATGGAAGAGCCCTCTCCCAGGCCTGCAGGCTCACTGAGTCCTGACTCACCCAGTTACTGCCATAAACCCAAGAGCCCTCTAGCCCTGGAGCCCAAGTGCCCTCCTCCAGGGGGGCACATCCCCTGCTGTGGGCATGTGGACAACCCCTGACCCTGTGCCAGCATCCCTGGCTTCCCGGGTCCTAAGTGAAAAGGGGAGGCTTCTGGCTGCCTGGGAAATTGCTTATAGGACTATGAGTTTCCCACAGGCACACCCACCCTCGGTCTCTGCCAATGCTGAGGCTTAGCTGTGTCTGTAACAGCAAAAAAGGGCAAGAAATGCCAGGCACAGACCTGCCCCCCATCCACCCACCATGGACAGAAACAAAGGCAGGGCTTGGGCCTAGCCCTATCTCCACCTTTCCAACAATGTCCGCAGAGAGTTCCATAAAGGGTCTCTCTGGTCTGCCTTCTGGCTGGAGACAGAGTGAGCTCTGTATCATCATGTCCTGTGATCCCTTGGGGTGTGTTTCTAATGAACCCCTGGGGTGGGGGTTGGAGGCGCAGGGAAGCTGAGTGTCTTGTTAATCACAGTGACGTCAAAATAAAGGCATACCATCCAGCTTTTATTTTTCTTTTCCTTCTTCAAATAAATGTAGAGGGATTGGACTGGGGGAGGGAACATGGCAAAAGCAGGCTGTAACCACTTCAAACAGATGTGAGTCACCCTAAGGAACTCAGTCTGTGTCATTCTTTCAAAGCTCAGAGCCAAGAGAAGCTAGATGCAGGGCTTAAAGCTGGACTGGAGCAATAACTATGTAAGCAGAGAACTGGGTAGTTGTGCAGTAGATAGGGTGTGCATGTTACTGTGTGCAAGGACCTGGGCTCAAGCTTCTACTCCCCATCTACAGGGGGATGAAGCCTCAGCAGTGGTGGGAGCAGTGGTACAGATGTCTCTCCTCTCTTTATTCTTTTCTTACTCTATTTATCAGATAGAGAGCCAAAAATCAAGAGGTAAGGGGGGAGATAGAGAGGGAGAGAGACACCTTCAGCCCTGCTTCGCCACTTGCAAAGCTTTCCCCCAGCAGGTGGGGACTGGGGGCTTGAACCTGGGTCCTTGCATGTTGTAATATGTGCCTTAACCAGGTACCCCACCACCCGGCCCATGTCAAATTTCTCACCTCTTTAATTCTCTGTCTCTCTCCCTCCATTTAAAAAATGGCCACTGGGAATGGAATGGTGGAGTCACACAGGCACTGAGCCCCAATGATAATCCAAGTGGCAAAATAAATCTAAAAAATAAAATAAATGTCTTTAGACCTAAAAATAAGACCTAGGTTTGAGTCCCAGCTTTGTCAACTATGAGTTGTATGGCCTGGAGCATATAAAAAAGAAATAGCGCCAAAGTACATATTTCTCTGTTAAACAGGAATAATATATCCACACTTCTTAGTTTTCTTGAGAATTAGTGATAGTGTGTGTGAAGACACTAAACCATTACAGTACTATGAGCACACAGAGGGTTATTTAGTGGCCTGGAAGGTGGAGCAGTGAGTAAGGTGTTAGACCATCAAGCATGAGGTCCTGAGTTCCATCCCTGGCATCTGCCAAAGTGATGCTCTGCTTCTCTCTTTTCTTCCTCCTCCTCCTCCCTCTTTCATAAATAAGTAAAGAATTTATTACTTCCCCTGGTCCCCACCTGCAGGAGGAAAGCTTCATGAATGGTGACCAGGACTGCAGGTGTCTCTCTGTCTCTCTCCTTCTCTATCATGCCCTTCCTTCTTGATTTCTGGCTGTCTCTATCTAATATTTAAATAAGTAAACATAATACAATTTTCTTAAAAGTTTATTACAGGGGCCAGGCGGTGGCGCACCTGGTTAAGCGCACACACTGCAGTAAGCAAGGACCCGGGTTCAAGCCCCTGGTCCCCACCTGCAGGGGGAAAGCCGGCTGCAGGTGTTTCTCTCCATCTCTATCTCCCTTTCCCCTCAATTTCTCTCTGTCTCTAATAAAAATAAAGTTAAAAAATAAATAAAAAGTGAAATAAAACAAGTAAAATTTAAAACGTTTATTACAAATGGTGCTTTACTGAATTAAAATAAATAAATAAATAAATAAATAAATAAATACCCAGGGGGCTGGAGAGGCAATATAATAGTTCTGCAAAAGGCTTTTCACATCTGAGATTCCAGGGTCCCAGGTTCAATCCCCAGCACCACCAGAAACCAGGGCTGAGCAGTGCTCTGGTCTCTCTTCCTGTGTATTTCTCTCTTGTTGAAATAAAATTAAATATTAATATTTTAAAAATACATAACAAGGGCACACAGGCCTGGGTTCAAGCCCTAAGCCACCACCTAGAAACACTTTGGTGGGTGACCTGGCTGTGAGCAGCCCAGAAGGCAGTAGAGTCAGGGAGTCAGGCAGTAGTGTAGCGGGTGAAGCACAGGTGGTGCAAGGCACAAGGATCAGTGGAAGGATCCCGGTTCCAGCCCCCGGCTGTCCATCAGCAGAAGAGTCGATTCACAAGTGGTGAAGCAGGTCTGTAGCTATCTATCTTTCTCTCCCCCCTCTGTCTTCCCCTCCTCTCTCCATTTCTCTCTGTCCTATCCAACAACGACGACATCAATAACAATAATAACTACAACAATAAAACAACAAGGGCAACAAAAGGGAATAAAGAAAGAAAGAAATAAGAAGACAGCAAAGGCGATGTTGTGGATAAAGCATTGGACTCTCAAGTGTGAGGTCCTGAGTTCAATCCCCAGGTAGGTGATAGGTGGAAAGAAAGAGAGAGAGAGTCCTGAGTACTGTTTCACCACTCATGAAGTTATGAAGTTTCTCCCCTATAGGTAGAGACTGGGAATTTGAACCTGGGGATCCTTGTGCATGGTTAACGTGTGGGCTCCACTAACGTGTAGGCTTCTGGCCCTAAAGGTTGTGTGTGTGTGTGTGTGTGTGTGTGTGTGTGTTGTGCGTGTTCGTGTGAACCGGAGCATCTCTCTGCCACATGCAATGCCAGGGACTGATCTCAGGACCTCATGCCTAAGGTTCTAGTGCTTTATCCACTGTGCCACCTTTCAGGTTAGTTTTTTCATTCTTTAAAATGAATTTTGGGGGGGCATCGGGCGGTAGCACAGCAGGGTAAGCACACATGGTGCAAAGCTCAAGAACCAGTATAAGGATCCCGGTTCGAGCCCCAGTTCCCCACCTGCAGGAGAGTCGCTTCACAGGTGGTGAAGCAGGTCTACAGGTGTCTTGTCTTTCTCTCCCCCTCTGTCTTCCCCATCTCTCTCCATTTCTCTGTCTTATCCCACAACAACGACATCAACAACAATAAAACAAGGGCAACAAAAGCAGAAATAAATAAAATAAAATAAAATAAAATAAAAGAATTTGGGGGGTGTGGAGGGAGAGAGGGAGAGAGATCTCTCCACTCCTCTACCTTCTACCATTGTCTTGTTGCTCTGGTGTCTCCACACAGTGTCCCAGTGTCCTAAGCCAGAGCCCTGTACATGGTAAAGTATGCAATTTACTTGTTCCAAAAAAAAAAGGTTTTTTCTTTGTTTGTTTTGCCTCCAGTGTCCTCTCTGGAGCTTGGTGCTGGCACTACAAATCCACTGCTCCTGGCAGCCATATGTTTCCATTTTATTGGATGGGATAGAGAGAAATTGAGAGGGGAGGAGGAGATAGAGAGGCACGTGCAGACCTGTTTCGCCACTTGTGAAGTGAACCCCCCCCCCCCCGCAGGTGTGGAGGCAGGGGGCACAAACCTGGATCCTTATGCAGGTCCTTGTGCTTAGTGCTATGTGTGCTTAACCAGGTGTGCCACCACCTGCTCCCCTCCTCCAAAGAAAAGCTCTTTTTCAAAGAGGTCACACTGTAACCTGGAGGTGGTGCGTTAGAAAAAGTGTCGGACTGTCAAGCATGAGGTCCTGAGTTTTTTTTTGTTGTTGTTGTTTTGTTTTTTAATATTTATTTATTCCCTTTTGTTACCCTTGTTTTATTGTTGTTGTTATTGATGTCATTGTTGGACAGGACAGAGAGAAATGGAGAGAGGAGAGGAAGACAGAGGGGGAGAGAAAGAGAGACACTTGCAGACCTGCTTCACACCTGTGAAGCAACTCTTCTGCAGGTGGGGAGCTGGGGGCTCGAATCAGGATCCTTACGCTGGGCTACCGCCCGATTCCCGAGCTCCCGAGTTTAATCCCCAGCATCACATGTGCCAGAGGGAGGCTCTAGTTCTCTCTCCTTTGCTTTCCTCTCATCAATAAATATATCTTGTAGCTCAGGAGATGACACAGCGGATAAAGCACTGGACTCTCAAGCAGAAGGTCCCAGCTTCAAGCCCTGGCATCACATGTGCCAGAGTGACCCTCTACTTCTCCCTCTGTCTCTTTCTCTGCTCAGCTCTGGCTTTTGCTAATACAAGGGATTGAATCTGGGAGCCTCTGGCATGACAGTCTCTTTACATAATCATTATGCTATCTCCCTCTCCCTCCCCACCCCACATAAATAAACATATATTAAAAAAAGAATAAGCTGGGAGTTGGGCGGTAGCACAGCAGGCTAAGCGCACATGGTATGAAGCACAAGGACCAGCTTAAGGATCCAGGTTTGAGCCCTGGCTTCCCACCTGCAGGGGGTTGCTTCACAGGTGGTGAAGCAGGTCTGCAGGTGTCTGTCTTTCTCTCCCCCTCTCTTTCTTCCCCTCTGCTCTCCATTTCTCTCTGTTCTATCCAACAACGACGACATCAATAACAACAACAAACACAACAAGAAAGCAAGAAGGGCAGGGGCGGAGGGTAGACAGCATAATGGTTATGCAAACAGACTCTCATGCCTGAGGTGCCAAAGTCCCAGGTTCAATCCACTGCATCACCATAAGCCAGAGCTGAACAGTGCTCTGGTTAAAAAAAAAAAAAAGGGCAACAAAAGGGAATAAATACATATTAAAACATATATTTAAGGAAAAAAAGAATAAGCTAACAGCAAGAATTTCTGTTTTTCTTTCTGGGACTTGGAGGATTTAGTCACCAGGGCTCTCTGGTCCCCACCCTATGGTTGTGTTGTGAGTTCAGGATGATGGAGCAGTCTGGCCACAGGCAGGGAAGGCCGGGAGCATGGCTAGTGCTGACTGACTTATCCTCGGGCATCAGCCGCTGCCTGCAGTAACTCCTGTGACTCTGTCAGACCCCATTCCTCTTCCAAAGGGGTTCACTCCCTCTGTCTGGAGGCCAACAGCCCTTTCTGCCCTTCTCCATCTGAAGAGTTGAGAACCGAGGTTATTAGAACATTCTGGAACACTCTTGTTAGCTCACTGGCCTCCTCTCACTCACCTCCTGGCCCGACCCTACTAGCTCAGTCTCCTCAGATTGCACCTAGCTGTGTGTTCAATGCTCCCAGTCCTTAAGCAATTTCTTTGAAGGGTGGTGGTGGAGATCTTATTTATTTATTGTTTTTCTTCCTTCCTTTTTTTTTTTTTTTTTTGTCTCCAGGGTTATCTCAGGGACTCTGTGCCTGCATCACAAATCCACTGCTCCTGGAGGCTATTTATTCCCTTTTGTTGCCCTTGTTATTGCTGTCATTGTTGTTGGATAGGACAGAGAGAAACGGAGAGAGGAAGGCAAGACAGAGATGGGGAGAGAAAGATAGACACCGGCAGGCCTGCTTCACCGCCCATGAAGTGACCCCCCCCCCAAGGTGGGGAACAGGGGACTTGAACCAGGATCCTTAAGCTAGTCCTTGTGCTTTGCGCCATGTGTGCTTAACCTGCGGCGCTACCGCCCAGTCCCCATTTTTGTTTGTTTTTGGTTTGTGATGAATAGATAGGTTACAGGACTGCAAGATTATGGCATAAAGTTCCACACACATCCACCACCAAAGTTCTGTGTCCCCCACCCTCCCAGCTGGTAGGGATTTTTAAAAGCCATTCTGATGGCCAGGAAGGTGGTGCAGTAGGTGAGATTGCAAGCATGAGGTCCTGAGTTCAAACCCTTGCATCACCTGTGCCACATTGATGTTCTGGATTTTTCTCTCAAACAAATAGATAAATAATTTAGTTGATTTTAGTTGATTAATCTACTTGGCATCCTGGGAGGTGGTGCAGTGGATAGGATGTTGGACTCTCAAGCCCTAGGTCCCAAGTTTGAACTCAGGCATCCCAGGTGCCAGAGTGATGCTCTAGTCCTCTCTCTCATGTTAGTAAATAAAAACTACTGGCATAAGGATCCCAGTTCGAGCCCCTGGCTACCCACCTACAGGGTGTCACTTCACAGGCGGTGAAGGTGTCTGTCTTTCTCTCCCCCACTCTGTCTTCCCCTCCTCTCTCCATTTCTCTCTGTCCTATCCAACAATAACAACAGCTACAACAACCACAACAAGGGCAACAAAATGGGGAAAATAACCACCAGGGTCGGTGGATTTGTAGTGCAAGCACCGAGCCCCAGCAATAACCCTGGAGGCAAAAATAAATTAATTAATTAAATAAAATCTTTAACTTTTAAGACCTCATGGGGATGGTTTACAGTATGATTGTTGCACATGGGTACATTTCTCATCTCTCCATGACAGGAGTCTTCAGGATATCCTCATCCCCCAACTTAAGGTGTTCCCCCCCCCCATGCACCAGGACCCCAAGACCCTCTCCACCTCCACCCTCCTCCTCACTCCCCAGAGTCCTTTGCTTTGGTGTAATACAACACACCCAGTCCAAGTTTTACTTGGTGCTTCTCTGTTCCGTCAATTGAAGCCATTCCGGCTGTGTGGTCCCACCTCTCCCTCTGGGAGGCAGATGTCCTATAGAAGGAAGTCAGACAGGCCTTCATCTGTGAGGTCTAGGTCACAGAAGCTTCTAGAAGAAACATATACTCCCTCAGGCTCCTCTGTCATAAACCTGCTTTTCAGAGGGCAGGGCACATAAGATCCCCCGCCCCCCAGCGCCATTCTCTGTGAGCCCATCTCTCATAGGCTGTGGTGGTTTCTCCTACTGAATGGGTGCCATTCTGATGACTGCCAGGTTGTCCATTAGGCCAGCGACACTGATTCTGGGCCTCATACCAACCCAGAGACTGGCAGTGTGGGCTGTGAGCCACCCCAGAGAACTTGGGGGGGTGGTTTCAGCATCAGAAGTTGAGATGGGCATGAACCAGGAGCAGCCCAGCCTTTGGAGAGCCAGAACTCTGGGAACTCATGCAGCAGCCAGGGTCTGGGATGCCTTGTAGGGAGACAGCCCAACCAACAATTCCAGTTTAGAAAACCACTTGGCTGGCACAGATGGGAGTCTTGGCTAAGCCTTTTCCTGGAACACATCTTTGGGGATTGGCCAGGAGCCTCTTCAGCCACTCACTTTCGACCCTCTGACCCCTCAGCAGGCTGAGTCCCAGGGGCCTCCCAGTGTGTCTGGCCTCAGAGTCAGATGAGGCTGATGTCCTCTGCGGTCAGTGGGCAAAGAGAGAGAGAGTGTGACATAACTGGTGATCTGTTTTTGCCAACATCTTCACCGATCAGTTCTCAGACATGTACACTGCCTGAAATGGAGCTGAGTAAAGGGAATCCCAGTGTGATGGCAAGAACCATTCTCTTGTTTCAGAGATTGTATTCTCCCCCCAACAAACAAACAAAAACTGAAGGCTTCTGGGATTGCTTCTTCTTCTGAAATTTTAAAGTTTTTTTTTTTTAACATTTTATTTGTTTACTAATGAGAAAGATAGGAGGAGAGAGAGAAAGAACCAGACATCTTTCTGGTACATGTGCTGCTGGGGATCGAACTCAGGGCCTCATGCTTGAGAATCAAATGCTTTATCTACCCCGCCACCTCCCGGACCACTAAGTTTTTTTTTTATTATTATATTTATTTATTTATTGGATAGAGACAGGCAGAAATTGAGAGGGAAGGGGGGACAGAGAGGAAGAGAGACAGAGAGACACCTGCAGCACTGCTTCACTGCTTGTGAAGTTTTCCCCTGTAGGTGGGGACCGGGGACTCGAACCTCGGTCCTTGCACATTGTAACATGTGCGCTCAATCAGGTGCACCACCACCCAGCCTCCTAAATATTTTCTTTCTTGGGCATCATGGTTATGCAGGAGACTTTCATGCCTGAAGAAGCAAAGTCTCAGGTTCAATCCCCAGCGCCACCATAAGACAGAGTTTAGCAATGCTCTGGTAAAAAAACAAACAAAAAAAGCCCACTTAATTTTTTTTTTTCCACTTAAAATTTTTTTAAAATCTTTATTTATTTTGAATAGAGACCGAGAGAAATTGTAAGGGGAGGAGGAAAGAGACACCTGCAGATCTGCTTAGCCACTCATGAAGTTTTCCCCCTGCAGGTGGGGACCAGGGGCTTGAACCTGGATCCTTGCACACTGTAATGTGTGTACTCAACCAGGCGTGCCTCTGCATGGCCCCCAAAAGTCCACTTTTAAAAATTATCTTTTACTATGCAGCTATCAAGAACAATGAACCCACCTTCTCTGACCCATCTTGGACAGAGCTAGAAGGAATTATGTTAAGTGAGCTAAGTCAGAAAGATAAAGATGAGTATGGGATGATCCCATTCAACAACAGAAGTTGAGAAAGAAGATCAGAAAGGGAAACTAAAAGCAGGATCTGAATAAATTGAAAGTAGGGCACCAAAGTAAAAACCCTGTGGTGAGGGGGAGGCTTCCTGGGCCGGTGGGAGATGGGGGGTGGGACACAGTCTTTTGGTGGTGGGAATGGTGTTTATGTACACTCCTATTAAAGTGTAGTCATATAAATCACTAGTTAATTAATATGAGGGGGAAAATTGATTGTATGTCTCCAAGTTTTTAAAACACAGACTGAGACTTTTTAATATATAGGATGTGTCTTTGATATGCAGACTCTCTAAAAAGCCTAGACCAAGTAGATCAGAAGCAACCGGTGGCACAGCTATATACAAGATACTGGGTATTATACAGCAAACCCTAACAAAGGGACTTTTCAAAGTTAACCCAATTACCAAATAATGTGATGATAACAATAACTATCCATTGTCTTCTTGAACCCTAAGACAGCAAGAACCTCACATTTCCACTATAGAGCCTATATTTCCCCCAGTCCTGGAAACTTAGCGTAGGGCCTACTTTCCCACATGCCTCTCCCAATCCATATCAAATAATATTGCATCTGCCGATCGCAACCTAATCAACGCAACGACTGCTACCTCAACATGCTTCAGCTCAGACTGTGTCCAGAGACTTCAGGTGTGGAATGACAACCCTTCAGCTTCATTACTCGGGTGAGACCTTTCTTTACATAGTATTCTCTAATTCCATTCCCATTCCAGGTGGTTCACTTCCTAACAAAGTCCCAAAACCTAGATATAGACCAGGTTCCAGGAGACAGAGCATATGTTCACATGTATCCATAAACTAGTGCAAAATATATACCTGAAAGCAGTAGTACACTAGAGTTTGCAGTGAGTACCCTCCAACACTTCCTCTCCACTATTCCAACCTTTGGGTCCATGATTCTTCAACAATTTGTTTGGCTTTGTATGTTAACTCTCTTTTCAGCCACCAGGTTCCAGATGCCATCAGGATGCCAGCCAGGCTTCCCTGGACTGAAGACCCCACCAGTATGTCCTGGAGCTCCACTTCCCCAGAGACCCACCCTACAGGGGAAAGAGAGAGGCAGACTGGGAATATGGACTGACCAGTCAACGTCCATGTTCAGCAGGGAAGCAATTACAGAAGCCAGACCTTCCACCATCTGTAACCCACAATGACCCTGGGTCCATACTCCCACAGGGACAGAGAATGGGAAAGTTATTGGGGAGGGGATGGGATATAGAGACAGGGTGGTGGGAATTGTGTGGAGTTGTACCCCTCTTATCCTATGGTTTTGTTAATGTCTCCTTTCTTAAACAAAAAATTTAAAAAAATATTTATTTATTGGATAGATACAGCTAGAATTGATAGGGAAAGAGTGATAGGGAGAGAGACAGAGAAACACCTGTATCCCTGCTTCCTTCCTGCAAGTGGGGATTAGGGACTTGAACTCAAGTTCTTTTTTTTTTTTCCTTAAAGAGTTTATTTATTTATGAGAAAGATAGGAGGAGAGAGAAAGAACCAGACATCACTCTGGCACATGTGGTGCCGGGGATTGAACTCGGGACTTCATGCTTGAGAGTACAAAGTTTTACCACTACGCCACCTCCCGGACCACTGAATTCAAGTTCTTGTGCACTGGAATATGTGCACTCAATCAGGTGCACCACCACCTGGCCCATATTTAATTGTTTTGAATGGAGAGAGAGAGATGCCAGAACACACCACTCAGTTTTTCTTTATGGTGGTGCTGGGGATCTAATCTGGGACCTCAAAGCCTCAGGCATCAAAGGCTTATTTATTTATTTATTTATTTATTTATTTATTTATTTTAGCCTCCAGGGTTCTCGCTGGGGCTTGGTGCTTCCACTATGAATCTACTGTTTCTGGACGCCATTTTTTTCCCAAATTTATTGCTGGGGGCTTGAACTGGGATCTTTACACAGGTCCTTGCGCTTTGCGCCATGTGCACTTAACCCGCTATACAAAGCTTTCTGCAGAACCATTATGCCACCTCCCTAGCCCTAACGGTTGCTTCTATAGATTGAAGAGCATATAGGTGCCCAGTGGACAGAGACAGGGGAGTTGCTTCCACCATGTCAAGGGCTGGGGAATAGTGACAGGATTTGAGATCATTGTGGTGATGACCACCCCTCAAAACCGAGTGCTGTGGTCTGGGAGGTGGTGCAGTGGATAAAGCACTGGACTCTCAAGCATGAGGTCTGAGTTCAAACCCAGGTATCACATGTACCAGAGTGATGTCTGGTTCTTTTTTATTTTTAAATGTGTGTTTATTTATTCCTTTTTGTTGCCCTTGTTTAATTGTTGTAGTTATTGTTGTTATTGATGTTGTTGGAAAAGACAGAGAAATGGAGGGAGGAGAGGATGACAAAGAGGGGGAGAGAAAGATAGATACCTGCAGACCTGCTACACCACTTGTGAAGCAACTCCCCCTGCAGGTGGGAAGCCAGGAGCTCAAACCAGGATCCTTAGGACGGTCCATGCGCTTTGGGCCATGTGCGCTTAACCCACTGTGTTAAGTCCCTACTCCCAATGTCTGGTTCTTTCGCTCTCTCTTCCTATCTTTCTCGTGAATAAAAAAACAAAAAACAGGGAGTTGGGCGGTAGCACATGGAGTTAAGCGCAGGTGGCGCCAAGCACAAGGACCTGCGTAAGGATCCCGGTTTGAGCCCCCTGCTCCCCACCTGCAGGGAAGTCGCTTCACAGGCGGTGAAGCAGGTCTGCAGGTGTCTGTCTTTCTCTCCCCCTCTCTGTCTTCCCCTCTTCTCTCCATTTCTCTCTGTCCTATCCAACAAAGGTGACGTCAACAACAACAATAATAACTACGACAATAAAACAACAAGGGCAACAAAAGGAAATAAATAAATATTAAAAAAAAATAATAAAACAGACAAAACCGAGCAGTGAGCTCAGATTCCACTGATCCTGAACGGCTGTCGCCTGTAAGCCCCAGCTCACAGGAGGTTGCACATCCACCAAATTTGATGAGAAACAGTCCTATCGTGATCATCATCATTGTCATTAATATTTTAGATAGGAGGGCAGAGAAGCTGAGAGAGGGAGAGAGACACGACGATAGCACTGAAGCTTCCTCCAGTGCACTGATGGCGGGGCTCAAGCTTGGGCTGTGTGCATGACAAAGCAGAGCACTATTCTATATATATTTATTTATTTATCGGGGGGATTCATGGTGTACAGTCGACAGTAAAATACAGTGGTTGGTCCATGTGTCACATCTCTCAGTTTTCCACATCACACTCTAAACCCCACTAGGTCCTCCTCCACCAACATGTTCCAGAACCTGAACCCTCCCCACCCTGTCCCCACCCTATTTTTTTCTCCAGGGTTACTGCTGGGACTCAGTGGCCAGCACTACAAATCCACTGCTCCTGGTGGCCATTTTTTCCATTGTATTGGATAGGATAGAGAGAAATTGAGAGAGAAGGGGAGAGAGAGAGAGAGAGAGACTTGTAGACCTGCTTCACTGCTTGTGAAACATCCCCCCTACAGGTGGGGAGCTGGGGGCTTGAACCCGGATCCTTGTGTGGGTGTCCCTGTGCTTAGTACTATGTGCTTTTAATCCCATTGAAAGATTTTATGTATTTTTGAGAAAGACAGGAGGAGAGAGAAAGAACCAGACATCACTCTGGTACATGTGCTGCCAGGGGTCGAATTCGGGACCTCATGCTTGAGAGTCCAAAGCTTTATCACTGCACCACCTCCCAGACCACCCGTTAGCATATTTTAAAGGCAAGGAGACTGAAGCATGACATTGAAGTCTCTGGCCCAGGGCCCTATGGGTAATAAATCCTGGATCTGGCTGGGACTGAGCTGCCCAGCCCAGCACTCATCCTCTTCACTTTCCTTCCCTCTCTTCCTACTCCCCTTGACTCTCATCTCCATTATCTCACATCTCATCTGCTCTTATCTCGGTGTCTCTGGTGAGGTCACCAGTGACTGACGGCTTGCCAAAGTCAATGCATCACATGCCACTCCCGACTCCTCAGCTCTTACTGAGGCAGCAGGCCCCCCAAGGCAGTGTCATTCAGGGGAGCAGCTGCCCGCCTGCCCTGTGTGCGCTACCCACCGCTGAGCTCTCCTTACAGCCCACTAGGTCCCTCGCACCCACTGGCGGCCTCAGTTCCGTGTCAGGGTCTCAGGTCTCAGGGATGGCTTCCCAGTGACTCTGCTCCTTTTGTTTTGTTTCTCTAGCTCCCACAGAGAGTGAGGTCATTTGCTATTTGTCCTCTAATTACCCACTTTATCTCTCTTGACCCGTCAGCAGTGCTGACAGAAGTGCTTGCTCCCCACCCCCACCCCGTGCATTCTACCCCAGGCTCCCCAGACCCAACCCCATTCCCATTTCATATTTCTTCTAGGCACCCTACACGCTCCTGCAGGCCCTTCCTCCTCTTTTTCTTCTTCGTCTCCAGTCTTTCTTTCCTTTCCCCTCTCCACATTTAATTAATTTATTAAGTCATTTATTTGCTGCCACAGTTAACACTGGGGTTCAGGGCCTGGTTGGCTCTATTACTTTCAGTAGCTGGGGTTTTTTTTTTGTTTGTTTTATTCCCTTTCCTCTAGTGTGACACGTGGGATAAAGCGCCAGGCTCTTTCTCTACCCCACTAGGGAAAGACAGAAACAGGCTGGGAGTGTGGATCCACCTGCCAACACCCATGTCTAGTAGAGAAGCAATTCCAGAAGCCAGAACTCCCACCTTCTGCTCCCCATAAAGAATTTGGGTTCATACTCCCAGAGGGATAAAGAATAGGGAAGCTTCCAATGGAGGGGTTGGGACAGGGAACTCTGGTGGTGGGAACTGTGTGGAGTTGTACCCCTTTGATCTTACAATCTTGTTCATCATTATTAAATCAATAAGAAAAAAAAAAGTGGTCTCTCGAGCATGAGGTCCCAAGTTTGATTTGATTCCCCAGCATCACATGTGCCAGAGTGATGCTCTCTCTCCCTTTCCTCTCTTTCATGAATTAATACGTCAGTCAGTAAGTCTTGGCATACGCATGAGAACCTGGCTTCCATCTCCTGCACCACATCACGGAAAACCCCCGCAGACCCCACCCTGCTCCTGTCCCCCTGGGTCTCTGTGGCATTGTCCAACCGGCTTTTACCACATTCCCAAAGCCCGTCACCAGTGTTATCACGGGGGCTTGCTTCCACACTTTCTGGTATTTCTCTCTATGAGTGAGATCATCCCATATTCATTCCTTTGTTTCTGACTTATCTCACTTAACATGATTCCTTGAAGCTCCATCCAAGATGGGGTGAAGAAGGTGAATTCACCACTTTTAATAGCTGAGTAGTATTCCATTGTGTATATAGACTACGACTTAGTCAGCACTCACCTGTTGTTGGACATCTGGGTTTCTTCCAGGTTTTGGCTATTACAAATTGTGCTGCTGTGAACATAGGTGTACACAGATCTTTTTGGATGGATGCGTTGAGTTCCTTAGGATATATCCCCAGGAGAGGAATTGCAGGGTCATAGGGCAGGTGCACTTCTAGCCTTCTGAGAGTTCTCCAGACTGTTCTCCACAGGGGCTGGGCTCACTGACATTCCCACCAGCAGTGCAGGAGGGTTCCTTTGTCCCCACAACCTCTCCACATTTGTTTCTGCTACACTTTCTGATGTGTGACATTCTCATAGGAGTGAAGTGGTATCTCACTGTTGTCTTTATTTGCATTTCTCTGACCATCAATGACTTGGAGCATTTTTCATATGTTTGTTGGCCTTTTGTATCTCTTCTATGGAAAATATTCTGTTCATATCCTCTCTCCATTTTTGGATGGTGTCATTTGTTTTCTTTTTTCTGAGTTTGTTATCTCTCTCCTTTTCTTTCTTTTTTAAAAATTTATTTATTTTCCCTTTTGTTGCCCTTGTTGTTTTTATTATTATTGTAGTTATTATTGTTGTTGTTGATGCCATCATCATTGTTGGATAAGGCAGAGAGAAATGGAGAGAGGAGGGGAAGACCGAGAAGGGGAGAGAAAGATAGACACCTGCAGACCTGCTTCACTGCCTGTGAAGGGACTCCCCTGCAGGTGGGGAGCCAGGGGCTCGAACTGGAATCCTCACGCAGGTCCTTATGCTTCACGCCGCATGTGCTTAGCCCGCTGCGCTACCACCCAACTCCCATGTCTCTCTCTTTCTATCTCCCCTTCCTCTCTCAACTTCTCTTTGTCTCTATCCAATAATAAATAAATAAAAATGTTAAAAAAAAAAAAAAGAGGTGAGGGGACCGGGCAGTGGCTCACCAGGTTAAGCACCCAGAGTATGAAGCACAAGGACTGCTCAAGGATCCTGGTTTGAGCTCCCCACTCCCCACCTGCGGGGGGGGGGGGTGTCACTTCACAAACAACGAGACAGGTCTGTAGGTATCTCTCTGTCTCTCTCCCTCTCTACCTCCCCGCCCCTCCCCTCTCAATTTCTATCTGTCCTATTCAATTTTAAAAAATGAAAAAATGGCCACCAGTGGCTTCCTAGTGCAGGCACCAAGCCCCAGAGATAACCCTAGAGGCAAACAGAAAAAAAGGTGAGAGACAGAGACAGAGAGATACCACAGCAGTTTTTTTTTTTTTAACTGCTTGTGAAGCCCCCCCCCCCCTCACACACAACTGGGAAGTGGGGGACTTGAACTCTGGTCCTCAAACATGTTGATCTGTGAGCTACCACCTGGAGGCTCCACCCCCCACCTCGCTCCCCCACAGCCATTTTCTGACTCTCCCTCTAGAATCTTATAGGACAGGGCTGCTACCTCACTTCCAAGTGGTGATTCAGTAGGACCTTCCCCACGCCACCAGCTCCATCCATGTCCGTGGCCTGTTTGCCTGTGTGACTGTATTGTGTGTTCATGCTGTGAGCTCCTCTCTAACTTCTCCCCCACCTGGGCCCCACAGGGGAGCTCGTGGAGGCTGGGGCTCTAGTTCATGGTCGTGTGCCCCATGCCCAGAGCTCCGGACAGCTGCATCTCCCAGCCATCCTAGGCCTGCCCACCGGCCACCCTTCAGAACAAAAAGCTGGCCTCCTTCCACAGCGCCCTCCTCTGCCTCTTCCCGTCTGGGAACTCCTTCCTGTTTTCTTTGCTCACTGTGGGCAGGCCACCAGGGGTGGGTGGGTGCCTGGCTAGGTAGGTGGGAAGGGTGGGGCTGGCCTGTCCGTGAAAACACAGGGCCCTGTCCATAGCGATGGTATCGAGCCTCCTTAACTCCAGCGGTGTCTAATTAAAAGTGGGGTGACTTCTTGGAACCTGGTCCTCAGGGGCCAGCTGCCTGACTCCTCTCCTTTCTGCTCTCCCTCTCACAAACTTCAATTAAGAGAGGAATAAGAGATGCCTATCCGGACCCAGCATGATGAGCTCATCCGCTAAGACTGGTGTGTTTTTTCTCCCCTGGTTTATTTATAGAATCTTCCTTGTTTGCTTGAACAGCCCTCTCTGGCCTGTTCTTGTTTGCCTTCTGTTCATCTGGATGTGCAGTCATGGGGAGTGACTTGCATCTGTTGCCCTTAGCTGCCCAGGGTGTCCGATCCTGATTCTTCCACTTTTGGCTTTCATCTGTGAGTTTCTTTCTCTTCTCCTTTCTCCTTCTTCTTTCTCCTCTTTCATCTTCTTTTTCCTTCTCCTCCTCCTCTCCCTCCTCCTCCTCCTTCTTTTCCTTCTCCTTCTTCTTCTAACACTTTGTCATTTCCAGTTGCCAAGGCGGGAACTAGAATTGATTAAAAAAAAAAAAATCAGGGCCATGTGGCTCATCTGGTTGAGTGCACACATTATAGTGCACAAGGACCTGAATTCAAGACCCCAGTCCCCACCTGCAGGGGGAAAACTTCATGAGTGGCGACGCAGTGCTGCAGGTGTCTCTCAATCTCCCTTCTTCTCTCTCTCTTCCTCTCTCTCTCTTTTCTTCCCTCTCTTACTCTCTTGATTTCTGGCTGTCTCCATCCAATAAATAAAGATAATAACAAAATTTTAAATAAAATTAAAAAACTCAACAAAGGGGCTGAGGAAACAACATAATAGTTATGCAAACAGCTTCCATGCCTGACGCTCTGAAGTCTGAGGGCCCAGGTTCAATCCCCAGAAATACCATAAATCAGAACAGAACAGTCCTCTGATCACTCTTTTTCTCTGCATCACACTCAGGACCTGATGCTTGTAAGTCCAGCACCCTATCACGGAACTACCTCCCAGGCTACTCCTCTCTCTCTCTCTCCTTCTGTTTTTCACCCTCTATCTAGAAGAGAGAAGGAAAATGACTGGTGGGAGTAGTGGAGTCTATATCAGGCACTGAGCCCCAGTGTTAAAAAAAAGAAAAGAACAGAAAAAGAAAGAATATTAATTTATTGTATGTGCCTCTATGTCTTTTAATTAATTCTCTTTTTAGATAGTAACAGAAGTACACACAGAGAGAATGAGAGACCACAGCACCACAGCTCCCCTCAGTGTGGTGGGACAGGGATCAAACCTCGTCATGCGCATGGCAAAGCAGTGTACTGTTCAAATGAGTCCACCTTTGTAATTTTTTATTCAAGTTTAAAATAAGCAATTAGTCTGATGCCATGATCTAATACAGGCTTTGTTACTGAAATAATACATAATTGGAGGCCCTGGTAGTGGTGCACCTGGTTAAGCACACATAGTACTAAGTGCAAGGATCCACGCAAGGATCTGGGTTCCAGGCCCTAACTCCTTGGAGAACTCCCCTGGGGAAGCTTCACAAGCAGTGAAGGAGGTCTGAAGGTTTCTCTCTCTCTCGCTCGCTCCCTCTCCCTCTCTCTCTCTTTCTCTCTTTCTTTCCCCCACCTCTCTCAATTTCTCTCTGTCCTATCAGCCCTTACTTTGAGACTGGAACCTAAAATTTATTGTCCTGTATTCCCTCTTTCTAAGAAAAAGTAGATCAAACTCATTATAAAACAAACTGGTCGAGAGTCGGGCGGTAGCACAGCGGGTTAAGCGCATGTGGCTCAAAGTGCAAAGACTGGTGTAAGGATCCTGGTTAGAGCCCCTGGCTCCCCATCTGCAAGGGAATCGCTTCACAAGCGGTGAAGCAGGTCTGCAGGTGTCTCTCTTTCTCTCCCCCCTCTCTGTATTCCCCTCCTCTATTTCTCTCTGTCTTATCTAATAATGACGACATCAACAACAATAATAACTACAACAACAGTAAAAAAACAACAAGGGCAACAAAAGGGAAAATAAATAAATATTAAAATTTTTTTTAAATGGTCTGAAAAACTTTTTTTAAAAAGTCTGGTCACCACAATCTTCTAAAAAGTTTTTTTTTTTCTCTCTCCCACCCTACTACATGACTTCTGCAGAGCTGCTAAATCCATTTCCCAGCTAACTTTTATTTATTTAATTTGTTTATTTTTACCAGAGTCCTGCTCAGCTCTGGCTTATGTTGATACCTGGGACTGAACCTGGGACTTTGGAGCCTCAGTCATGAGAATCTATTTGCATAACCATTGTGCTATCTCCCTTGCCTGAGCCCCTTAGCTTTGATGTCTGTTTCGACATCAAAGCTACTCAAGATGACATCAAGATTCTGTGTAGTTTGGTGCCCAAGTCTTGCATGAATTAGAAGGGACTTAACCCTGGCTTCTTGCTTTGTCTTCATGAATGGCCTGTGAATATAGTTTCAGCACAATCTGTTAAGAAAAATGGTTTAACTATTAGCTTCTTTCTGCTGTAAACAAAACACTTTTCAAATTGGATTCTTCTCCTTCCTTTTTTTCTTTTTTATTGGGAGGGCTAATGGTTTACGATAAGTTCAGTTGTTTACACATGGGTCAAAATCTCACACCTTATCATGATTGGTGTCTGCAAAACACTCTCACCCCCAGCCTAGTTCCCTCTCCACCTTAATGCACTGGGACCTCAAACCCCCTCTCCTCCTTCTCCTTCCCCAGAAGCCTTTGCTAAACCTATTTCAAGTTCTAGTTTGTGTTTCCACTTTTTGTTCTTATTTCTCAAATTCTGTTAATGAGTGAGACTATCCCATATTTATCCTTATCTCTCTGGCTTATCTTGCTTAACCTGATTCTTTCAAGCTCCATCCAAGATGAGGTGAAGGAGGTGAATTCACCATTTTTAATAGCTCAGTAGTATTCCTTTTCTCTCTTTTGTTGCCCTTATTGTTTTACTGTTGTAGTTATTATTGTTGTTGTTATTGCTGTCTTTATTGTTGGATAGGACAGAGAGAAATGGAGAGAGGAGGGGAGGACAGAGAAAGATAGACACCTGCAGACCTGCTTCACCACTTGTGAAGAGACTCCCCTGCAAGTGGGGAGCCAGGAGCTCGAACCAGAATCCTTACGCCGGTCCTTAGCTTTGTGCCACCTGCACTTAACACACTGTGCTACCCACACAGCCCCCCCCTTTTTTTTTTTAAACCAGAGCACTGCTCAGCTCTGGCTTATGGTAGTGCAGGGGAACCTCGGACTTTGGAGCCTCAGGCATTAGAGTCTCTTTGCATAACTATTATGCTATCTCCCTCACTAAGTACAAGGATCCAGGTTCTAGGCCCTGACTCCCTGAAGAATTCTCCTGGGGATGCTTCACAAGCAGTGAATCAGGTCTGCAGGCATCTGTCTGTCTGTCTCTCTCTCTCTCTGAATAGTATTTCACTGTGTATCTAGATCACAACTTTTTCAGCCATTTATCTGTTGGTGGACACCTGGGTTGCTTCCAGGTTTTGGCTATTACAAATTGTGCTGTTATGAACACATGTGCACACAGATCTTTTTGGATGGGTGTGTTTGGTTCCATAGGATCTATCCCCAGGGTAACAGGGCAGGCCCACTTCTAGCTCTGATTATTTTTTTGCTTCCAGGGTTACTTCTGGGGCTCAGTGCTTGTACCATGAATCCACTGCTCCTAGAGGCCATTTTCCCCCTTTTGTTGCCCTTGTTGTTTCATTGTTGTTGTGGTTATTATTGTTATTGTTGATGTCGTTCGTTGTTGGATAGGACAGAGAGAAATGGAGAGAGGAGGGGAAGACAGAGAGGGGAAGAGAAAGATAGACACCTGCAGACCTGCTTCACTGCCTGTGAAGCGACTCCCCTGCAGGTGGGGAGCCAGGGGCTTAAACCGGGATCCTTATGCCGGTCCTTGTGCTTTGCGCCACGTGTGCTTGACTTGCTGTGCTACCACCCGACCCCCTCTAGCTCTGATTCTATTACTGCCAGAGACCATAGCACACCATTGTTCTGCCAGAGGACTGACCAAGTGAAGTATCCTTCTTCCTTTTTCTAGACCCCCATCCCCTGATCTGGGGACTGGGCCAAGGTGTTGGCAGCCCCAGCAGTAGCAGTGACTGTGGCCCAGGGCCTGTAAAGCTCCCCAAAGTCCAGCTGGTTCCCAGGTGCAGGAAGAAGCCCTTGGTGGGGGACGAGGTGTCCAGGGAAGGTGGCAAGGCGGATGCAGATACATTCTGCAGGCTGGGGTGTGTGTGCCTTGCCACGGAGAAAGCAGGAGTGCGTGGAGATAGCATTAGGGCTCTGCAAAAAGACTCCCATAGCTGGGGCTCTGGGCTCTGAGTTATCAGGTTCAGTCACCAGCACCCACCATATGCCAGAGTTGAGCAAGGATCTGATAAGAAACAAATGAACAAGAACAAGAAAGAAATAAAGAAAGAAAGAAAGGAAGGAAGGAAGGAAGGAAGGAAGGAAGGAAGGAAGAAGAAAGGAAGGAAAAAAGGAGAAAGCAGAGCCTGAGAAGCAGGAAGGCTCACAGGTCGGTCTCCCCATAGAGTCTTATTTTTGGTGTGTGTGTGTGTTGACATTTTTTAAAAATTATTATCTTTATTAGAGACAGCCAGAAATCGAGAGGGAAAGGGGTGGTAGAGAAGGAGAGTGGGAGGGAAAGAAAAAGAGACACCTGCAGCCCTGCTTCACCATCTGTGAAGCTTTTCCCCTGCAGGTGGGGACTAAGGGCTCAAACCTGGGCCCTTGCGTACTGTAACATGGGCGCTCAACCAGGTGCACCACCACCTGGCCCCGAAACTCTTTCATTAGTGATTTAATATTGATTTACAGAAATTATGAGATGAGAGGTGTAATTCCACACTGTTCCCACCACCTGAGTTCTGTGTCTCCACTCCCTCCATTAGAAGCTACAGCAATTCTCCCAAGGTTGCAGATATGGGTCAATTATTATTTCTACAGCTATCTGTCTAGATTGGCTCCCACCTTTTTAAATAAGGTCCCACCTTCTCTTCCTCTCCAAGTCGTACCTACACCTATTACTACATCCAAATGTCTCTTTTTCACTTCACAAGTGGTGAAGCAGGTCTACAGGTGTCTCTCTGTCTCTCTCCCTCTCTGTCTTCCCCTCCTCTTGATTTCTCTGTGCTAAAAAAAAAAAAAAAAAAGTCCCTCCCTCCCTTTTTCCTCTTCTCTCTCTGGGTCCCAATGGAGTTGGACTTCAGAGCCTGCTGGTCATTTTCCCCTTATCTTTTCTGCCACACTGGGAGTATGGAACAACATTTTCTTCTTCTCTTTTTCTTTCTTTTTTGTTTTTGTTTTTGTTTACTATAACACTGCTTAGCTCTGGCTTATGGTGGTGTGGGGGATTGAATCTGGGTCTTTGGAGGCTCAGGCATGAAAGTCTCTTTGTATAACCATTATGCTATCTACCTTCACCCTGGACCAGAATTCTTCTTTATGGGGTGCAGAAGGTGAGAGTTTTGGCTTTTATAATTGCTTCTCTGCTGGACATGGGTGTTGGCAGGTTGATCCATACCCCCAGCCTGTCAGATGACCCTTATTTCTACAAATGTCTATATTTATATATATTTGCCCATTTTTCCTATGATCCTATCTTCTCTCCCTTTCTTTTTTCTTTTTAAATTATTTTTATTACTGATTTAATAATGATTAATAAGATTGTAAGCTCCTATCCCCAGAGTTCCGTGTATCACCCTCTCCACTGGAAGCTTCCCTATTCTTTATCCCTCTGGGAGGATGGACCAAATTAGGGGCTGTTGGAGGCTGGCTGGCTGGCCTCAGAAGGCCAAAGGGCTTCTCCATGGTCTCATAGCCTCATTCCTCTCCCAGCCATGCTGCCAAACATTAACACACAGGGTCAGAAGGCTCTGCCCTTGCGCATGAGCTAATCTCCATGGTATTCCCACAGGATGAAGTCAGGAGGATGGACCACCAGGGTCACAGCAGTGGAGAAGTAAGGGGGGAAGGAGAAAGAGGGTCCTTTTTTTTTTTTTTTTTAACAGAGCACTGATCTGCTCTGGTTTACAGTGGTGCAGGGGATTGAACCTGGGACTTAGAAGCCTCAGGCATGACAGTCTGTTTGCATAACCATTCTGCTATTTACCCCTGCAAAGAGGGTCCTTCTGATGCTGTTAAGGACCCAGTGTGGGCATTAAGGATCACTGCTGACGGACGGTCAGATGGGAATGAAAGGCAGTGTCTCCCCAACCCCAAAGGCTGACCTAAGATGTGGGGGTGGAGGCAGGAAGGCCTGGGGCTCCAAGGAAAGCTTGACGTGTCCAGGAATGTGGACTGGAAGGTGTTGACGGCAGAAGAGATGGCATGGGAGCGACATTCTTGGCAAGGTGTAGAGGAGGCTGGCTGTTTGGGGCAAAGAGACTCACAGATGGTTCTGCGAGCCTTGACGATTCGTTCACCAAATAGATGTTGAAAGATCTCTTTGTTTATTTGACTTTGTCCCTTGCCCTGAAAATTTCAGCTTTTATATTTTATTTAATTTTTTTTCTTTTTTCTTTTTTTCACCTCCAGGGTTATCGCTGGGGCTACGAATCCACTGCTCCTAGAGCACATTTTCCCCATTTTGTTGCCCTTGTTGTTGTTGTGATTGTTATTGCTGTCATTATTGTTGGATAGGACAGAGAGAAATTGAGAGAGATGGAGAAGACAGTGAGAGGGAGAGAAAGATAGACACCTGCAGACCTACTTCACTGCTTGTGAGGCAACCCCCTGCAAGTGGAGAGCCAGGAGCTTGAACTGGGATCCTTGGACTTTGTGCCACATGCGCTTAACTCTGAGCTACCATCCGACCCCCCTCCCCTACCCCCCCTCCCAGAGCACTACTCAGCTCTGGCTGGGGTGCTGCTTGGAACCTCAGGCACAAAATATTTTTTTTCTTTAAGGATTTATTTTATTTTGTTTTGTTTTGTTTATTCATTTGTTGGCTAGAGACAGAGAGAAATGGAGAGGGAAAGAGGAGACAGAGAGGGAGAGAGACAGAGAAACACCTGCAGACCTGTTTCACCACTTGTGAAGCCCCCCCCCCCAGGGGCTTGAACTCTAGTCCTTGCGTACTGTAACCTGTGCATTTGACCGCGTGTGCCACCACCCAGTCCCTATTTATTTATTTTTGATAGAGACAGAAATTGAAAGGGGAAGGGAACAGAGAGGAGAGGCACCTTCCACACTGCTCTACTGCTTGTGAAGTTTCCTCCTTGTAGATGGGGACTGGGGCCTTGAACCCAGGTCCTTGGGCAAGGTGATGTGTGCGTTCTGCTGGGTACAACACTGACCAGCCCCTAGGCATGAAAGCATTTTACACAACTATTATTGTATCTCCCCTGCCCAATTTATTTATATATTGATTCTTCATTATATTTTTATTACCACCAAGGTTATCATTGGGGCTTGGTGCTGACACAAATCCATGGTTCCTGGTGGCCAGTTTTTTCTTTCCTATTATTATTATTATTTAATTTGTTGTTTTTTTTTTGCTTGACAGGACAGAGAAAAATTGAGGGGGGCCAGGGATAGAAAAAGACAGACACCTGCAGATTTGCTTCACTGCTCATGAAGCTTTCCCCTGCAGGCGGGGACAGGGGGCTTGAACTCAGGACCTTGCGCACTGTAATGTGTGCACTCAACCAGGTGTACCACCACCTGGCCTCTTTTATTTTATTTTATTTCTTTAAACTCTAGCACTACTCAGCTCTGGTTTATGGTGATGTTTGGGATTAAACCTGAGACCTTTGACCCTCAGGTAAGAAAGTCCTTCGCATAACCACAATACTATCTCCTCCTTCCAGTGTTTAAATTAAAAAAAAAAAAAAAACTTGTTTGTTTATGAAAGAGTGAGAACCAGGTCATCACCCTGACACACACGATGCCAGGAATCCAACTCAGGACCTCATGCCTGTGAGTCCAAGTCTTTACCTTTTGCACTAGAGCCCCAGGGCTGCTGATGTCTGTCTGCATTCTCTCTAGCCAACATAGTAAGGTCAGTACATGGGCAGTTGTTTACTTACCCAGACACTTCTACTATGTGCCCACGAGGACAAAGGATAAAGGGCATTCTCTGGGCCAGGTGGTGAGACACTTGGTTGAATGCACACGTTACAATGCTCAAGGACCCAGGTTTGAGACCCTGGTCCCCACTTGCAGAGGGAAAGCTTCACATGTGGTGAAGCAGTGTTGCAAGTATCTCTCTGCCTCTCTCCCTCTCTATCTCCCCTCCCCTCTTGATTTCTGGCTATCTCTATACAATAACTATCTAATAAATAAATAAAAATTTAAAAAAGATAAAGGGGGAGTTAGGTGGTAGTGCAGTGGATTAAGTGCAGGTGATACAAAGCTCAAGGACTGGTGTAAGGATCCTGGTTTGAGCCCCCAGCTCCCCACTTGCAAGGGAGTCCCTTTACAGGTGGTGAAGCAGGTCTGCAGGTGTCTCTCTTTCTCTCCCCTTCTCTGTCTTCCCCTCCTTTCTCTATTTCTCTCTGTCCTATCCAACAACAACAGCAATAACTACAACAATAACACAACAAGGACAACAAAAGGGAATAAATAATTTTTTTTTTTAAAGATAAAGGGTATTGTCTCCACAAGAGATGTCAGGACCAGACGGTAAGAGACTTGTTCTGCACAAACCAGAAAAAAGAGCTTACGAGTTATAACCTCAGCCCCACGACTCCAGACATGTCTGCAGGCCCAGACAATCTTGCTCGCTCCTGCTGATCCTGCTGAAGCCCTCTCCCTCTGACTCTGAGAGGATGCTCTGCTGTGTCTCCTTTAGAAAGAAGGGCTTCCGGGGGCCGGGCAGCAGTGCACCAGGTGAAGTGCACATAGTATGGGTCAGCAAGGACCCACGCAAGGATTTGGGTTTGAACCCCTACTCCCCACCTATAGGGGGTTACTTCACAACTGGTGAAGTAGGTCTGCAGGTGTCTCTCTTTCTCCCTCTCTGTCTCCCCCTGTCCTATCCAATAAAATGGGAAAAAATGGCCACCAGAAGCAGTGGATTCATAGTGCTGGCACTGAGCCCCTTGGAGGCAAAAAAAAAAAAAGGAAGAAAGGGGGGAGTCCGGCAGTAGCGCAGTGGGTTAAGCACACATGGTGCAAAGCTCAAGGACCAGCGTAAGGATCCCTGTTCGAGCCCCTGCTCTCCACCTGCAGGGGGGTCACTTCACAGGCGGTGAAGCAGGCCTGCAAGTGTCTATCTCTCCTCCTCTCTGTCTTCCCCTCCTCTCTCCATTTCTCTCTGTCCTATTCAACAATGACGTCATTAATAACAACAGTAATAACTACAACAATAAAAACAAGGGCAACAAAAACATCATAAATAAGTATTAAAAAGAAAGGAAGAAAGGGGGAAAAAAGAAAGAATGGCAGGCTTCACAGGCCAACAGCAGTGCTGGGGGGTGGGGTGGGGGGTGCTGCTTCCCCTGCAGTTTGCTCTGAGGCTCCTATTTCCCTCCCTCTGCCTCTGCCCTGGCCCTGGGCTCTGGAGGTCACCCAGTGAACCCAGGGCCTCCTGCATGCACACTGCCAGCTTCTGTTGGGGGGACTCAGAGCTCAGAGCGGAGTGCCTGGGGCAGCCTGACCCAGTGAATCAGCTCCTTGAGTGTCCCGCCCCCCACCCTCCCTCAGCTAATTCACTGCAGACCAAAAATAGAGCCCTGGCCCCCTAGTGAATAAACTCCGGTGTGAGGAAGGACACAGACCGCCCTGGGCATGGAACCCCGGGCAGGAAGGGCTTCCAAGGCCCAGGCCTCACCCCTGACCCTGGGTCCCAGCAGACTCCGTGGAGCAGCTCTGCCCAGGGACAAGGTGGCTGGCATGAGACTCTTTCCCTCCTGTCTGAAGGGTGGCCACACGCCAAGGAGGGCAAGTGCCTCCCAGCCACCCCCCAGTCTTGCTTAGGGGATGTGGGCAGACTCAGACTGCTTTGCTCAAATTGAATTTATCAAATTAAATGATGCCTTACCTTCAAACCCACTCTCAGGCATTTAATAAAATATTAATTAATTAGGGGAGTCGGGCAGTAGCGCAGCGGGTTAAGCACAGGTGGTGCAAAGTGCATAAGAATCCCAGTTCGTTCTGCAGCTACTAAGAACAATGAACTCCTACATCAAATTGAAAAGCTTCTGCACATCCAAAGAAACTATCACACAAACAAAGAGACCCCTCACAGAATGGGAGAAGATCTTCACATGCCATACATCAGACAAAAAACTAATCACCAAAATATATAAAGAGCTCAGCAAACTTAGCACCAAAAAAGCAAATGACCCCATCCAAAAATGGGCAGAGGATATGAACAAAACATTCACCTCAGAGGAGATCCAAAAGGCTAACAGACATATGAAAAACTGCTCTAGGTCACTGATTGTCAGAGAAATGCAAATTAAAACAACACTAAGATACCACCTCACTCCTGTAAGAATGGCATACATCAAAAAGAACAGCAGCAACAAATGCTGGAGAGGCTGTGGGGACAGAGGAACCCTTTTACATTGCTGGTGGGAATGTAAATTGGTCCAGCCTCTGTGGAGAGCAGTCTGGAAAACTCTCACAAGGCTAGACATGGACCTTCCATATGATCCAGTAATTCCTCTCCTGGGCTTATACCCCAAGGACTCCATAACACCCAACCAAAAAGAGGTGTGGACTCCTATGTTCATAGCAGCACAATTCATAATAGCTAAAACCTGGAAGCAACCAAGGTGCCCAACAACAGATGAGTGGCTGAGAAAGCTGTGGTATATATACACAGTGGAATACTATGCAGCTATCAAGAACAATGAACCCACCTTCTCTGACCCATCATGGACAGAGCTAGAAGGAATTATGTTAAGTGAGCTAAGTCAGAAAGATAAAGATGAGTATGGGATGATCCCACTCATCAACAGAAGTTGAGGAAGAAGATCTGAAAGGGAAACTAAAAGCAGGACCTGACCAAATTGTAAGTAGGGCACCAAAGTAAAAACCCTGTGGTGAGGGGTAGACATGCAGATTCCTGGGACAGTGGGGGGTGGGAGTGGGTAGGAGGGATGGGTCACTGTCTTTTGGTGGTGGGAATAGTGTTTATGTACACTCCTAGTAAAGTGTAGTTATATAAATCACTAATTAATATGAGAGGGGAAAATTAATTGTATGTCTCGAAGTTTTTAAAACACAGACTGAGTCTTCTTAACATATAGGATGTGTATTTGATGTGCGGACTCTCTCAAAAACCTAGACCAAGTAGATCAGAAGCAACCAGTAGCACAGCTATATACAAGATACTGGGTACTGTACAGCAAACCCTAACAAAAGGACTTTTCATAGTTAACCCAATTACCAAATAATGTGATGATAACATTAACTATCCATTGTCTTTTTGAACCCTAAGACAGCAGGAATCTCACATCTCCACTATAGAGCCTATACTTCCCCCAGTCCTGGAACCTTAGGATAGGGCCCACTTTCCCGTATGCCTCTCCCAATCCATATCAAATAATATTGCATCTGCCCATCGCAACCTAATCAACACAACGATTGCCACCTCAACATGCTTCATCTCAGACTATGTCCAGAGACTTCACGTGTGGAATGACAACCCTTCAGCTTCATTACTGGGGTGAGACCTTTCTTTTCATAGTATCCTCTAATTACATCCCAGGTGGTTCACTTTCTAACAAAGACCCAAAACCTAGATATATACCAGGTTCTATGAGAGAGAGCATATGTTCACACATATCCATAAACTAGTGCAAAATATATACCTGAAAGCAGAAGTACACTAGAGTTTGCAGCGAGTACCCCCCTAAAACTTCCTCTCCACTATTCCAAGCTTTGGGTCCATGATTGCTCAACAATTTGTTTGGCTTTGTATGTTAACTCTCTTTTCAGTCACCAGGTTCCAGATGCCATCAGGATGCCGGCCAGGCTTCCCTGGACTGAAGACCCCACCAATGTGCCCTGGAGCTCGACTTCCCCAGAGACCTACCCTACTAGGGAAAGAGAGAGGCAGACTGGGAGTATGGACCGACCAGTCAACGCCCATGTTCAGCGGGGAAGCAATTACAGAAGCCAGACCTTCCACCTTCTGCAACCCACAATGACCCTGGGTCCATGCTCCCAGAGGGAAGAGAATGGGAAAGCTATCAGGGGAGGGGGTGGGATATGGAGATTGGGTGGTGGGAATTGTGTGGAGTTGTACCCCTCCTACTCTATGGATTTGTTAATTTACCCTTTCTTAAATAAAAAATAAATTAAAAAAAAAGAACAATGAACTCAACTTCTCTGACCCATCTTGGTCAGAGCTAGAAGGAATTACGTTAAGTGAGCTAAGTCAGAAAGATAAAGATGAGTATGGGACGATCTCACTCATCAACAGAAGTTGAGAAAGAAGATCAGAAAGGGAAACTAAAAGCAGGATTTGACTAAATTGAAAGTAGGGCACCAAAGTTAGAACCCTGTGGTGAGGGGGAGGGTGGACATGCGGCTTCCTGGGCTGATGGGTGGGTGGTATGGGACACAGTCTTTTGGTGGTGGGAATGGTGTTTATGTATACACCTATTAAATTCTAGTCATATAAATCACTAATTAGTATGAGAGGGGGAAAAACTGATTGTATGTCTAACAAAGGGATTTTTCAAAGTTAACCCAATTACCAAATAATGTGATGATAACAATAACTATCCATTGTCTTCTTGAACCCTAAGCCAGCAGGAACCTCAAATTTCCACTATAGAGCCTAAACTTCCCCTGTCCTGGGACCCTAGGGTAGGGCCAGCTTTCAGGCATGCCTCTCCCAATTCTTATCAAATAATATTGCATCCGCCGATCGCAGCCTAATCAACACAACGAGTGCCACCTCAACATGCTTCAGCTCAGACTGTGTCCAGAGACTTCACGTGTGGAATGACAACCCTTTAGCTTCATTACTGGAGTGAGACCTTTCCTTTCATAGTATTCTCTAATTCCATCCCAGGTGGTTCACTTCCTAACAAAGTCCCAAAACCTAGATATAGACCTGGTTCCATGAGATAGAGCATATGTTCACATGTATCCATAAACTAGGGCAAAATATATAGTGAAAGCAATAGTACACTAGAGTTTGCAGTGAGTAACCTCCAACACTTCATCTCCACTATTCCAACCTTTGGGTCCATGATTCTTCAACAATTTGTTTGGCTTTGTATGTTAACTCTCTTTTCAGCCACCAGGTTCCAGAGGCCATCAGGATGCCGGCCAGGCTTCCCTGGACTGAAGACCCCACCAATGTGTCCTGGAGCTCCACTTCCCCAGAGACCCACCCTACTAGGGAAAGAGAGAAGCAGACTGGGAGTATGGATCGACCAGTCAATGCCCATGACAGTGGGGAAGCAATTACAGAAGCCAGACCTTCCACCTTCTGCAACCTACGACGACCCTGGGTCCATGCTCCCAGAGGGATAGAGAATGGGAAAGCTATTGGGGAGGGGATGGGATATGGAGACTGGATGGTGGGAATTGTGTGGAGTTTTGTTAATGTCTCCTTTCTTAAAAAAAAAAAAAAAGTCCCGGTTCGAGCCCCCGGCTCCCCCACCTGCAGGGGAGTCGCTTCACAGGTGGCGAAGCAGGTCTGCACGTGTCTGTCTTTCTCTCCCCTTCTCTGTCTTTCCCTCCTCTCTCCATTTCTCTCTGTCCTATCTGACAACAATGAAATCAATAACAACAATAAAGCAACAAAAGGGAATAAATATTTTTAAAAATATTAATTGATTTAAAGATATATTTTTATTTAAAAAAATTATCTTTATTTGAGAGAAACAACTAGAAATTGAGAGGACAGGGAAGTAGGGACAGAGATGGGGTGGAAGCTAGATAGCATAATGGTTATGCAAAGAGACTCTCATGCCTGAGGCTCCAAAGTCCCATGTTCAATCCCCAGCACCACTATAAGCCAGAGCTGAACAGTGCTCTGGAAAGAGAGAGAGAGAGAGAGAGAGAGAGAGAGAGAGATATCAGCAATACTGTTCTACCACTTGTGAAGCTTTTTCCTTGCAGGTGGGGGCCAGAGGCTTGAACTTGGGTCCTTGGAGAGAGAGATATCAGCAATACTGTTCCACCACTTATGAAGCTTTTTCCTTGCAGGTGGGGGCCAGAGGCTTGAACCTGGGTCCTTGTGAACTGGAACATATGTGCTCAACCAGGTGTGCCACCACCTGACCCCTATTTAATTTATTTTAAGAGGGAGGGAGGAAGAGAGAGAGAGAGGGAGAGGGAGAGGGAGAGGGAGAGGGAGAGGGAGAGGGAGAGGGAGAGGGAGAGGGAGAGGGAGGAAACTTCCTTCAGTGTCATGGGGACTGGAATTGAACCTGGTTTGTGCACATGATAAAGTAATGTACTATCCAAGCAAGCTATGTTGCTGGCCCTCTCAGGCATTAAAAATAAATAAATAAATAAATACATACATACATACATAATGGGGGCTGGGGAGTTAAATGCACATATCACCATGTGTAAGAACCTGAGTTTGAGTTCCTGCTCCCCACCTGTAGGGAAGAAGTTTCACAAACAGTGAAGCAAGTGTCTCTCTTTTTCTCCCCCTCTCTATCTCTCCTCCCCTCTCAATTGCTCTTTGTCCTATCCAATAAAAATAGAAAAACAAATTGAAAAACTGGCCATGGAGCAGTGGATTCTAAGTGCAGGCACCAAGCCCCAGCAATAATCTTTGTGGTAAAATTTATTTCATTCTATTATTATTGTTGTTATTTAACCAGAGCACTGCTCATAAAGGTCTTTTTGCACAACCACCATGGTATCTCACTCCCCACTTACCCATCCCTTTTTCTTTTTCTTTTCTTTTTTCTTTTTTGCCACAAACATTATCTCTGGGGCTCAGTAGCTACATGACACTACCACTTCCAGTGGCCTTTTCTTTTCTTTTCTAATTTTATTTTATTTTACTGTATTAAGAGTGAGAGAGGGGCAGAGGAGAGGCCGACCAGAGCCCTGCTCAGTTCTGGCTTATGGTGGTCTTCTTCTTCTAGCGTTTGCCCTTCTTCCGTAGCCAGTCAACAGCATCAGGTTGAGCCTGATGTCTGCTTGTTGCTGGCTTTGAAAGTGACTGGGATCCATGTGGATTCAGTCGGCTAGGAAGGATCGTCAGTTTCCCCAATGAATGGGTACTCACGAGATGCACCACGGGAAGGTCGATCCAATCCACCCCGCTTATGGTGGTGTTGGGGCTTGAATCTGGGACCACAGAGCCCTTTGCAGAACCATGATGCTGTCTCTCCACTCCTATTCCCCCCACCTCTGCTTTCATTTAGATAGAGGGTGGGAAACAGAGAGATAGAGAGGGGGAAGGAGAAAGAGAGAGAGAGAGGAGACACCACAGTAGGACTCCGCCACTGGTGACGCCTCCCCACCGCAGGTGTTCCTGTGCTTGAACCCGGGTCCTTCCGCACAGACCCACCTTGCTGCATGTGGGAGCTGGGGTGCCAGGGAGGGTGTCGGCGGTGCGCAGTCTCCCCTTGAGGGCACTGAAGGCTGGAAGTGTTTCCTAAGACAAACACGGGCTGGGGGTGGGGGGAGCCCAGGTGGAGGGTGGCAAGATGTGAGGGTGACCAGGGGCAGCGGAGGACTTGAAGGGCAGATGGGGATATGCTGCACAGGAAGTGGACATCACTTACTCAGCCAGGCGGTGTCTGGCCTGCGGAATGAGTCACAGCCTCACGTTGCCTCACGTTACCTCACCTTGTCTACCGAGACTTGGTCAGCCCTCAGGTCAAGGGCAGCTGACCTTCCATGCACGCAGTGGGGTTCTTCAGGGCCTGGAGAAGAGCTCACGTGGCTGGGGCGATGCTTTGCCACATGCACAACCCAGGCTTGAGCCTGGACCTCACTGCATCGGAGGAAGCTGTGGAATTGTGGTATCTCTCTCTCTCTTTTCCTATCTTTTTTCTCTTACCTTCTGTCTCTAAGAAGGGAGAAAGGAAGCATATAAGGAGAAAAAGAATGAAAGAAGAAAGGAAGGAAGGGAAAGGAAAGGAAAGGAAGGAGAAAAGAAAGGCAAGGAAAGAAAAAAGAAGAAAATGATTGAAGAGGCTGAGTGGTAGCGCATCTGGTTGAGTGCATATGTCCACAATGTGCAAGGATCCAGGTTCAAGCCCCCCAGTCCCCACCTGCAGGGGTAAAGCTTTGCAAGTGGTGAAGCAGGGCTTCAGGTATCGCACTCTCTCTCTCTCTCTCTATCTTCCCCCTTCCCTCTTGATTTTCTGACTGTCTCTATCCAATAAATAAAGATGTAAAAAAAGATAAACAGGAGTCGGGCGGTAGTGCAGCAGGTTAAGCGCACGTGGCGCAAAGCACTAGGACCAGTTAGGATCCCGGTTCAAGCCTCCGCTCCCCACGTGCAGGGGAGTCACTTCACAGGCGGTGAAACAGGTCTGCAGGTCTCTCTCTGTCTCTTTCTCTCTCAATTTCTCTCTGTCTCTATCCATTAACAAATAAAAGAAAAAAAAAGAAAAAAACATAAAAAGTGATTGAACAGGCTGGGGAGCCAACGTAATAGTTATGCAAAGAGACTTTTTATGCCTGAGGCTCTGAGGTTCAATCCCCAGTCAGAGTTGAGCAGCAGGGCTCAAGAAAGAAAGGAAGAGAGAAAGAAAGAAGAAAGAGAGAATGAAAGAAGGGAGGTAGGGAGGAAGAGAGGAAGGAAGGGAGGCCAAGTGGTGGTGCACCTGATTGAGCACACACACACACACATTACAGTTTGCAAGGACCCAGGTTCAAGCTCCCAGTCCCCACCTGCAGGGGCAGCTTCATAAGTGGTGAAGCAGGGCTGCAGGCGTCTCTGTCTCTGTCTCTCTCTCACACACACACACTCGCTCTCACTGTGAATTTTTCTGTCTCTAACCAAAATAAATAAAGTAAAAATATTTTTTAAAAAAGAAAGAGAAAGGGAGAAAGAAGGAAGGCAGGGAAAGGGGGAGGGAGAGACAGAGAGGTGGCCCTGACCCCTGTCCTCCCAGGGCTGCTAGCCAGCTAGCCAACGTGGTCAGCTGCTCTCTCCCCCATACCTTGTGCCCTCCCAGCTGCCTGCACTCAGAGACAAGGTATCTGACCTCCTGGAACTCCATCACATCTCTCAGGTCCTGGACACAAGCTGGGTTCCTCCAACAGGCTGCTTGACTCCCAGGGCTAGAGCTGCTGCTAGGACCCACTGAAAGGTCCTGGCTAGGGTGGTTCTGTTTCAGGAACCAGGTGCACCCTTAGGTGAGCATTAAGTAATCTAGATGTTCCTCTCCCCTCCCCCTCCTCTCCCCTCCCCCTCCTCTCGCTTTCCCCCTCCTCTCCCCTTCCCCCCTTCCCCGCCTCCCTCCTAGGCAAGTATCTGGTGTGTGTGTGTGTGTGTGTGTGTGTGTGTGTGTGTGTGTGTGTGTGTCCTGCTGCAGAAGCTGGTCTCTGTCCATATTTGGGGATCTGGAATGGGCCTGGGGGTGGGGGCACAGGCTGCTGGGAACTGTAGTTACCAGGGCTGCTGCTCTCTGGCCTCCCAAGGAGTCCTAGAAACAGCCTGAGCCAGGAGGGGTGGAAGGTGGGTTAAAAGCTGGAGAGAGGGAGTCGGGCGCAGCGGGTTAAGTGCACGTGGCGCAAAGCGCAAGGACTGGCATAAGGATACTGGTTGGAGCCTCTGGCTCCCCACCTGCAGGGGAGTCACTTCACAGGTGGTGAAGCAGGTCTGCAGGTGTCTGTCTTTCTCTCCCCCCCCTGTCCGTCTTCCCCTCCTCTCTCCATTTCTCTCTGTCCTATCCAACAACGATGACATCAATAACAACAATAATAAAAAACAAGGGCAACGAAAGGGAAAATAGAAGAAGAAGAAGAAGAAGAAGAAGAAGAAGAAGAAGAAGAAGAAGAAGAAGAAGAAGAAGAAGAAGAAGCAGCAGCAGCAGCAGCAGCAGCAGCAGCAGCAGCAGCAGCTGGAGAGAGCACAGTGGCTCTGCAAAACGCTTGCCTGCCTGAGGCTCCCAGGTCCCATGTTCAACCCCCAGCACCACCAGAAGCCAGAGCCAAACAGTGTTCTGGGATGTCTGTCTCTCTCTTCTATTCTCTTTCTCTTCTCTCTTTCTCCTTCTTCATTTTCTCCCTCTCCCTCCCTCCCTCCTATGAGTGAGTGAGCACAATGCTGTTTCATTTCTGTCTGTGAGGCCCACCCAGCCTGGGTGCCTGTGATCTCCCTGAAGCTGTTCCAGATTAAACAGACACTCTCTTCCCCTCCACCCTGACAGAGAAGGAGACAGGCCAGCTCTGCCCTGTGCACACGAGACACTCAAGATGGTGTGGTTTGGACCTGCTTTGAGGTGTGTGTGTTTAGATACTTTACTTATTATTGGATAGAGACAGAGAAATTGAGAGGAAAGGGGAGCTAGAGAGGGAGAGACACAGAGAGACATCTGAAGCCCTGCTTCACCACTTGTGAAACTTCCCCCCTGTAGGTGGGGACCAGGGGCTTGAACCCCGGGTCCTTGTGCACTGTATAGTGTGTGCGCTCAACCAGGTGAGCCACTGCCTGCCCTCCCCCCCACACATTTTTTTTTTTAATTTTAGATAGAGAGGCAGAGGGAGAGAGTGAAAGAGACCACAACACTGAAGCTTCCTCCAGGGCAGTGGGGGCCGGGCTTGAACCCGGGCTGTGCACATGGCAAAGCAGTGCGCTGTCTAGGTGAGCTATTCTGCTGGCCCACCTGCTTTCGGCTTTGCAGACGTGGCTGCCTCCCGCCACATGTGACAAAGGACACTGGCCTCTGTGGGGGCACCCTGGGAGGAGGAGCAGAAGTCTCCTTCAAGGAAGGAAAGAATTCCAAAGACTTCAAGAGAACTTCCCTTCTCTGGACACTTGAAAGAGTTTTAACACTGAGTGCCTTTACCTTGAACAGAAGGAGGGAACTTTTTTTTTTGCCCCAGCCAAGGGCCATTTGAATATTTATTTTTTAAAAAATTATTTGTTTAGTTGATAGGACACAGAATTGAAGAGGGGAAGGAGGAGCTTGAAATGGAGAATGAGAGGCACCTGTAGCACTGCTCCATGGCTCTTGAAGTTTCTCCTGCAGGTGCGGACTGGGAGCCCTGGAAATAAATGGCCTCCAGCTGGATATTTATAGCAGTGTGTGTGGGGGGCCTGCAAAATGATCAACATAGGGCCCGCGCACTCCCAGTTAAGTACATATAGTACAAAGTGCAAAGACTCATGCAAGGATCCCGGTTCAAGCCCCTGGTCCCTGCCTGCGTGGGGGGGCACTTCACAAGCAGTGGAGGAGGTCTGCAGGTGTCTCTCTGTCTCTCTCCCTCTACTTTCTCAATGTCTCTCTGTCCTATCCAATAAAATGGAAAAAATGGCCGCGAGGAGCAGTGGATTCATTGTGCTGGTACCAAGCCTGGGAGGGGGGGGGAGAAAATGATAAACCTGGGGGTCGGGCGGTGGCGCAGTGGGTTAAGCGCATGAGGCGCAAAGTGCAGGAACAGGCGTAAGGATCCCGGTTCGAGCCCCCGACTCCCCACCTGCAGGGGAGTCGCTTCACAGGCGGTGAAGCAGGTCTGCAGGTGTCTATCTTTATCTCCCCTTCTCTGTCTTCCCCTCCTCTCTCCATTTCTCTCTGTCCTATCCAACAACGAATTGCGTCAACAAGGGCAATAATAATAACCACAACGAAGCTACAACAAGGGCAACAAAAGGGAAAAAAAAAAAAGAAAATGATCAACCTAAAAAAATGAACACTGGAGGGGCCAAGTGGTGGTGCACCTGGTTAAGCTCACACATCACAGTGCACAAGGACAAGGACACACATCACAGTGCACAAGCTCCTGGTTGCCATCTGCAAGGGGAAAGCTTCACGAGTGGTAAAGCAGGGCTGCAGGTGTCTCTTTGTCTCTCTTCCTATCTCCCCTCCCCTCTCAATTTCTGTCTATCCAATAAATAAATGAACACTTACTAAAAATGAGCACTTGGGGAATCAGGAGGTGGCGCAGCGGGTTAAGCACACGTGGCGCAAAGCGCAAGGACCAGCGTAAGGATCCGGATTCGAGCCCCCACCACCTGCAGGGGAGTCGCTTCACAAGCTGTGAAGCAGGTCTGCAGGTGTCTATCTTTGTCTCCCCCCCCCTCTGTCTTCCCCTCCTCTTTCTAGTTCTCTCTGTCCTATTCAACAACAATGACATCAATAGCCACAACAAGGGCAACAAACGGGAAAATAAATAAATATTTTTTTTAAAAAAGGTCTTTAAAAAAAAAGAGCACTTGATATTGCTATGAGAAAACACTCCTGGGGGCCAAGTGGTGGTGCACCTGGTTGAGCGCACATGTTACAATGTACAAGGACCGGGGATTGAGCCCCTGGTCCCCACCTGCAGGGGGGAAGCTTTGCAAGTGGTGAAGCCGTGTTGCAGGTGTCTGTCTCTCTCCCTCTCAACTTTTGACTGTCTCTATCCAATACATATATATATATATATAAACAAAACACTCCTGTTGGTGTCTTGCACCAAAGTAAAGGACTCGGGTGGGGGTGGGGGGGGTTCCGGTCCTGGAACATGATGGCGGAGGAGGACCTAGTGGGAGTTAGAGTGTGATGGGAAAACTGAGAAATGTGATAAATGGACCAACCACTGTTATTTTACTGTCGACTGTAAACCTTGAACCCCCCCCCCAAATAAAGAAAAATAAATTAAAAAAAAAAAAAGAAAGAAAAAGCACTCCTGGATTTATTGAGTCTTGAGTGCTGCCTGCAGTTGCCCTCACAGGCCAGACTAAAGGATTTCTTGGGCCACACAGGACCCATGGGGATTGAACTCAGGAACCTGACTATTTCGCTCCAAAGTGCTAGCCACTGTGCCATCTGTTGGGCCTAGGACACATAACTGCTTTTTTTTTTTTTCTTCCACCAGAGCACTGCTCATCTCTGGCTTCTGGTGGTGCTGGGGATTGAACCTGGGACCTTGGCGCCTCAGTCCTGAAAGTCGTTTTACAGAACCACTATGCTCTCTCCAGTTAACAGCTGGGTACCTGCTATTTTAGGTGGAGGGTCATATTAATGTCCAAGTGAAGAAGCCGTGGGTAAATGGGCCTGGCATAGGGTGGCATCTCCATGTCTACTTGCCCTCTATGCTAGGCCGTCTGCAAAACGTTCAAACTTTGCAAGGCATCAGGGCTCAAGTTGGCTCTTTAGCTCACATACGCCTTTGTCTGATTTTTCTTCAGCATATAGATTCTTCTAGCAAACATAGTTAAAACAATATATGACAGTCAGATCCCAGATTGGAGGATCAACACAATGGTGCTTTATTTTTCATTTTTATTTATTTATTTTTTAATTTTACTTTTAATTTGTTTTGCCTCCATGGTTATCACTGAGGCTTAGTGCCTGCATCACAATCCACTGCTCCTGTAGGCTATTGTTTCCCCCTTTTGTTGCCCTTGTTTTTTATTGTTGTAGTTATTATTGTTGTTGTTATTGATATCATCATTGCTGGATAGGACAGAGAGAATGGAGAGAGGAGGGGAAGACGGGGGGGGGAGATAGACACCTGCAGACCTGCTTCACCATCTGTAACGTGACTCCCCAGCAGGTGGGGAGCCGGGGGCTCGAACCAGGATCCTTATGCCGGTCCTTGCACTTTTGCACCACATGTGCTTAACCTGCTGCACTACCACTCGATCCCATGGCATTAGCTATTATCGGGAAGGTCTGGGCTCATTCAAACACAAGGAGGTGGAGTGTCAGGTGGATGTGTGTTCAGGGATCCATTGGTGGGTGTAGCTACTCAAAGGGTGTGTGGTGACAGACAGGCCCTTGTGGAGCTCTGTGTAGTCCTGAAGTGGAGGAACATGGGACTAGAACACAACCACTGTTCTGTTCTTATTCTATCCTGTCCCATCCCATCCCATCCCATCCCACTCCACTCCATTCCATTCTATTCTTATTCTGTTCTAGTTTATTTTTATTCTATCTTACTCTATTCTGTTCTGTTCTATTCGTAGTCTATTCTAGTTCATTCTTATTCTATCTTATTCTGTTCTATATTATTATTCTATCCGATTCTACTCTTATTCTATTCTAGTTTATTCTTATTCTATCTTATTCTGTTCTATTCTAGTCTATTCATTTTATTTTGTAGCGTCTCCTCAACTGTCCCTGCATAAACAGTGCCTGGCCCTCATTCTGAGCCATGTGGCTGAGCAGACCTCCGGAGGTCTGATTCACACAGGCTGTGCCGCCACCTGCTGGATCCATCTGGTTGGAGTAGCCAGAAAGTAAGTGCTTTCAGGGGATAATGCTCCTTTTTAGAAGTACTTACATACACATATATATTTGATTTGGTTTTATTTTAATGAAACACACACACACACACACACACGTGTGTGTGTGTGCTGCTCGGCTCTGGCTTCTGCTGGTCCTAGAGATTGAATCTGGGACTTTGGAGCCTCAGACATGAAAGTCTTTTTGCATAACCACTATGCTATCTGCCTCACCCAGGGAATACTCCTAAATAAGTTCTGAAAAAAAAAAAGTCTGACTTACTTACTATTTTTTAAAGATTTTATTTATTTATTAATGAGAAAGGAGGAGAGAGAGAAAGAACCAGTCATCACTCTGGTACATGTGCTGCCGGGCATTGAACTCAAGACCTCATGCTTGAGAGCCCAATACTTTATCCACTGCACCACCTTCCGGACCACACTTACTTATTTTTTTTATAGAGGCAGAGAGAAATTGAGAGGGAGCAGAGCAACATCTGCAGCCCTGCTTCACCACTACTGAAGCTGCCCCTTGTAGGTGGGGACTGGGGGCTCAAACCCAGGACTTTGTGGATGGTGATGTGTGCACTCAACCTGGTGCACCATTGTCCAAGCCAGAGAAAAAGATTTCCCTTTTCCCTCCTCCTCCCCCTCTTCTTTTCCCTCCCCTCTCATTCCCCCCTATTCCCCTTCCTTTCCCTTCCCCTCCCTTCTCCTCTCCTCTTCCCCTCCCCTCCCCTCTCCTCTCCTCTCCTCTCCTCTCCTCTCCTCTTCTCCTTTTTTTTTTGGGGGGGGTGGGCGTGTCATTGCTCAGGCTGCACTGCTATGGCCTGACTTCTTTTAGATATGTGGAGAGAGACAGAGAGAGGGAGAGATACTGCAGCGCTGAGCTTCCCCTGGTGCTGTAGTGCTCCAATGTGGGGTATCAGGGACAGAACCTGAATCACTCTTCATGGCAAAACAGGGAATCTCCAAGCTAGCCATCTTACCAGACTAAGAAAGTATTTTTAAAACCCTTTTTTAGGGAGTCGGGCGGTAGCACAGAGGGTTAAGCGCACATAGTGTGAAGCACAAGGACCAGTGTAAGGATCCTGGTTCGAGCCCCTGGCTCCCCACCTGCAGGGGAGTCACTTCACAGGCAGTGAAAAAGGTCTGCAGGTATCTATCTTTCTCTCCTCTCTGTCTCCCTTCCTCTCTCCATTACTCTCTGTCCTATCTAACAATGACGATATCAATAACAACAACAATAATAACAACAACAATAAAACAAGGGCAACAAAAGGGAATAAATAAATAAATACTAAAAAAATGGTGACTTTACTGTTTAAAAACTTTTTTATAGAGACAGGCAGAGAGAGAGAGAGAGCCCCAGACCCCAAATGTCCTTCAATGCCATGGGGGACAGTGCTCCAACCTGGGTCACACACAAGGTAAAGCAGCACACTGCCCAAGTGAGCTCTCTCAGCAGCCTGGAGCCTCCTGAGAGACAGGGCGCAGAGCGCACTCCTCGGTCAACAATTATCCCATCAATGCCTGTCACCTTTCTCTTCCTAGAAAAATATGTAGAAATAGGCGGGTCATCTATTTGAAGGACATCTCACAAAATAACTGAAAGCAACCAGGCATCTGAATAGGGTCAGAATATGAGAGCTTTGTTTGAGAGCTACTCTGCCCTGATCCAGCTCTCTAGTCCTATTCTCACTTCTGACACCATCTTCCCAGACAATGCTTTCAGTCCACCTGCATGTTAGATATCAGGCTCAAGCAAAAATTATTAAAGTCATGGGCCCTTCAGAACTTCCTAGCTTCTTCCCACACGAACACCCCTAGTTTCATTTGCTGTTATTCCTATCTTTGGGCTCCTGTTTATTAAACAATGTGTCCTTTATATCTTACTGATTTTCAGACACCAAGTTGAAGATGCTATTATGATTCCATCCTGACTTCCCTGGGCAGACGACCTCACCAATATGTCCTAGAACCTCATCTCCTCAGAGCCCCTGTCCCACTAGGGAAAAAGAGAGAGGCTGGAGGTGTGGATCCACCTGCCAATGTCCATGTCCAGCAGAGAAGCAATTACAGAAGCCAGAACTCCCACCTTCCGCTCCCCATAGAGAATTTTGCAGTTATTTTTTTTTTCCAAATGATTTAATAAGAAAAAAAAGAAGTGATCATTATCTGCCTGATGGTCTCATTTGTATGTGGAGCACAGATAATGAAAACAAATTGGGGGGAGGGCTGGGCAGTAGTGCACCTGGTTAAATGCACATAGTACTGAGCATAAGGACCCACACAAGGATCCAGGTTTGAGCCCCCACTACCCACCTGCAGTGGGGATGCTTCACGAGCAGTGATCAGGGCTGCAGGTGTCTATCTTTATCTATCTATCTATCTATCTATCTATCTATCTATCTATCTATCTTCCCCCTCCTCTCTCAATTTCTCTCTAACCTACCCAATAAAATGGAAAAAATGACCTCCAGGAGCAGTGGATTCATAATGCTAGCACTGAGCCCCAGCTATAACCCTAGCGGCAACAACAACAACAAAACAGAAAAGAAATTTTATAATCATCATTATCATCACCAGACTGACTCTTAGACTCTGAAAAATGTGTGGCAACTATAGAGAGAACACTCAGGTGGAGAGCCTCAGCCAGCTCTGAGATTAGATGCGTCCCAGGGTAGAGAGAAAGTCACCACAGCCAGCTGCCATACAGGTGATCAGAAGAGGTCAGATGGGCACACACACATGTGACATCCCTGGTAGGACAGGCCAAGTGTGTGCCCCACACCCCAAGCTTCAAGGAGTATTTATTAGTAGAATTTAATGCATTACACAACATTGCTCAGACAAAACAACTGTGTCCATTACATAGACAAAGGTAAGAATCCATTTCTTCCTTCCTTTCTTTCTTCCTTCCTTTCTTTCTTTCTTCCTTCCTTTCTCTCTCTTTTTCTTTGCCCCCAGGGTTATCATTGGGGCTCGCCTGCACAACGAATCCACTGCTTCTGGAGGCCATTTTTCCCATTTTGTTGCCCTTGTTGCTCTTGTTGTTGGATAGGACAGAGAGAAATCAAGAGAGGCGGGGAAGACAGAGAGAGGGAGAGAAAGGTAGACACCTACAGACCTGCTTCACTGCTTGTGAAGCAACACCCCTAGAAATGGGGGGCCAGTGGCTCGAACTGGGATTTTTGTGCCAGTCCTTGCACTTAACCATGTGCGCTTAACCCCCTGCGCTACAGCCCAGCTACTAGAAACCATTTCTAAAGGGGAAAACATCAGGGTAAGGGTGCTTAAAGGTGTTGTTATCCAGATGTCATTATGTCAGTGCATTCTTTTCATGCCATAAGATAGTGAGTTTATTCCAGTTATGCCATGAACAATTTCCAGACCCTCAGGGCAAACATCAGAGTCATGGGTGATCACTGTGGCAATCCAACCCTCTACTGCCTGTGGGCAGAGATCTCTGAAATATCCAGACTTCACCTTAGAGCAGGATTTTGTGATAATGGGACAGAGCCTGAAATACAGGCCTCACTGTTTATATTAGCCAAAAGAATGTACCTTGTAGAGAAATAACACATTTTACAAACATAGATACAAAAGTAACAATTAGCACATTTCCCAATAACAAGTATCAGGAAGTTTAGGATCAGAAAACTTGTACAGCAGCTGTGGGCTGGTGAAGTAGGTCATCGGGAGTGGTCCAGCAGCAGTGCACATGTCACCATACACAAGGACCCAGGTTCAAGTCCCCACTTCCCAACTGCAGGGCGGAAGCTTCATGAGCAGTGAAGCAGTTGCAGGTGTCTCTCTTTCTCTCTCCTTCTCCTATCTCAAGTTCTCTCTGTTCTGTCAAAGTAACAACAACAAAAAACAACAAACAATAACAACAAAACAGAGACAGCTCACTTGGATAGTGCGCTGCTTCACCAAGTGTGTAAAGACCCAAGTTTGAGCCCAGCTCCCACCCCTCCGAAGGAAACTTCACTGCTATGCTCTCTTTCACTCTCATTGCTGCCTGTCTCTATCCAAAGCAACAAGAAAATGGTGTGGTTATTGAGGGAGGAGTGGGGGAGAGAGAGAGAGGGAGAGAGGGCTGTCATTGGTATGTGATGGCATAAGAACTTGGGTGGTGGGTGTGATGAGGTGCACACACACAGACACACACACAGACACAGACACACACAGACACACACAGACACACACACACACACACACACACACCTCTAGACCCAAGATCCTAGCCAACTGTAAACCAGAGGAATCAGAAGGTGCTGCAGAGACCCCCACACCTCCATCCTGCCTCCTGGCCAGATTTCCCTTCTCTGGTGAATATTAAAATTGAATTCCTCAGTGCAAGGACTGGCATAAGGATCCTGGCTAAAGCCCCCGCTCCCCACCTGCAGGGGAATCCCTTCACAAGCGGTAAAGCAGGTCTGCAGGTGTCTATCTTTCTCTCCCCTCTCTATCTTCCCCTCCTCTCTCCATTTCTCTCTGTCCTATCCAACAACAACGACATCAATAACAGCAGCTACTACAACAATAACAACTACACAATAAAACAACAAGGGCAACAAAAGGGAATAAGTAAATAAATATAAAACAATTTAGGGGGCCGGGTGGTAGCGCAGCAGGTTAAACGCAGGTGGCACAAAGTGTAAGGACCCTGGTTCGAACCCCTGGCTCCCCACCTGCAGGGGGAAAGCTTTACCAGTGGTGAAACAGTGCTGCAGGTGTCACTCTCTCACCCTCTCTATCCCTCCCTTCCCTCTTGATTTCTGACTGACTCTATCCAATAAACAAAGATAATAAATTTTTTTTAAAAATAGAAGAATAGAATCCCAACACTTCAAGGGCCTGCTCAGGACATTGCCATCCCCCTTCAGGTCCTGACAGCATCCCATGCCCAGGAAGGGCAAAGACACTTTTTTTTTTCAACTGAGCTTATTATTATTATTTATTTACTTTTTATTTATTTTTTATTTCCTTATTGGGGAATTAATGAATGAATGCCCCCTAAAGCCCCTCCCTGTATTCCAGGATGGGTATGGAAATAAAAAGTTTGAATACATGGCAATCAGGAGCCAGAGTGTCATTCTGGCAGGACTGGAGGGATGGACCCAAGGGCAGCCAGCCATTGACTCCTGAGACTTATGGATCCTAGAGGCTGCTGCCCTCTGGGGCAAGAACTCACGTCCCTCCATCTACACCTGTCCACCTGCCGCAAACACACACCCTGGATCTGGTCAGGTCACCCATTGGGCTTGCTGGACACAGGCTCGCTGGCTCTACATTCACAAGTCCACATCCAGGGGCCATGGCTCTGCTGCCAAAGCAGCTGGGAGGTTGGGCTGCCCATTGCCAGTGTGCCTGCACACAGAATCCTGGGGGACATCACAGAGGGCTTGTGTGGTAGCTAGGTGACAGGGACATGCCCCATCTGGTTGAACCCTTGGGCAATGTTGGTGGCCAGCGGCCATGGCCCTGACTGAAAATGACCTGAGGTGTGGCCAGAGGAAGAGCCACAGGCCAGAGCCAGCACAGGTGGACAGAGCCCAGGGAAAAGGGGTGGGGGCAGAGCCGGGATCAGGGAGCCCAGGGCTGGGGGCCATGGTCCTCCAAGCCCCTGTCCAACCATCAACACTGACAGACTGACTGACTGACTGACAGCCCACATGCCTCAGCCCCCCACCCTCCCATCAGTTCCCTGGATTCCCTGAGATGGACCTGGGTTTGGAGCAAGTCCGCCTTGACACAGGCCTGTGCAGCAGGGGCCCAGGGCTACAGGGCTGAGTGCTGACAGCTGCCCTCCTCCTCCTCTACCTCCTCCTTCTCTTCAGAGGGGACTCACAAGAGGCCCTTGGCCTAGGCAATCCAGGGCTGCTGATCCGGCTGCTGCAGCTGCTATAGGGTGGGTGGGTGCAGGTGTCCAGAGCTGTCAGTCAGTCCCTGGCTCTTGGGATGTTCCTGCCTCCAGCTCCATCCACTCGAGTCCAGCCCCATCCCCCATGATGACTCCCCCCTTGCCCCCTGTACCCCACCCTGAGCTCACAATCAGGCTAGAGTAGGGGCTCTGCCTGTGGACTCTGAGACAGATAGACAGTTTTCAGGTTCAAAACCTCTCCTTCCCAGAGCTGGTGATTCACTGGGGAATTTTTTTTAAAAAAGTTCATTTGCTGCCTGGCTCTCCTGTCTGATGCCTGCTTCTTAGTGAAAAAAGTGAATAATCTTTCTGGGAAGGAGGAGGACCAAGATGCAGGCAGGGGGACTCCGAGGAGGGTGGATGGGAAGGTGCTCCTGCCATGGCTCCAGAGCCCCAGCTGCTGTTCCAGGAGCTCTTTTATACCAGAGATCCCCCGTGTCGTCTCATGACTCTATCTCCAGGACTGATCCTCCTCTGGATAATGAGGATTCAAAAATAGACAGGTCATGTTGCTTTAAAAAATAAATACAGGGGGGTCGGTCGATATTGCAGAGGGTTAAGTACACGTGGTGCGAAGCACAAGGACCCGCGGAAGGATCCAGGTTCGAGCCTCAGGCTCCCCACCTGCAGGGGAGTCGCTTCAAAGGCGAAGCAGATCTGCAAGTGTCTGTCTTTCTCTGCTCCTCTCTGTCTTCCCCTCATCTCTCCATTTCTCTGTCCTATCCAGCAATAACATCAATAATCACAACAATGATAAACAACAAGGGCAACAAAAGGGAAAATAAATAATTGTAAAAAATTATAAAAGAAAGAAACAAAGAAAAAAAGGTCTGCAGGAGCCGTGGATTTGCAGTGCAAGTGAGGGAGATATTGTTGGTGCTGAAAATGCACTTATCCCTTGATGAACACAAGAGCAGTGGCCAGGGAGCCCCCTACAGCCCCTCCCTGTATTCCAGGATGGGTATGGAAATAAAAAGTCTGAGCACATGGCAATCAGGGTGGGATTGTCTACCTGGCAGGGCTGGAGAGATGGACTCAAGGGCTGCTTTCCCTTGACTCCTGGAGACTTATGGATCCTACAGGCTGCTGCCCTCTGGGGCAAGAGCTCAGGTCCCCCCTTCTACACCTGCCAGCCTGTCGCAAACACACATCCTGTATCTGGTCAGGTCACCCTTGTGCACTTTTGGGCGCAGGCTCACTAGCTCATTCATTCATGGGTCCACACCCAGGAGCCAAGAAGATTCTTTGGCCATGCTGGAGGGCACTGGCTCCAGCAGACCCCCACCCAAGGTCGAGTCTCAGCAGCCCAGGTTCTTCAGACTCCTGAGGTTAACTCCTGTAGCTTAAAACCCAATGCCTTCAGACAGATTGATATCACCCACTTACCCATTTTTGGTAATTAAATATGTTTTTGTCTCAATTGATACTTTTTCTAAATTCATGTGGGCTACAACTCAGACTGAAA